>NC_054379.1:63164995-63504995 GCF_017654675.1 Xenopus laevis | reverse complement strand
ATTACTGCATTACCCATATTCCAAGTGATACTATGCTAGTGAGACATCCTCGTGTGGAGGGCCCAAGGCCCTGTGCATATTCCACGTGAGTATCTGTGTTAGCGCCTGTCAAAACTATATGTGCCATTACGTGAATGTGCGCACAGCCAGTATATTGGACCCGCACTTACCAGCAAGGCTCCAGCTTAGACAGACGAGAGGGATCCATTCAACAGAGAGATCATAGCGATTTCGCCCATACTGCAGGCAGCGGGCCAACCATCAGTGCCACACATGTGTCAGCGGAACAAAACGCTCCTCAGGTATTGTAAACGCACCGCAAATACTTACAAAGCTGGAGGCGCGTGTTGTCCTTCAGTCCGCCACGAGAAGCTCCGTCCTACCATAGTGCTTATATAACAGCCGCACCTATTAGCGCACCGCCCAGTGAGGGGATCCCTCCTAGGGATATTGCAGTCCCCTTACCAAACCTCCGTCTTTGTGGATTCGTTACACCGTCCAGACAGCACAGCCCAGGGGTGTCGGCTAGAGGCAGATGATAGGTCCGTCCCATGCCCACACCTCTCTAGGCATATTTAGGCTGTATGTACCTGACGGTCAAATCGCATTACTTATCCGACCTGGTGCGGTGTGATGTGCTTGTTTGGGAGCCAATTCTCGTGGGACTACTTAGCACCGCGCCTCCCTGGTAGCGTGAGCGAGGTCTTGGTCACATATATAGCTGGTTGGTCCTTCATCATGCAAAAAGGCCGACCGAAGTACTCTGTTGTTGTCCCCCTGTCCTTGTGTGAGCCAGCCTATAATAAAAGTGGTATATACGCAATCAATATGTCATTATTTATCTATATCACAATCAGGTATGTTACTTGTATATTGGGCTACTGGTTGAAACAGTGAACCCATGGCCGAAATGATTGGACGTCCGGGGGGCTTGGACAGAGATTTGTGGATCTTTGGCAGTGTATAAATATAAGGTATTTTAGGAAAGTCAGTGGTCAGAAAACGGCAGGTAGTCGCGTCAATCCATCCTGTCGATAGGCCGGTCTGTAACAAAGAGTCCAATGTCTTTTTGTATTTACTGGTAGGGTCACCTGTCAATTTTACATAGGTATTGGGATCAGACAATTGTTGTAATAGTTCACTCTCGTAGTAGGGTTTGTCTAATAAGACTATTGCTCCCCCTTTGTCAGCCTGTCTGATAATGATCGATTTGTCAGCTTTCAGGGTTTTCAAGGCTTCTCTTTCTTGGGTTGACAAATTAGAGTAATTTTTCTTTCTATTTTGGTGTATCACCTCATTATCTCTCGCCAGAAGGTGTGCAAAAGTAGATATGGCAGGGGCCGTGTTCTGGGGGTCAAAATAGCTTTTGGTCTTGAACTGTGAGGGGGGAGCCCTTTTGTTATCCTTGAAGAAATCCCGTAGTTTTAACTGTCTTTTAAACCTATATATGTCCTTAAGTACACCAAATGGTAAGGAATGGTTGGTCGGGATGAACTTGAGGCCCCTATTCAGTAAGCGTGATTCACCCATAGTGAGTGAGTGTCGTGATAAGTTGACAACTATACTTTCCTCCTCCCCCTGCGTGGTGGTTTGTCGGTGGTGTTTCCTCCCCCCCTCCTGGTTGGCCTCCTTCTGCCCCTATTAGGTTGTCGTCGGTCGGAGGGGGTTTCTCTAAAAAAGGGCGTGTGGAGGTAGAACGGGTACCTGGGTCTGAGTCAGTGGAGTCACCTGAACTGTCAACAGTTGTAAGTGTTGCGGGTTTAAACCTTCGAGTAGTTTTCCTCCTATTGTCATCTGAGAGACCTAGCAACCACCTGTACACCTTCTTCTGTCTGTAATCCTCTCTGACTGTTAATAGTTTTTTCTCTTTAAACGAAGTCAGTTCCTGTCTATATTTGTTCAAATTTGTCTCTATATTTTTGATCCAATCTACAGATTTGTCTTGGGACAAGAGTAGTAAATGGTGCTCTTCAAAAGCAGTAATTTCTTGCTTCGTTTGTTTCAACTCTTTGCCAACAAATTCGATAACTAATAGGAGTAAGTCAGAAGAGCATTTGTTAAGAATTTTACACCATTTGCTACAAAAATCTGCGTTGGATCTGCCTAAAGTTGGAATGTTTCTCACCCTAAAACCCCTAGGAACTAGTTTTTGTCGATGATAGCTAGACAGGTACGTACCATGTAAGTAAAAATCCACCTCCCGCTTTTTTAGGTTTAAAAGGTTATGATATAGATCCCGGGGGGTCCTACCCGATGTTGATGAAGAAGGGGGATCAGCAAATAAAATACTTTCCGCGTCTTCTGAAGTGAAGGTATATTCTCCTGTTGTGTCTACTTCAATGCCGTGTTGTGTGTCATCCATTGTAGTGCAAGGTCTGCTTGTTGACTGGCCGTCAGTGTTGTGAAGACAGAAGTTCCCCTTGTCAAATAATCAAATTCATCCAACAGGTTTAAATAATGAAGGGTGGTGCAACCAGAAGAAGGATCCGTCCCCCCCTCCAGACCACATGTGTCTGCAGGGAGAGGCAAATACACATATACAGTCCGAAGCTGGTGCACTCGTTACACAAAGGTAATGCCTGGGTGCTGGTTAGAAGAAATCATCTGTAGTGCACAAAAGAACCGCACACACAGGTCTTGTTGTGAAAAAAGTAGTTTACTTTATTGCGACGTTTCGGCTCCTAAACTCGAGCCATCATCAGGAAGTGAAACCCCAAACACAACCGCCCCTTTTGAACCCTGAAATGGCGCCAAAATTCAGGATGTGACATCATAGGTAACAGCATAAAAAGCATTAGTGCATTACCCATATTCCAAGTGATACTATGCTAGTGAGACATCCCCGTGTGGAGGGCCCAAGGCCCTGTGCATATTCCACGTGAGTATCTGTGTTAGCGCCTGTCAAAACTATATGTGCCATTACGTGAATGTGCGCACAGCCAGTATATTGGACCCGCACTTACCAGCAAGGCTCCAGCTTAGCCAGACGAGAGGGATCCATTCAACAGAGAGATCATAGCGATTTCGCCCATACTGCAGGCAGCGGGCCAACCATCAGTGCCACACATGTGTCAGCGGAACAAAACGCTCCTCAGGTATTGTAAACGCACCGCAAATACTTACAAAGCTGGAGGCGCGTGTTGTCCTTCAGTCGCCACGAGAAGCTCCGTCCTACCATAGTGCTTATATAACAGCCGCACCTATTAGCGCACCGCCCCAGTGAGGGGATCCCTCCTAGGGATATTGCAGTCCCCTTACCAAACCTATTAGGTGCGGCTGTTATATAAGCACTATGGTAGGACGGAGCTTCTCGTGGCGGACTGAAGGACAACACGCGCCTCCAGCTTTGTAAGTATTTGCGGTGCGTTTACAATACCTGAGGAGCGTTTTGTTCCGCTGACACATGTGTGGCTCTGATGGTTGGCCCGCTGCCTGCAGTATGGGCGAAATCGCTATGATCTCTCTGTTGAATGGATCCCTCTCGTCTGGCTAAGCTGTAGCCTTGCTGGTAAGTGCGGGTCCAATATACTGGCTGTGCGCACATTCACGTAATGGCACATATAGTTTTGACAGGCGCTAACACAGATACTCACGTGGAATATGCACAGGGCCTTGGGCCCTCCACACGGGGATGTCTCACTAGCATAGTATCACTTGGAATATGGGTAATGCACTAATGCTTTTTATGCTGTTACCTATGATGTCACATCCTGAATTTTGGCGCCATTTCAGGGTTCAAAAGGGGCGGTTGTGTTTGGGGTTTCACTTCCTGATGACGGCTCGAGTTTAGGAGCCGAAACGTCGCAATAAAGTAAACTACTTTTTTCACTACAAGACCTGTGTGTGCGGTTCTTTTGTGCACTACAGATGATTTCTTCTAACCAGCACCCAGGCATTACCTTTGTGTAACGAGTGCACCAGCTTCGGACTGTATATGTGTATTTGCCTCTCCCTGCAGACACATGTGGTCTGGAGGGGGGGACGGATCCTTCTTCTGGTTGCACCACCCTTCATTATTTAAACCTGTTGGATGAATTTGATTATTTGACAAGGGGAACTCCTGTCTTCACAACACTGACGGCCAGTCAACAAGCAGACCTTGCACTACAATGGATGACACACAACACGGCATTGAAGTAGACACAACAGGAGAATATACCTTCACTTCAGAAGATGCGGAACGTATCTTATTTGCTGATCCCCCTTCTTCATCAACATCGGGTAGGACCCCCCGGGATCTATATCATAACCTTTTAAACCTAAAAAAGCGGGAGGTGGATTTTTACTTACATGGTACGTACCTGTCTAGCTATCATCGACAAAAACTAGTTCCTAGGGGTTTTAGGGTGAGAAACATTCCAACTTTAGGCAGATCCAACGCAGATTTTTGTAGCAAATGGTGTAAAATTCTTAACAAATGCTCTTCTGACTTACTCCTATTAGTTATCGAATTTGTTGGCAAAGAGTTGAAACAAACGAAGCAAGAAATTACTGCTTTTGAAGAGCACCATTTACTACTCTTGTCCCAAGACAAATCTGTAGATTGGATCAAAAATATAGAGACAAATTTGAACAAATATAGACAGGAACTGACTTCGTTTAAAGAGAGAAAACTATTAACAGTCAGAGAGGATTACAGACAGAAGAAGGTGTACAGGTGGTTGCTAGGTCTCTCCAGATGACAATAGGAGGAAAACTACTCGAAGGTTTAAACCCGCAACACTTACAACTGTTGACAGTTCAGGTGACTCCACTGACTCAGACCCAGGTACCCGTTCTACCTCCACACGCCCTTTTTTAGAGAAACCCCCTCCGACCGACGACAACCTAATAGGGGCAGAAGGAGGCCAACCAGGAGGGGGGGAAACACCACCGACAAACCACCACGCAGGGGGAGGAGGAAAGTATAGTTGTCAACTTATCACGACACTCACTCACTATGGGTGAATCACGCTTACTGAATAGGGGCCTCAAGTACATCCCGACCAACCATTCCTTACCATTTGGTGTACTTAAGGACATACATAGGTTTAAAAGACAGTTAAAACTACGGGATTTCTTCAAGGATATGGAAAGGGCTCCCCCCTCACAGTTCAAGACCAAAAGCTATTTTGACCCCCAAAACACGGCCCCTGCCATATCTACTTTTGCACACCTTCTGGCGAGAGATAATGAGGTGATACACCAAAATAGAAAGAAAAATTACTCTAATTTGTCAACCCAAGAAAGAGAAGCCTTGAAAACCCTGAAAGCTGACAAATCGATCATTATCAGACAGGCTGACAAAGGGGGAGCAATAGTCTTATTAGACAAACCCTACTACGAGAGTGAACTATTACAACAATTGTCTGATCCCAATACCTATGTAAAATTGACAGGTGACCCTACCAGTAAATACAAAAAGACATTGGACTCTTTGTTACAGACCGGCCTATCGACAGGATGGATTGACGCGACTACCTGCCGTTTTCTGACCACTGACTTTCCTAAAATACCTTATATTTATACACTACCAAAGATCCACAAATCTCTGTCCAAGCCCCCCGGACGTCCAATCATTTCGGCCATAGGTTCACTGTTTCAACCAGTAGCCCAATATCTAGACACTTTCCTTCAGCCCCTAGTACAGGGGATGGATTCATATATCAGAGATACCACCCACCTCCTGACGTTACTGAAAGAGTTGGTGATTCCCCCAGGTTGTCTATTAGCCACGATGGATGTGTCCAGTTTGTACACTGTTATTCCCCATGACAATGGGATCTCAGCATGTAGGGAGGCGTTGATTGATAAACATCAGGGCCTTCCACCTGTTGAGTTTTTGGTGTCCCTCCTGGATCTCATACTGTCACATAATTATTTCACTTTCAAAGACACTTTTTTCCTACAGACATCGGGCACAGCCATGGGTTCAAACGTAGCCCCCTCTTTTGCCAACCTATTTATGCAACAGTATGAGCTACGACATATCCTCCCTTTAGGCGGGACAAATGTTCTGTTCTACAAAAGATATATCGATGACTTACTGCTATTCTGGAAGGGTACAGAGGGTGAACTTCGGGATCTACATCTGGCCCTCAATGAATTAGACACACCTATCAGACTAACCATGACATATGACACACAACATATTAATTTTCTCGATGTTGTAATTTCAGTAGAAGGGGATAGAATTGGCACCACCCTGTATAGAAAACCAACTGATAGGAATAGTCTAATCCATGCCCACTCCCACCATCCATCCACATGTCCCGGGGGGTCCTGTAAATCTCAGTTTCTCAGAATTATAAGGAATAACTCTGATCACAGTCTGGCTGAAGTACAATTGGATGAACTGGCCCACATTTGTGAATAGGGGGTATGCTGCCACTTTGATTCAAACGCAACTGGAAAGAGCCAAAAAGGCATACTCAAGCTGACCTCCTCCAGCAACAACCAAGGACCAGGAACTCCCCTGATGTGATTTTTGTGACTGAATGGTCGGACACAAGCCCACAGCTGAAGGATGCTTTGAAGGATCGCTGGGAAGTGATTAACACTGATAATAGCTTACCTTTCTTTGGAAAGAGGGATCCAATGTTGGCATATAGAAGAGGTCGTAACCTCAGTGATTTATTGGTGGTAAAGGACTTACCGGGGGACCCTACTGTAAATAACACCTGGTTACAGAGACCACTAAAAGATGGTTGCTATAAATGCACCAATTGCCTGACATGCAGGGGGATGCTACAGGGTACACACTTCACCCACCCTAGGACTGGAACGAAGTTTCGGATCAACCATAGGGTCACTTGTACTACAGATCATGTCGTATATATGGCCTGGTGTCCATGCGGACTACATTATATTGGGAAGGCATCCACCACTTACCGCAACGGATGAACAACCACGTTGTGCCAATCAGAAGTGCCCTGACTACTGGGAAAGCTGAATCAACGCATTTCGAAGCACTGGTTGAATAGTAAGCACACCCTTACCACAGTTTCGGCACATGATCATAGACCATGTGCCTGCCCCTAGGAGGTGCAAAGGGGCCTCCTACTACTACAGAAGGAATCCATGTGGATTTTACAAACTAGACACCCTGGCTCCGAAAGGTTTGAACGAAACTCTTCCTATGTCCCCCTTTTTTTGAGATCTGAACATGAGGTCACAAACAATCTACTCTTTAATTACCCTAAATGAAGACTCTTGACAATTGAGTGTGTTTTTATGGTTACTTTTATTTTCATGATCAGATGCAGTTTTTGAATCTTTATTGTCTGGATAAATTCTCACAACAGTAAAAATGTGGGGTTGCAAATATGGAGCCAGGCAACTGTTCTTCTCCTGCTTTGAGAGCTTTCCGTTTCCCCATAGTCCCAAAATGTTGGAACCGGCCTGACCCAGTGATAACATAATATGTACAATACTATCTTGACAAGTAACCCTTAACCTGTTTTGTGATATAGATAAATAATGACATATTAAAATTGCGTATATACCATTTTCATTATAGGCTGGGTCACACAAGGACCGAGGGGCGACCAACAAAAAAGAGACTTCGGTGGCCTTTTTGCATGATGAAAGACCAACCAGCTATTTTATGGGGACCGGGGACCTCGCTAAACGCTACCAGGAGGGGGCCGGTCTTATAGTCCCACGAGAATGGCTCCCAAACAAGCACATACACCGCACCAGTGGATAATAATCCCGGATTTTGGGACCGTAAAAGGGTACATACAGCCTAAATATGCCTAGAGGGGGTGTGGGCATGGGACGGACCTAACCCATCTGCCTCTAGCTGAAAACCCCTGGGCTGTGCGTCTGGACGGTGTAACGAATCCACAAAAAACGGAGGTTTGGTAAGGGGACGCAATACCCTAGGAGGGATCCCCCTCACTGGGCGGTGCCTAATAGGTGCGGCTGTTATAAAAACACTATGGTAGGGACGGAGCTCCGTGGCGACTGAAGGACAACACGCGCCTCCAGCTTTCGTATTTGCGGTGCAATTTTACAATACCTGAGGAGCGTTTTGTTCCGGCTGAACAGCATTTGGCATTTGATGGTTGGCCCGCTGCCTGCAGTATGGGCGAAATCGCTATGATCTCTCTGTTGAATGGATCCCCTCTCGTCTGGCTAAGCTGGAGCCTTGCTGGTAAAGTGCGGGGTTGAATATACTGGCTGTGCGCACATTCACGTAATGGCACAATAGTTTGGACAGGCGCTAACACAGATACTCACCGTGGAAATATGCACAGGGCCTTGGGCCCCCACACGCGGGAATGTCTCAACTAGAATAGTATCACTTGGAATATGGGTAATGCACTAATGCCTTTATGCTGTTACCTATGATGTCACATCCTGAATTTTGGCACCATTTCAAGGGTTCAAAAGGGGCGGTTGTGTTTGGGGTTTCACTTCCTGATGACGGCCTGAGTTTAGGAGGCCGAAACGTCGCAATAAAGTAAACTACTTTTTTCACTACAAGACCTTGTGTGTGGTCTTTTGTGCACATATATTATATATATATATATATATAATATAAATATATATTATAATATATATAATGGGAGAATCTATACCCAATAAGTCAAATCAACTGGACTTGCTGTGTTTTTCTTGAAGACGTTTCACCAGTCATCCAACTGGCTTACTAAATTCAGAGTAACTGGTACATAGGATCTTGATTTGCTATATATCCTCTGGAATGTTGCTCCAATCAGCATAATCAGTTTATCATAATCCGCAATGATGTCATTAAATTAGGCGTTGATTGTATTCAAGATTGAAGCTTTGATGTGTTATTAACCTTCCAGGGAGAGGTGCCAAAAACAGCATTGTATGTGGCAGACAATAGATTTCGCACACCACCCCTCCCTGCCCTCCGCCTCTATTCAAACATGGTTTTTCAGTTTTTACATATATGGCTTCTTTAACACCTCTTTTGAACCAGTCACTCTCCCGGTCTAGAATCTGGACTTGGCAGTCTTCAAACATGTGTCCTTTTTCTTTTGGTTGCAGGTACACAGCTGAGTTCTGACCAGAGGAGCTGGCTCTTCTGTGCTGCGCTATACGCTGGTGTAACTGTTGTTTGGTTTCCCCTATATACAAATCAGAGCATTCATCACTGCACTGCATACACAATGTTCTTTTGCTTTGTGGTTAGGTCTTTTGGGTGAATTAGTTACTGGGTAGGGATGTGGTGTTATTAAAATTCCTTCTAAGTTTTTCCAACACCCCAGCTACATATGGGAGGACCAAGTTCTTTCTCCTGTCCTGTTTTCCACCTTCACCGGTAGTCTTGGTGTTATTGCATCTTTTTCTACCAGTTTTCACAAAAGCCCAATCTGGATACCCACATGTCTTCAGCGAGGATACCCTCTCTTTCAACTTAGCCTCTGTACTGGTGTGGTTCTTGTCTGCTCTGTGATGTAGAGTTTTGATGACCCCCCCCAGTTTGTAATCTAGTCGATGGCGGGAGTCAAACAGCAGGTACTGGTCTGTGTGGGTAGGTTTCGTGTAGGAAACGAAGAATGAGGAAACGGCACACAGAATGGAATGCAAAAGGGGATATACCCCTATGGATTTATTGTGTCAAACAGCACAACGTTTCGGGGGCAGGCCCCTTCGTCAGGTGATATCATATCACCTGACGAAGGGGCCTGCCCCGAAACGTTGTGCTGTTTGACACAATAAATCCATAGGGGTATATCCCCTTTTGCATTCCATTCTGTGTGCCGTTTCCTCATTCTTCGTTTCCTGTGAACCCAGGGGAGTGCCGTCTCCCTAGAGGACTGAGCACCAGATTATTGAATACGTGAAGGCCTGGGAGTGCATTCAATTTCTACTTTGATAGGTTTCGTGTAGACCTCTATTTCCAGCTTATGTTGCTGGAAATTGCTGATTGGAGCAACATTCCAGAGGATATATAGTGAAGCAAGATCCTATGTTTCTAATATATATATATATAGATAGAGATAGATAGAGATAGATAGAGATAGATAGAGATAGATAGAGATAGATAGAGATAGATAGAGATAGATAGATAGATAGATAGATAGATAGATAGATAGATAGATAGATAGATAGATAGAGATAGAGATAGATATAGATAGATAGATATAGATAGATAGAGAGAGAGAGAGAGAGAGAGAGAAGAGAGAGAGAGAGAGAGAGAGAGAGAGAGAGAGAGAGAGAGGAGAGAGATAGAGAGAGATAGATATATTTATTCATAACCTGGATGAATGAGAAACATATCATGGGAGAACTGAGACTTGCAGCTTATAAGGCAAGTCAACCCCAAAATAAATAATTGCCCAATAAAATAAAACATAATTCAAAGCAACTTTCCAATATACATTTATTAAAATTTACAGAGCTTTTAAAGTTATTTGTAAAAACATTTGCTATTGAAAGCAGCATTTGCATAACTCCTGGTTGTTACTTTTTAAACAATGTTGCAAAGGTCTTAAGCTGGCCATAGATGTTGAGATTTTTAAAAGATCCGTTCCTCATCGTGAGACCACGATCGTACGAGTTGACCATCAACTAAAAAGACCAATTTGCCAGGAAAACAAAGGGGTGCTGCCTGTTTGGCCCTGCAAACAAAGATAGATTGCACTGGGACTGACAAAGATTTTTTGACCTGGCCGATCAATTTCTTTCGATTTTTCTGTCAGGATTTCCTGACGAAAAATTGTAAGATGTACGATCGTTCGAATCCCACTAACCGCACAATAATTTCGAAGGATTGGTCAGACTTCCCTAAAATCGGTCGTTCGGCAAGAAGAATCGTCGCGTCTATGGGGAGCTTTAGTTCCCCAGTAAAGACAGGGCTATTATTCAGCTGGCCTGTCTTACCGTGTATCAACACCTCCAATGCAGAGAAGACATTGCTTTCAATAGTAATTACATATACAAATAACTTTAAAACCATAGAAAAATTGTTATGAATGTATATTGCAAAGTTGCTTCGAATTATGCGTTTTTATTATGCAAAAAAACATTTTTGGGTTGCTATTCCTTTTTTAAAGAGCGATTTCACCTTCTGTAAAACTAATAAACATGGCCATAAAATTCCCAGAAATGTGTTAAAACTCTCCATAACCTGACAAATTTTTGAAATGGGCATGGTATTTAGGAGGTGTGGCCATAAAATGGGCATTGTCAAAAAAATAAAAAGTTGCCATGATGTGCAAGGTTGGAAGGTATGCAACAAAGTCAGAGCATCTACTTTAAAGTGGACCTGTCACCCAGACACACAAAGCTGTATAATAAAAGTCCTTTTCAAACTAAACATGAAATCCAATTTCTATTCGCTGTTGTAAACTATTTAAAAATCTCAGCTGTCAAACAAATATTGTCTGCCCCTCCTCTATGAGGCGGAGCAGACAATTACTTTCACTTTCCATTCAGCACTTCCTAAATGTCACTGCTCTCTACACATTCCCCTATTCTCTTCACTGTTTAATTGTGTAGCCAAGGCATGGGGATTGACATTGGGTCCCCCATTCTGGTGCACAAACAAGATTCTAAGATGATGCAAGGCTTGCCTTAATAACAGTGTCCTCAAAATGGCTCCTGCCTGCTTGCTATAATTATGAATTCCCAGACTGAAGGAAAGAAGATTCAAATAATTTATATAGCGTAATTAAAGTTTATTTTGCTTGACCAATGTGATAAAATAGGATTTTGAATAATTTCTTTGGGTGACAGGTCCCTTTTAAAATGTTCACTATACAAGCAACTTAATTCAGCATAAAGGAACCCCCCCATTTTACACTTACCACCCTAAATGATCCTTCTCCACTCCATCTATGCCATCTGTACTCTATAGGTATCCATCTCCTCAGGCCCGGATTTGTGGGAAGGCCACACAAACCCCGTTGCAGGGCGGCAAGATTTTAAGGGTTGCATGGTCACTGGGGATGCTGAGTATTGATGTACAGGCCACCCCGATGCCTGCGGACTTACCTCTCTGCACCTTTTGCAGGTCACAGGTGTGTTTGTGTTGAACTCTTCTGCCTGCTCCTCCCACCTGCGACCTTAGACTGCCGGCTTTATAGGTGCATACCTACGCATCCCTCTTTTGCGACATCATAGGCGGGGGGGGGGGGTCGTTGCAGGTCTATCAATGGCGGAGGGAAGTCAGTTGCGAGCTGGCTTGGGTCAGGGCGGGTGCAGCAGGTTCAGGACTAGTGTGGGTGGAGCTTTTCTCGACCCGCACATCACATAACGTATAACATATAATAATTCAGAGCATAGATACAGGAAGTTTGTATATACCCCTCCTCCCATGAGATAATGGCACAATATTAACTCTAAACCATCCAACCCACATAACACAAAGACACCATGAAAAAATTTATCTCTGTTCCTGTTTTACTAAAAGGTTATCCAGATCACCACCTGCTGTTTTATCCTTTATCACAAAAAAGTCCCAAAAAGAAACTACTTTTAAAATCACCCTTATGTCTCTCCCAATAATGCTTATAAATAGAAGGGAGATCTTTTTTTCTTTTCTATCCCCAACATTTCGACCTGTTTGCTGTGTCCTCTATATTTAGTGGTCTCCTTATGGAGTGTATTCCCTAATCCCTATATAAAACAGACAACATGGGTAGACAATCACATATACTACCCCTACACTTTAATCTGTGCAGAATGTTCCTTACTGGATAATTTCTGTGATTTGAAAACAAATTTACAATTAACATTAAAATGTGTAATTGCCCAGTTATGAATTTAAAGACTTCATAACTAGGGATGCACCTGTTTAGTTATGGTCCTTGACCACCCTTCACCTGCCACGCCCTTGGAGCCCCTCACTCAGGATCCAGAGATCTCCGGGAGACAAGCAATACACCACGCAAGATATGATGCAGAACTTGTCTAGTTTATTAGCACGTAAGACTAGGTTTTATACTCTTTGCACGCCCCTAGAAGCATCGTATATGGAGAGACAAACATCGTACAGCAGAATGGCAAAAAACATAAATAGAGCATGCGTTACATAAGGAGGTGGGAGCAAGATGTCAAAGTTACAGAAAGAACTCAAGTGCAACAGATGTGGTTACATATATTTCAGTAAAGAATGTAATGGTATACAGCTTTCACTGAAAGTGTCACACAATATTGAGCAGTGGGCGTAGCCCTGTAGCCAGGAATATCACTTAGCCTTGCAATTACATTTACAAGCAATTAACCATGTAATGTAAGGATTCATTGGTGAAAGCATAAGAACCATGGATTTAAGCATATTCCTACAGCACCGAATCCAGGATTCAATTCGGTATTCGCCCAGGATTCAGCCTTTTTCAGCAGAATTCGGATTTGGCTGGATCCAAATACTTAAAATAAGTGACTTTTTGTCACAAGGAAGTAAAAAAATTATAACCATGGATGCAGTTCTCTTTTTCCCTTCCTGGCCCTATGCAATGCATATGCAAATTAGGATTTGGTTCATTATTCGGCCATGTCTTTCACAAAGGATTTGGGAGGTTTGGGCAAATCCCAAAGTAGTGGATTTGGTGCATCCCATAGCCATGTTGAAGCTCTTAATCCTGTTGGTAGTAGTATTCAATTTGGCATGTAATTACTCTAATCTTCTTTTAATGGACATCTGTGTTTGTGATACAATGTAGGGCATTTAAAGGAAAGCATAAGGATAATAAAGACAAGAAATAAGGCTTTTAGTCTTCAACCTCACAAAATTATGTACATTATGCCATTTTCTGCATTATATTCTGCAGAAAATAGCATAATGTACATCATTTTGTGGGGTTGAAGACAAAGACTTAATTTTGTCTCTATTATCTTTGTTATTGCAGTCTTAGGAATATATAACATATTAAAATGTAACTTATAGGTGAACCTCCTTTAAGCACTGTGTGTACGTGTGTGATAATGAATTTGGGAATTTATACCAATACAAAACTGTAATGTATGTCAGCAACTAATTGTGTTGATGTGATGCACATAGCTCCTACAATTATGGTAAAGCAATGCCAAAGAGCAAGGAGGTGTCAGAGCCCGAAGGTGAAGTTTGCAGTTGCGGAAGGAGGAAGCTTTGCAAATATAAACACAGTTTGCAGTACAGATGGCGTCAAGAAGAAGAGTCGTCAATCCAGACAAAAGGTTGGTTCAGGCAGCGAAGTTTCGTAATCGGGATACAGCAAGATGAAGATCAGAAGTTAAGAAAAACAATAGTCACACCCAGGAACACAACAGAGTTGAACCTATAATCTAGCAATGGCTGAAATCCTCTGGCGTCCTTTTATAGGTGAATTTTCGCTCCAAAACGTGTGTGATGACGTCATCCGTCAGGCGCTGATGTTGCGTGTCTCTGATGTATATACTAAACTTTATATATACATCAGAGATATCCAACCTACAGGTCACTAGCTGTTGTTGAACCCCACCATTCTACCTGAAGGTGTAGGGACTGCTGAGAGTTGTAGTTTATAAACAGCTATCAATTTTCAGATTTGATATCTCTAAGTTCTTTTATGTTCCCTTAAATTAAAGCCTTTGCTTTACTAAAATTCCCTTGGACCACCAATCTCTAATTCAGGCCCAGAAAAATACCCTGCTGAGAATGATATTAACATCTTGCTGTACATGCACTTGCTCTGCTGGAAAACTGATGAAAAGCAGGTTTATTAATTCAAAGTTGGCAAAAGGAGGAATCCCATTTGTGAGTGTGGGGGGGGGAGAGATCAATGCACCCCAGGGGCCCATGCACTGAGATGAAAACGAGACAACCCAGCTTATTAAAAAATATATATATTTACTGTAACACAGACTTTGTGTTACAGGCAGGAGAAGGGACATTTACATTATGTGTTGAACTATATTAGATCCTATTAAGTCAAAATTAGAACACTCTAATGGCTGTTTAGAATAGATTGAGAGACACGGAGTATTAAACACTTCATCCTATAAATAGCGGCACTTTTGTGCCTGTTTTTCTGGCTATCCTTATTATAACACATCAACCTACTACCTACCTGTCCTACTGGATACCCAGAAAACATCAGGAAATCAGCTTTTCATGTATGTTCTACAAGTCAGGGACCCCATAGCCCTCCAGCTTTTCCAAGGACCACAATAAACAACATTGTGTCTAATTTCACTCTATCCTAACATTGCGGATGACACATAAAACTGAAGGGTTTTTTTTTTGCATTCATTGTCAGTACCCTTATAACTACAGTGCTGGACCTTTCCTTGTATTATGTAAAACTGTATAAAGGGTGGTTTTGTGTTGTCTCACTATTAGGCTCCTTCTTTGCATACCATAATAAATGTGGAAGTTACCATTCTACCTGAAGTATTCTGCACTATGAAAAGTAATCCCTGTTTACACTGTAGCCAAATACAGTAGTATTAGTCTGCACACTATTAGTCTGCACACATCCCTGCCTCTGTGTCTGGGCTACTCACTGGGCTACTTCCAATTTCTTTGTAAAACATTTGATTTATTATTTTTTTTTATTGATTATTTTATTTATTTAGTACTTACACCTTACTTAAAATTTAGAAAGAAGGAAAATGTACATGGCACACCATGGGAGGCAGATTATCTCCTGCTGTATACAGGAGAAACATAAACATGATTAAAATGTGCCTAATGTTTCCCCCCTGCAGAACTGTGTTTGAAAACTCATTGTAAAAATTATCCAATTTGTGAACGACAGTGAAAGTGATGGATAAGTTTTTGAAGAGGAAAAATGCTGACTCTGAACTGGACCCAGATGAAGGCCCTAGTATGAGTGGAGGTCAAAAGAAAGCAAAGACGGTGACGTCAAGCAAAGTTTCTGGCACGAGGCAATACAACGAAAGCTATCTTTCATTTGGATTTACTTTTACAGGAGATGCAACGACACCGATTCCGTTGTGCTTGGTATGTGGTGAAAAGCTCTCCAACAGTGCTATGGTCCCAAGTAAACTTAAACGCCATCTCCAAACTAAACACCCTTCACTTCAAAACAAAAATGTGGAGTATTTTGTTCGCCTGCGTGAACACACGGAGAAACAGGCCACTTTCATGAGAAAAACCGCAAAGGTAAATGAGAGAGCCCTTAAAGCTAGCTACCACGTCGCTGAACTTGTGGCTAAATCAAAAAAGGCCCACACTGTGGCAGAGCAATTAATACTTCCTGCCTGCAAAGCCATTGTAAATGAGATGCTCGGACCCGAAGCGGCTAAAGAAATAGCCAAAATCCCTCTCTCAGATAACACGATTTCCAGACGTATTGATGAGATGTCTGCAGACATCGAAAGTTTGGTTTTGGACAAGATCCGTATCAGTAATAAATTTGCGTTGCAACTTGATGAGTCTACTGATATAAGTGGACATGCTCAACTCTTGGCCAATGTGCGTTTTGTGGATGGAGACGCAATCAGAGAAAACTTTCTATTTGCAAGGTTTTGCCAGAAAAAACAACAGGAGAGGAAATTTTTCGGGTCACATCAGAATATCTGGAAAAAGGAGGACTTAAGTGGGAAAACTGCACGAGTGTCTGCACTGATGGAGCTGCAGCCATGGTCGGGCGCACCAAAGGCTTTGTAAGCAGAGTGAAGGAAAAAAATCCAGATGTGATCATTACGCACTGTTTTTTACACCGCGAAGCCCTCGTAGCCAAGACTTTACCAGCAGACCTCGTTCCTGTGTTGGATAATGTTGTGCGCATGGTAAACTTTGTGAAGTCACGACCTCTGAAAAGTCGCATATTTGCGGTTTTGTGTGAGGAAATGGGAGCGGAGCATAAAACCTTGCTGTTTCATACGGAGTTCCGATGGTTGTCGCGCGGCAAGGTGCTGGCCCGTGTGTATGAGCTGCGAGAGGAACTTAAAGTGTTTCTGACAAATGAGGGGTCCGATTACGCAAAGCTGCTTGCAAGTGATGAGTGGTGTGCAAGGCTGGCATACCTGGCAGATATTTTTCATCATCTGAATGAGCTGAACACACGAATGCAAGGCCGAAATGAAAACCTGCTTACAAGTACAGATAAAATAAATGGATTCCGTTCAAAGGTGCAACTCTGGCAGCAACATGTGGAAAGTGGCAATCTTGAAATGTTCCCACTCACCGATAAATGGAAAGATGTTAATACTGCTGTACTGTGTGAGCTAATAGCTAAACATTTGAAAACTCTTCAGGAGAAGATGTCATTTTATTTCTCTTCAGCCTCCACGGAGTGCCTTGACTGGGTTAGGGATCCATTCAGCTCAGCATCAGCTGTTGGAAAGGAAATGAGTTTACAGGAGCAGGAGGAACTAACTGAACTGAGACAAGATCGTGGTCTCAAGCTAAACTTTGCTGATCTACCTTTGGACAGTTTTTGGTTGGCAGCTGTCAAGGAGTTCCCCATGCTGGCCAACAAAGCTATTTTGACATTGCTCCCATTTTCCACAACATATCTGTGTGAGGTGAGCTTTTCAAGCCTGACTGCTGTAAAATCTAAAAACAGAGAAAGACTGAGAGCTGTGGAGGAAGATCTTCGTGTGTGTCTTTCATCGATTCCTGCCAGGATATCAGCTCTGTGTTCATCCAAACAGGCCCAGGGTTCACACTGATTCCACACAAAATTGGAGTGCTCACCTCAGACAATTTTCCTTTCGGATCAGGTGCTTCTAGCAGTATTCGATCACGCCTGCCACGGATCCAAACTTCAATTGTAGAAATCCAATATACTGCAGCACACTATAATTTGTGTAAATATAAAAGTGTACTTTATTTGGCTCAAATACGAGCAGACATGTGGCAACGTTTCGGGCCTCGCAGGACCCTTTCTCAAGCCTGTGAAATCACATACTGTTCCGTGTTAAATAGGGTAAAAATGGGTGGGGGAACCTTAAAAAAAAGTGGGCGGAAACATCCGTGTTCATTAGTGATCCCTAATTGTATAACAATTATCACAATAAATTTATAATATAATTATATCCACTTAAAATCACATATTTAATATATCAAAAACCTCATAGTGTCCATATCTGTGATAATGTCCAAAAAGGGTTATAAAGTTTCTTTTCATCAGTGTCCCTGTAAATTTGTAACCATCTCCAGTGGTTTTGACGTTACGAGTTTGTATACATCAATAACACATAACTTGGGTTTGAGAGCAGTTGAACACTTTCTAGATACAACAAATTATACCACCAGGCAAAAAGTTTTTTTGCTCTCACTATTAGAAATAGTGTTACACCAAAACTATTTCTTATTTGGGGACACTTTCTATATACAACAGAGGGGTACGGCGATGGGGAGTAATGTGGCCCCCCACGTATGCCAACCTTTTTTTGTCGTTTATAGAGGACATGATTATTTATGAAAATCAACTGTGGAAATCACATTGCCTACTATATTTACGATATATCGATGACCTGCTGCTAATTTGGGATGGGTCACAAGAAAGTTTGTCCCTCTTCCACAACTTCCTAAATCAGATTGATAGCAATGTGAAATTCACAGTTGATTCGAATAACACAACAATAAATTTTCTTGATGTGAGTATCACTAGAGTGGGTGAAACACTTAAGACCAGTCTTTTTAGGAAAAAGACGGATAAGAACAATCTTCTACATTTTGAAAGTTTTCACCCAGAACCCCTAAAAAATTCTCTTCCAGTATCTCAACTGGCAAGAGTTAAACGTATAACAAGCGATCCTAAAGAGTGTGATGAACAAATGGAGAATATGTTAGTACGTTTTAATCAGAGGGGGTATGGCAGGGACACCTTAGAGAAAAGTATACAAAAAGTACAAAATAAAACCAGAGATAATCTTTTGTCTAAGGTGCCCGATAAAAAGAAAGAGGATAATAAAATGGTGTTTGTAAGCAACTACAGTACAGCCAGCAGACAAGTGGGACAAATTATACAAAATCATTGGCACTTGTTACAATCCTGTTTACCGGATGTACCCGAGTTCCAGATACGACCAATGATGGCTTATAAAAGAGCCAGAAATTTAAAAGATAGATTAATTAAGGCGGACATAGGGGGCTCGAAGAAGGAATGTACACGTTTCCTTAATAAACCTAAATTTGGGACTTTCCCATGTTTACATTGCATACAATGCAATTCGGTGATTAAAGGGGAGAATTTCTATCACCCACATTCTGGAAAGAAATATTCAATCAAACAATACTACACCTGTGATTCAACCTTTGTAATTTATTTACTTAAGTGTCCGTGTGGTTTGCTTTACGTGGGGAAAACAACACAAAAGATTAAAGATAGAATATCCAAACATAAGTCAACCATACGAAAGGGACTAACCACATTGCCTGTTCCCGCACACTTTAAACAGGCAGGGCACTCAGTGAGTCAACTGAGGTTTCAGGTGATCGATTCGGCTGAGCAACCTAGGAGAGGAGGGAATAGATTAATGTTACTGCATAAACTTGAAATGCAATGGATCCATAGATTAGATACGGTCTGGCCCAGGGGTTTAAATAAAGATTATACTCCAGCTATGTTTATATACCAGTAGGAGAACAGACATTGTGAAATAGATCTTACTGTTATTGATTTGGAATATACAAATATATTGAGAACTGTCAATTGAAGTAAAACATATGTATGCCTTTTTTCTCAAGGTTATTGAATAAAGAATAGATATCAGAACATTCTGAGTGCTGAAACCACCTTCTGCACAAAGTAAGCAGTCACAGAATGAAACACAGAATACAATGTGCATATAAGGTAAAGTTCAAGCGTCTCAGATCCTCTGAATGTAATGATATTGTTTTTATACTTTATTTCTCTTTTTAAAGCAATTGCTTTTTATCACTGGAGATGGTTACAAATTTACAGGGACACTGATGAAAAGAAACTTTATAACCCTTTTTGGACATTATCACAGATATGGACACTATGAGGTTTTTGATATATTAAATATGTGATTTTAAGTGGATATAATTATATTATAAATTTATTGTGATAATTGTTATACAATTAGGGATCACTAATGAACACGGATGTTACCGCCCACTTTTTTTTAAGGTTCCCCCACCCATTTTTACCCTATTTAACACGGAACAGTATGTGATTTCACAGGCTTGAGAAAGGGTCCTGCGAGGCCCGAAACGTTGCCACATGTCTGCTCGTATTTGAGCCAAATAAAGTACACTTTTATATTTACACAAATTATAGTGTGCTGCAGTATATTGGATTTCTACAGGGTTCACACTGAGTGAGTATAAATATCAAAGATTATAAAATACTTTTTTCTTTGTGTTTATTTGATTCCTATTAAGGATGTTATAAATATAACCGTCATTCTTCAATGTTTAAAAAAAAGCTTATATTAACAATAGCACTTATATTGTTAATATAAGCTTTTTTTCACATTTTCAGCTGGTGGTGTGCCGCGGGATTTTTTCAATGAAAGAAATGTGCCTTGGCTCAAAAAAGGTTGAAAAACACTGCTTTACAGTACCCACTCCTCCACGGGGGCCTCTGGACCACCAAGGCTGGGTTTAAGAGGAAATCTTTCATGGAATCTCCGTACAAGAATTGGATGTCTGAATGTTTGGCCCAAGAGCATTCTTCTGGTCCACCATTCCACCAAGCCTCTGGACATGCGAGAATCTAATCAGCCCGATTATACTGTTAGGGCCCGAAGGCGCAGTTTGGAGTTGCGGACCAAGGAGGAAGCTTTGCAAATATAAACACAGTACAGAAGGGGTCAAGAAGAAGAGTCATCAATCCAGGCAAAATCAGTTCAGGCAGTGAAGTTTTATAATCGGGATACAGGCAAGGTCAAGATCAGAAGTTCAGAATAACAATCGTCACAGCCAGGAACACAACAGAGTTGAACCTATAATTGGGCAATGGCTTAAATCCTCTGGCGTCCTTTTATAGGTGAATTTTCATGCCAAAAAGTCCAGATTGACGCACTGTCGTCCAAACTCCACGTGGTTCCCCCTGGGCGCTGCCATCTTGGAAAGGACGCCGACAAGGACGGAGGTACTGGTGAGAGCTCCGGTGAGTGCCTCTTACAGGAGATCTGCTTTTAAGATTATTGTATACAGCCATAAACAGTTTTGAGGGTATATTATTTCTTAAACCCTCTAGGTCATTCTGATTTATTGCATTATGGGAATATATCAGAATGAAATATTGAAATGCCATCATAACACTTTTCGAAGACACTGTAAATACTGCTCATAGCCATAATCATTGTTCAGTTCTAACTTTATGACAAAAATGACTTTAGCGTGATTAGCTGTTCACAGGTCTGCAAGCTGGAGCCGAAAATAAAATAATGAATTGGAGAATCTTCTAAAGAAACTGACGGCCACCTTTCTGTCTGAACCGAAAGCAGCAACCTCCTAAGTAACCAAATAGATCATGTCTCTGAGTACACAGAGAGATTTTATGGGTACAAAGTATGATAATATGGCCACGGCCTATAACAAGCTTCTGCAACAAGTTGCCTCCTTAGAAGGCACTTAGTAAGCATTATTGAAGATCTGGAAAATTGGTCACACCATAACAACATGCACATTTGTACTGTATGTCCTTGTCCTTTTATTATTCTTCAAGTTGTTACCTGATTCATCTGAACTTTTGAAACTAAGGAGGATTCGTTGAGCTTGGCCAGAACACACAACACTGTGGAACTAGATGACAAACCCAGATTTGGCACCCACTAAAAATTAAAAAATGCAGGGATGATTCCTTCAATTGTTTATTAGATGCAGTTGAAAACTTTAACACATAAATTCAAGGCCTTAATTCTCCAGTCAAATGTAGAATGGGAGCCTATAAATATCATGATCTCTTATTACAATGCAATGTTAATGGATGCCTGGAGAACAGACATTGAATGGTGGTACTCCACTAACAACACTGGTCCAATTATTAAAAATTCCATTTACCACCACTCCTTGTAATCATTTTTTTAGCCAATTTTCTATCCAGGTACAAAAACTACTTGCATACCAACATTCCTTAATTTAACCAGTAACCTTTTGTGTGGCACTGTATCAAATGCTTTCGCAAAGTCTAAATAGATCACATCCACTACCATCCCAGAATCGTGGTCCCTGCTCACGTTCTCATAAAAAGAAATTAAATTAGTCTTACAAGTTATATTAAAAACCATGCTGGCACCATGTCAGACAATCCTGACATGAAAGTAAAAGAGATCACAGAGCTAACTCGGATGGGATGAATACCATCTGGTCCCGGGCCTTCATTTATCTTTACATGTTCTACTCTATTTTGAATTTACTCATGTGAACAATGCATCATTAGTTGTATTACAAGAATTGGTACTATTCCAAAGGAAACCTTCATTAACTGGTTTCTCATTTGTGTAGACAGAAAACAGTTAACAGTTCCGTTTTCTGGCGCATGCGCAATAGAGGCTCTCGAAGCTGCGCCCTCCTGCTCATAGTTCCTAGTTGCGTGCAATGAGTAGGCAGTGTCTGTGTGCTACTTGTATGGTTTGTTAGCTGGTCTCATTACACAACGACCTTCTCTTCCCCGTGGGTTTGTTAGGCTAAGTCTAGCTATGTACCGGTGTTTGAGCTCTTTCCGGCGTGCAGCCCACCACCATAAACCGCTTTCTGCGCTTGCTCTGCAGTCATTAATGGTGAAACAGGGGAGGATGGTAAGAATGTATTTCCTGCACAATATATCTCTAGGTCACCTTCTAGTTTCCTAAATGCCCTTCTAGGTCTGGTGTCAGAATGCTGAGTGTGCCAGTGTGTCGTGTATTAATCTGTAGACAGCAGTAAGAAAATACCGGGGTCTCTTCTACCTCGCAAACTGTAATGCTTCACCCAAAAGACTGTTTTTGCATAATGAATGGATATTATGCAGAATACATGAAAACATTTTCTAAAATGTATATGGAAAGTTGGTAACTATATCTATATCTATAGTTTTTTTTCAATAAGCAAAACAAATATTTTTGAATGTAGGAACCATAATTACTGTCAACTGTGTAACATTTAGAGTATTTTTCACTGTGCTCTCTAAGAGCTCTCTAAGAGCTCTCTAAGTGAGTGACCCGGCTGTTTGTCTATTTTACTGCATATGGCCCTTGGTGAAAAAATTTGGACACCCCTGCTTTATTACTTCCCCCATGAGAGGCTAAGCATGCATCTACTCCTTCCTTTTATAATTTAGAACAAGTAACAGCCACCCATTCTCAGTTAAAGGATCAGTAACATAATTTTTTTTTAAAAAAAAATTGTTTTTTTTTTGTATGAAAAAAAAACCCACCAAGACAGTTTTAACTTTTAAATTGCAAAGCTTTTATGAAGAAATTACTTACTGATTCTCTGCATGCGCACCTCTTCAGAAACGGCGACAGGGCGACGATCCATCATCAATTTCTCCTCCCTGGCTATCTCCTATAGAAGGCAGAGATGAGAAATTGAGCGCCGCACAATCGATCGCCGCCCTGTTTCTTGATAAAAGCTTTGTGATTTAAAAGTTAAAAATGTCTTTCGTTTCGTTTCGTTACAAAGAAACTATTTTTTTTTTTAAATTTTTATGTTACTGATCCTTTAACCCTTTCACTGCCAGCCAATTGTTGGAAGTTGGAACTTCTATTGCCAGACCATTGTAGACCATTTTTTGCTCTTTCACTTTAGGGGACTTTCCTGGGGGGGTCTTTTAGTTTACCTTGGGTCTGCTGAACAGTTTGATAGCTAATATGCATAGGTACACCTAAGAATGTGGCGTATAGGGGCGCCAGAACGAAGACACCCCATACGAGTCATCCGTTCTGGATACTGCAAAATCAGCACATTTACAGCATTTTTCAAGGAGCAAAAGTACAAAAATGTTTGTTCACCTCAGAAAACCATATATTTTTGGAAAGTACACATTCTGACAAATCTAAAATGGGTATGCACGTCTTTCTACTCCAAGGTACCAAGCCGCAAAGCTTTCCTACATTTGGCAATTTTTTTATGACATTTCCGAAAATCACATACATTTTGCAACTCTGAAGCATTGTATCTCCCATATATCATTATATACCAAGATAAAACACCCTAAATATGAAAGCCCAGGGTCCGCTGAACAGTTTAATGCCCAATATGCATAGGTACACCTAAGTATGTGGTGTATAAGGGGCCCCAGAACAAAGACAGTTCTGTAATTCCAAATACTGCAAAATCATCACATTTACAGCATTTTATGAGGGGCAAAGGTACAAAAAAATTCGCCTTTAGTGAGCATAGCACCCTGACTGCATATAATGTGCCGTAAGACCCCCTAACAGTACAAAGACCCCCCAAAGCCATATATTTGTGGAAAGAACACATTCTGCCGAATAAAAATTTGCTAAAATTGTCTTTCTGCAAAGCAACGCTAAAGGCAGCGGTAAAAAGATCTGGTGGCAAATTTACTAAAGGGCTAAGTGGCAGTCGCTCTAGTGAAAATTCGTCAAAATCCAATCCGCATGGATATGGTGAATTATTAATAGGCATAGAGAACAATTTGCAATCAAAAGAGTACATCGCTAACAAAGTTTCGTGCCCTTTCGCCAGACGAGTGATCGTCAATCTGCAAATTCACTAAAGTGCGAATTTTCCATTACGTTACCACTTTCTATTATGTCTTTTTACATTTTAATAAGTGACCACTTAAAGCAATTTCAGTAAAATCTCACATATATGACCTAGGCAGGAGTGAACGGTAGCGAAACTACGCCAGCGTTCGTCTACCGAAATGTTACTTTACATTTTGATGAATTAGTGTATGTGCTGTGAATTAACGTCTGAGCAAATCGCGCAAAGTGTAGTGGAGCCTTCCGAGGCAAAAAATTGCCCTTTGTTGAATTTCCCCCGTAGTTTTTTACTTGTCTAAAAAAAAAAAAGAGAAAAAAATAAAGAAAAAAACTCCAAGCAGTACACTACCAAAGGTTTAATAAATAAACAAATTATGACTAGTGATGATAATAAATTATGACTCGTGATGGGTGAATCTGACCTGTTTTGCTTAGACGAAAATTTGCCAAAATGCATTGATTTCTATGAGCAAAATATTTTTTGTTGTGCAAGGAAGCAAGACAAATTGTCTTTGTTGCGCAACAATTTTTTTTCAACCATTGGAGTCTATGGGCATAATTTTTGCAGAGAAACTAATGGGTAAATATATCTTTGTACTACAAACTACCAAGTTGCAACTCTATCCTAAAATTTGTATTTTTTTTATAAAAAATGTGAAATATTTAGTTCTTCAACTGTAACGCCTAACGTGCCATTGTGGGTTAATTCCCACATTCCCCACTTCCATAAATTATAATATAATTATATATATAATTCCATATGGTCTGTCATTTAAGGTACTTCAAAATCAACACATTTACAGCATTTAATGAGGGGTAAAGCTTTAAAGAAGTACACTCACCACAGAAAGCCATATAATTTTGGAAATTACTCATTCCCCTGAATCTAAAATGGGTATGCATGTCTTTGTACTACAAAGTACCAAGCCGCAAACCATTCCTAAATTTGGTGATTTTGGTGACATTTCCAAAAATCACCTCAAAATTTCTACCCTGCAGCGTCGTATTACCCACATACTTTTAAAGAGAAATATAAAGTATAAAGAGAAATCACCCCAAATATGAAATCCTAGTTTCCTCTGAACAGTTTGATGCCCAATATGTATAGGTGTACTGAAGCATGTGGCATATATGGGCACCAAAATGAAGACACCCCATGCAAGCTATCAGTTCTGTCATTCTTGAAAACTATATATTTTTAGAAAGTACATATTCCCCCCAAATTCAAATTGGGTATGCATGTCATTCTACTCCAAAGTACCAAGCCACAAAGCTTTCCTAAATTTGGTGATTTTGGTGACATTTCCAAGATAACAGACCCTAAATATGAATTCCAGGGGTCTGCTGAACAGTTTGATGTCCAATGTGTTTTGGTTTAACTAAGGGGACCCCAAGGTGAAGACATCTCGTATGATCTGTCATTTCAGGTACTTCAAAATCAAAATCAACACATTTACAGCATTTAATGAGGGGTAAATTTTTAAAGAAGTACACTCACCACAGAAAGCCATATAATTTTGGAAATTATTCATTCCCCTGAATCTAAAATGGGTACACATATCTGTTTGCTCCAAAGAACCAAGCCGCAAAGCTTTCCTAGTGTTGGCGATTTTGGTGACCTCAATGCTTCCACTTTGCAGCATCTTATCTCCCACATATCATTAGTTACAAAGATAAAGCACCGTAATTATGAATGCCAGGGGCCAGGGGCCAGATGAACAGTACGTGGCATGTAAAGAACCCAAAATCTACCATGTGTATTTGATGGCTTACATTTACTCAATTTATAAACATACTGTGGTAAAAGCTACAAAAAGTATGATGTCCCCTGAAAATCATATGTTTTTGGAAAGTACACATTCTGACAAATCCAAATGGGTAATTGTATCTTTCTATTACCAAATTGCAAAGCTATGCTAAACACAGCATTTTTTATGACATTTCTGAAAAATCGTCAAACTATTGCAATTTGCCGCATTTATCTCATTTATCAATTTCTTATATACAATGGGAAACCACCCTAAATAAGGCTCTACTGGCCAGTTTGATGGTGAGTTTGCATAAATATACCAAAGCAGGTGGCATGCATGGACCAAAAATAAAATAGTGCATATGAAATTTCTCGGCTGCCAGTTCACCTTCTGTGAACAAAGCCCCTGGCTGCATATTATGTGTCATAAGGCCCTCTAAGGGGCAGATTTATCAAAGATCGAGCTGAATTTTCGAATGAAAAAAATTCGAATTTCGAGCTATGTTTTGTGTTTGGACTAGGGAATAGTCCAAATTCGATTCGAATTTGAAAATTGAAATTTATCATGTACTGTCTCTTTAAAAATTTGACTTTGAGCTTTTAGAAACTATTTGGATTCAATTGATGGACTTTCAAAAATCTAAGGTTTTTTGGGGAAAACTTTGAAACGAATTTGATCGAATGCAATATTCCTTCGATTAGTACGATTCGAATTCAGCCAAATACAGACCTATTAGACCCAAAAAAAACTTTGATTTAAATTCGGTTGGTCTTTTTGAATCTGAATTTTTAAACATATTTGAATTCAAAATTTGACCCTTGATAAATATGCCCCTAACTGTACAGACACCCTGAAAAGAGTATATTCTTACGAATCCAAAAGAGGTCTTTCTACACCAAATTGTCAAACTGCAAACCTTTACTAAAAACATGCAATGACCAATATAAAGTAGGGATAAAAATGCAATAAAGAAATGATAAAGTTCAAGCAAAAAATGGGGGAGTGGCTAGCCTGCAAGCTAGATGGCAGCACGGTAGAGGAGCTCCACACAACACCTCACTGAATCTACCTAAATCTGCATTGAGACATGGGGAAAATGCACATATCAAAAGCCGACCGTGAAAAAGCAACACATGGAAAAGGGTACACCGGCTGCCTCTGATTTTCAAGCAGCACGCCTCTCAAAATTGCTCCCACAATGGAAGACAAACCGGAGCTTAGTGTTCAGCAAGACCACAATACATTAGATAGTGAAGGAGAAGCATATCTCCATAATACTTAAAGGAAAACTATACCCCCCAAACAATGTAAGTCTCTATAAAAAGATATTGCATAAAACAGCTCATATGTAAAACCCTGCTTCATGTAAATAAACCATTTTCATAATAATACACTTTTCTAGTAGTATGTGCCATTGGGTAATCATAAATAGAAAATTGCCATTTTAAAATATAAGGGCCGCCCCCAGGGATCGTAGGATTCACTGTACTCACATACAAACCAAACAAACCATACATGTTAGGTCACATGAGCCAATTAACAGACAGAGTTGTGTCTTTTGCTTCCACACTTCTTCCTGTTACAGTTAGAGTTGAAGTATTTCTGGTCAGGTGACCTCTGAGACAGCACACAGACCATCACGAAATGGTGGCTCAAGGCAAGAGATGTAAAAGGGCAATATTTACTTAAATATATATTCCAGTTTGGTGAGATTCTTTAATATGCCACTTAATATGATATGAACTATCTGTTGCTTAAGTGTTCATTTTGGGGGTATAGTTTTCCTTTAAAAGCACTATGATGAAAGAGAACATAAAAAATCTCCTGTAGTCGGTTGACAACATCAGGGCAGAGCTGCAAGAGATAAAGACAGACCTCTCCAATATGGCTGACAGGACACACACTGGAACAAAAGCAAGGTAATTTGCTGCATAGCCAAAAATACAAATTATAAAAAAAATAAAAAGCCCAAATAAAAGAAACTAAGAGACATATTAACGACATTGAGAATAGGCTGAGCAATATTTATGTCAGGGGGTACCTGAGTCAGTCTCTAGGGAGGAAATCCATACTGTCCTGCTACAGATCTTCAATAGTTTGCTCAGCAATAGGGATGTAGCGAACGTCGGAAAAAAAGTTTGCGAACATATTCGCGAACTTGCGCAAAAACGCGAGCGGTTCGCGAACGGTTCGCGAACCCCATAGACTTCAATGGGAAGGCGAACTTTAACATCTAAAAAAGACATTTCTGGCCAGAAAAATGATTTTAAAGTTGTTTAAAGGGTGCAACGACCTGGACAGTGGCATGCCAGAGGGGGATCAAGGGCAAAAATGTATCTGAAAAATCTGCCTGTGTGTGCTTGGAAGAGATAGTGTAGGGGGAGAGCTGTTAGTGATTTCAGGGACAGATGATAGTAAGTTTGCTGGCTAGTAATCTGCTTGATACTGCTCTGTATTGGAGGGACAGAAGTCTGCAGGGATTTGAGGGACATTTTAGCTTAGGTAGCTTTGCTGGCTAGTAATCTACTGTTCTCTTTAAACAACTGCCATACGTTGACCTTGTAGGCATTGTTTGCCCAGTTTTTTTGGACGCAGCCACTGAAGCACAGTTGCCAGAAAAAATATGCCATATAAATGCTGAAAATAGTAATTTTTCGCCATACGTTGACCTTGTAGACATTGTTTGCCCAGTTTTTTTGGTTGCAGCCACTGAAGCACAGTTGCCAGAAAAAATATGCCATATAAATGCTGAAAATAGTCATTTTTTGCCATACGTTGACCTTGTAGGCATTGTTTGCCCAGTTTTTTTGGTCGCAGCCACTGAAGCACAGTTGCCAGAAAAAATATGCCATATAAATGCTGAAAATAGTAATTTTTTGCCATATACGTTGAGTCAACGTATGGCAAAAAATGACTATTTTCAGCATTTATATGGCATATTTTTTCTGGCCTCTGTGCTTCAGTGGCTGCGGCCAAAAAAACTGGGCAAACAATGCCTACAAGGTCAACTTATACACTACTACAGCGATGGATACGGATTACGTAAAATATATTATGGCTGCTTGAAAAAAGTCACTCTGGTGTTTTTTCTGGAGACGGTAATATTATGGATATTTAGACAGAATGTGAACAAGGTCACACAGCTAGATGGCAGTTGGTTGAATAACACACTGGGCAAAAAATGCCTACAGGGCAAATAATGCCTAAAAGGTCAACTTATACACTACTACAGCGATGGATACGGATTACGTAAAATATATTATGGCTGCTTGAAAAAAGTCACTCCGGTGTTTTTTCTGGAGACGGTAATATTATGGATATTTAGACAGAATGTGAACAAGGTCACACAGCTAGATGGCAGTTGGTTGAATAACACACTGGGCAAAAAATGCCTACAGGGCAAATAATGCCTAAAAGGTCAACTTATACACTACTACAGCGGTAGTAAAATAAAAAAAAGTAAAATAAAAAAAAATGAATATTAAAAAAAAAAATTAAAGTTGGTGCTGCTGAACTACTAGGAGCAGCAGATTAGCACACCAGTCCCACTCCCCAACACTGCTAGACTAATAGCACTGGGCTCTTATAGTAGTAGTAGTAGTAGTAGTAAAACAACAAAAAAATAAATAAAAGCAGTCCTTACAAGGACTACTGTTATTGCAGCAGTCAGCAGATGAGATCAGAAGCAGGACAGCTGCCCACAGCAGCTACATACAGAGCACTGCAGTAGAAGGTAGATTACTAGCCAGCAAAGCTACCTAAGCTTAAATGTCCCTCAAACCCCTGCAGACTTCTGTCCCTCCAATAACAGAGCAGTATCAAAACGATTACTAGCCAGCAAACTTTCAACTGTCCCTGAAATCACTAACAGGCAGCAGCTCTCTCCCTACACTATCTCTTCAGCACACACAGGCAGAGTGAAAAAACGCTGCAGGGCTTCGGTTTTTATAGGGAAGGGGAGTGGTCCAGGGGAGAGCTTCCTGATTGGCTGCCATGTACCTGCTGGTCTGGGGTGAGAGGGCAAAAAAAAGCGCCAACAATGGCGAACGTCGCGCGACGTTCGCGAACTTCCGGCGAGCGCGAACACCAGATGTTCGCGCGAACAAGTTCGCCGGCGAACAGTTCGCGACATCTCTACTCAGCAAAGAGGCACACACACAAATCAAAATTGATCAGGAGCACAGAGTTATCAAACCCAGAAACGCTCCACCTGATGCCCCCTGATATATATTATGCTGCCTCCATGATTTCCTACTAAAAGAGGAAATATTAAGCAAAGCACAGACAGTATATAAAATAACTTTTTAGGACAAAGCAATCTCCCTTTTTCAAGACCTATCCAGGAACGCTGTAACCAAACGAAAGCAACCAAAACCCCTGACCGACGCACTCAAAGCAAATAATATCCAATACCGATGGGGCTTTCTGTTTAGCCTTATCATGACTAAAAATGGGCAGCAAATAACTCTCAGGACCTGATTGACACCAAGGACAGCCTTCTAATGTTACAGTTGGAGGAAATTAATCTTCCAGGATGCATAGAGGATGATGCTGACTTTGCCCAAATGGACTTAGAGACATACTCGGATTGGAAATAGGTCCCAGCCCTGAAGAGAACACGCCGGACACATAAACACAGAATGAATCAGGACTACAACCTAACCCCTAAAAGGATCAAAAAATTACAATAATTTACTTTATCTGAGACCTTTACATCTAAGTCTAGGCCACACGAGAGTCACTCAAATAGAAGGCAATGTTAGATAGAAGACATCAATAGTTGGAGCAGCGCACTCCTGGGTCTTTCAGAGAAATCGCTTGTTTCCAGATCAAAGGTAAAAAGTTATGTATTTTATTTTACAGATAGCGTCTGAGGACTAATTAGATTATACCTCAGGACTATTCGATATAAGAAAATATAACACACATTTAGGAACTAAACAAAAAGTTACTGGTCTTTTAAGCCAAAGACAATCATAAAGGGCTAATGTAAGTTACACTGAAAAGTGACATTTTTATATGTACCACCCTTACCCTACCCCCTCCCTTTCTTTCTGTAAGTCCCTTCCTATAACTTTTGGAAAATTAAAGAATTTACAAAATGTGTCACTGTGGGCATACACTTATGGGGTCCTGAGATGGGTCTACCCAACCATTATCTACCTGAATATCAGGATTCTAGCCCTGAAGACCCATGAAAACTTGGACCTGAGAGACAAACGATTGGATCAACCCGATATTGCCAACCTTATGGTGAGCATATAGGGGAAAGACCCACTTATCAACCTCACCGAAGAAGAGTATCTTTCAGTGTATGGTGACCATTATGGCAGTGAAAGTGTAAAGCTGAGAATTATTTTGTTTTTATGTAGGGGTCTGATAAAAAAAAAAAAAAAAACCTTTAAAAGGCTGGTACTGCAACTGCATATTTCTGCAGAGTGAGGCACAACCCATTTCATGTTATTCTAAGAGCCTCAAGGCACAAGAAAGCAGATAAGATGCAACGTGGAAAAAAGTACTTTCCCACCTTGATCTTGGACTGTACTATCATACAGCATTATATTATAGTGCTATAATGTTTATAAAGATACAGTGTTGGTGAAAGATATTGGATCTGTTATCCAGAAAGCTTTGAATTACGGAAAGGCTGTCTTCGATGGACTCCATTTTATACAATTAATCCGAATTTTTAATAATCATTTCTTTTTTCTCTGTAATTATAAAACAGTAGCTTGTACTTTATCTCAACTAAGGTCTAATTAGTCCTTATGGAAAGCAAAACCAGTCTATTGGGTTAACTTAATGTTTACATGGTTTTCTGGTAGACAAGGTATGAAGATCCAAATTACGGAATGATCCTTTATCTGAAAAACTGCAGGTCCCGAGCATTCTGGATAACAGGTCCCATATCTGTACATGTATGGGATCTGTTATCCAGAATCACATTATTCTGAAAGCTACAAATTACGGGGGGGCTATTTCCCATATACTCCATTTTAATAAAATCTGATTTTTAAAAATGTTCTTTTTCTTAGTAATAATAAAACAGTACCTTGTAATTGACCCAAGCAACATTATAATTAATCCTTCATGGAGGCAAAACAATCCTACTGGGTTTAATTAATGTTCAAATTACTTTTTACTAGACTAGGTCACTTATCCGAAAACCTAAGGTCCCAATTGTTCTGGATAGCAGGTCCACCTGTATAATAATTATTTAGAATTTTTATTACCTAGATTAAATAAAGGGTTGCTTTATTCCCCCCCCCCCAACACACAGACACGTAATGCTTATGTTTGGTGCCTTTAGGTGTTAAGGAAAAAACATTGTTTACTATCCTTTGTTTATGCAGAATGTGACAAGCTTCGGCGGGATGGCTGTCGCAGTTCACAGTACTACTCCCAGGGACCAACATTCTCCTCAACACCCAGCATGGTTTCCACAACCTATCAGGAAGAAGCAGATACACTTGAACAAAAGGTAACTTCATGCTTTATGTTTTGTTGCTTTTTCTTAAAAAGCACCATTCAACTGTAATTTTTTAAAGAGGAAGGAAACCCAAATATACAATTTGGTGTGGTTGAAAACAATTACCCTTGCTGTTCTATTACTTGCTACTAGTGACCCAATGCTATCTCTTCATTGGCTGTTGCACTGTAGGGTGTGTTTGTAATCTGAACTAAGAAGAACTGAGCATGCTCATAAGGTCAACAGCCAAAGCAAATTCCTGAGGGAGGGGCTGAGGGGGTTACAGGAGGATAAAGATTTCTAAGTGATTAAGGGGATGCTGCAGTCTTACTGTTAACCTTTCAATAACCAGAGTGGCAGTTATCTAAAGATTACAAAGAGGCTGTTCACTGATTACATTTTTGTGGAGGGGGTTTACATGTCCTTTAAGAGATATTTCAGTACTGTTTTTGTAATATAGTTTTTTAAATATGTCCATTGGAATTGTACTTGCCAGCACAAGTTTGCATTTAGTCTCCAGAAAATAATAAAGTTTGTGGGCTGCTAGGTAACACAGACTGACAGGGTTTCTCCATGGAGTTAAAACATTAATTCATTAAAAAAAAAATATATATATATATATATATATATATATATATAAATCTTCTTAAAGAAAAACTAAAGCTTAACAAAAAGTAGGCAAGAAATGCTACAAATTATAAACCAGATTCAATTTAGTGAGAAAAAGATTTATCACATGAATAGTCATGAACGAGGTTCAATTTCACGTGCAATTTGATTGAGAAAAACTCATCTCACAGTTTATCACATGAAAAATCTAGGTGAAAAACTAAATTAGGAGAAAAGTTTTTTCTCAACCATGAGTTTTCACGTGATAAACCGTGAAATAATTTTCTCACTAAATTTAATCTGGCCCTGTGTTTGACATTATGTACAAGCCCAGGATGACCATAGATCTGTGAATCCAAAGATGTCCCCAGTAGCTTCTCATCTTCTTTGCTGCTGATTCACAGCACATGCTCTGCTGATGTAAGTTACCTGATCTTAGGGATCGACAAAATATATACTACATATACAGAATAGTCAGTTTCTCATTGCATGGCAGCTCAGAAAGCAGTGCAGTTGCAGCTTCTCAACAGCTGCTGAGACTGCACTGAGCATGCGAGTGTCACACACTCCTATCAAAATCCAAAATGCTAGCCCCCTGTGCACAACTTTGAAGGCCTGAATCATTACTATAATACAGATTCATTCATACAGAAACTTTAGGCTATTGCTTTAATTTCAGTATGTAAAATATGTTATTTCAGTCACTATTTGTCGTTTGGATTTAGTTCTTTAAAGTGGACCTGTCAACAATTCCAATTAGACCGCACTTACTGGATAGACAAATATATCATCGGGTGCACGTCATATGGCCTGTTCATCAAGGCTCCATTGTTGTATTAATTCTCTCCCAGTAGACAGCACTCCAGTTTTCGTAAAACCGTCTTTATTGTGTATGGGACAGCAGCATAAAATTACAACGTTTCGAGTGGCACTCCACTCTTTGTCAAGTATAAAAAACACACATCACCACCTGACCTTAAATACAAAGTATCACAGTGCCCCCTTGTGTCAAGACATATGTACATAACATACTTTTAGTGATTAAAAGCTTTTCATATGTATCCAAATAACTTCCAGCTGTACTTATCTTTCAATGTATCCATCAAATACAAAATCATTGAAGAATATCGTAGTTACATCCCACTCCCAGGAAGCGAATACAAATGTCCATGTAATAACCTATAAATAAATAAGATCAGTAGCACATTAAAAACTATTTCAATAAAAATGGATTCAGGTCATACTCATTGTTCAACCCATGTGGGGATAGAGTCCCCAACCTCCTAATCCACTGAGCTTCCTTGCGTAGTAATTCTTTGTCCCGATTACCCCCACGTCTCCTTCGTGGGACTGTATCTAAGACTTGGAAGCGTAACTGACTAATAGTGTGACCACTTTCATTGAAATGTTTTGCAATAGGCTGATTTAATTTATTCCTAATAGCTGACTTGTGCTCAGTAAGTCTATCCCTTAGACAGCGAATAGTTTTTCCCACATATATTTTCCCACAGGGGCATTTAATACTGTATACAACATATGTGGACATACAAGTAAAAAAACCCTTGATGGGAATACGGGTACCTTGTAAGGGATGATGAATCCATTCTCCTTTCAATACATTGCTACAATGACTGCATCCACAACATGGAAAAGTTCCATTTTTAGGGGTTTTTAAATGAGTCTGTACGTATTTTGTTGATGAGCCCAAATCTGCCTTTACCAATTTGGTTCCTATTGTTTCTGCCTTTGAATAGGACATCACCGGTGGAGATCGGAATATCATTTTATCTGGAAAATTTCTAGTTAATAAACTCCATTCCTTCCTTACTATTTTAGAGATTTCCCCACTCAGTACATTATATTGGTTAACAAATGGTATTCTTTTCGAGATTCGCTTTGTTTGATGTTCACTGTTTACTGATTCCCCTTCAGTCACCCTATCTATTCCATCAAGAATTTTAGATGGATAACCCCTCGTTCTGAATTTATCCTTCATTTCCTCAACTCTATTTGCTTGTTGTTGTTCATTTTGGACAATGCGTTTCACTCTCATCACTTGAGATCTAGGTAAAGATTTTTTTATGTGCGAGGGATGAAAGGAATCAAATCACAGTAACGTGTTCCTGTCAGTTTGTTTGACAAATAAATCAGTGTCTAAACAGCCATTCATGGTATTTTTGACCAACACATCCAAATAGGGTATACTGATCATATCACAATGCATAGAGAAACTAATAAAAGGGGAGCATCTATTCAATCCATCTATGAAACCAATTAGCTCACAATGTCTACCCGTCCAAATCATGAAGATATCGTCTATGTAGCGATACCAACATTTGCAGTTCTGTAGGAATTGGCAATTATTGTATACAAAGTGATTTTCAAATACATCCATAAAAAGATTCGCATAGGATGGGGCGACATTCGAGCCCATGGCTGTACCCTTGGTTTGTAGGAAAAAAACATCCGCTCGGTGGTAGTGATGGATAAGGAGTTCTATATAAATACAATTATCACAATGCTAGATGATACGACTACCTATCAGAGACTTACCACCAATCCCCTCTTCTCTATACAGAGGGCTATTAAAGATTGTGTTGAAAATGCCTTACAACTGGAGATCATTGATAATAAATTAGCGGTCTATTTGATACAAACTAATCCAATTACACCTGTTTTATACATACTCCCTAAGATACATAAGAACATGGACAAACCCCCTGGAAGGCCGATAGTAGCTGGGGTTAATTCAGTATTTTGTCCCCTGGCAAAATTTCTTGATAGGATTCTTAGGGAGTATGTCTTTAACACAAAATCTTTTATTAGAGATACTGGGGATTTCATTAATAATATCAACACGATTGATGGTTTAACATCTGATGCCATTTTGGTTACCCTTGATGTTGAGAGCCTCTACACCTCCATCCCCCATGATGGAGGTTTAGAGGCTGTCAGCCACCATCTGGATAAGGATGAAACGCTGGATGGGGCTCAGAAGAAGTTTTTGTTAACACTATTACAAATTGTTTTGTGTAAAAATTATTTCCTGTTTCAGGATGTTTTTTTCCTACAAACCAAGGGTACAGCCATGGGCTCGAATGTCGCCCCGTCCTATGCGAATCTTTTTATGGATGTATTTGAAAATCACTTTGTATACAATAATTGCCAATTCCTACAGAACTGCAAATGTTGGTATCGCTACATAGACGATATCTTCATGATTTGGACGGGTAGACATTCTGAGCTCATTGGTTTCATAGATGGATTGAATAGATGCTCCCCTTTTATTAGTTTCACTATGCATTGTGATATGATCAGTATACCCTATTTGGATGTGTTGGTCAAAAATACCATGAATGGCCGTTTAGACACTGATTTATTTGTCAAACAAACTGACAGGAACACGTTACTGCGATTTGATTCCTTTCATCCCTCGCACATAAAAAAAAATCTTTACCTAGATCTCAAGTGATGAGAGTGAAACGCATTGTCCAAAATGAACAACAACAAGCAAATAGAGTTGAGGAAATGAAGGATAAATTCAGAACGAGGGGTTATCCATCTAAAATTCTTGATGGAATAGATAGGGTGACTGAAGGGGAATCAGTAAACAGTGAACGTCAAACAAAGCGAATCTCGAAAAGAATACCATTTGTTAACCAATATAATGTACTGAGTGGGGAAATCTCTAAAATAGTAAGGAAGGAATGGAGTTTATTAACTAGAAATTTTCCAGATAAAATGATATTCCGATCTCCACCGGTGATGTCCTATTCAAAGGCAGAAACAATAGGAACCAAATTGGTAAAGGCAGATTTGGGTTCATCAACAAAATACGTACAGACTCATTTAAAAACCCCTAAAAATGGAACTTTTCCATGTTGTGGATGCAGTCATTGTAGCAATGTATTGAAAGGAGAATGGATTCATCATCCCTTACAAGGTACCCGTATTCCCATCAAGGGTTTTTTTACTTGTATGTCCACATATGTTGTATACAGTATTAAATGCCCCTGTGGGAAAATATATGTGGGAAAAACTATTCGCTGTCTAAGGGATAGACTTACTGAGCACAAGTCAGCTATTAGGAATAAATTAAATCAGCCTATTGCGAAACATTTCAATGAAAGTGGTCACACTATTAGTCAGTTACGCTTCCAAGTCTTAGATACAGTCCCACGAAGGAGACGTGGGGGTAATCGGGACAAAGAATTACTACGCAAGGAAGCTCAGTGGATTAGGAGGTTGGGGACTCTATCCCCACATGGGTTGAACCATAAGTGGACCTGTCATCCAGACAACGAACAACGTTTTTATTTCTTCTCCAACTGTACTTGCACACTGAAATTATCGCTTTCCTATAATTTCAGTGTGCAAGTACGGTTGGAGAAGAAATAAAAACGTTGTTCGTTGCGCCCGTGGTCTTTTTTGACGAAGTGACGAATACCGGAAGTAAAGTTAAGGTGGAACGCAAACCAAGGTGGAACGCAAAAACCGGAACCGGAAGTGACGAACATCGCGATTGGAGAAGACTTTGTTTTAAAAAGGGACATGGAAGCTTTTTAAAAAAAGCATTTTTAGCCTCTGAGGAAGCCAGGAACACTGGTGAAACGAGTTAGGCAACAAGGACACATGACATAAGGGCTGCAGACAATACCACGGAGTGGACACAAAGAGAGCCGGCAAAACCACCCCTGGAAGAGCGCCCTATGTGGACTGTATGCGATTATTTGATATCAGAAACGTGAGTGCAATTGTTTTTAAAAAATTGTTTTAATAAAACGGGACTATACTATTTTCGGTTTCCATCTCTTCCCATGCTTTCGAGTAGGAGATTGGTTCGGAGCCTGAGCTAAACCAGAACAGGGATTCAAACTACGTGCATGTTCATACCCTTGGTTTGTGAGTAGGAATTGCTGCTATTTGGTGGAGGTCCACTTAGGTTTATGTGATATGATATCAGTAAATTGTACCACAAAGGAACACTAGAGCAGTGTGTGTAGTACTGTAAAAGGGAGAAAGTAAAAGTATTAGGCACCTTTAGGGTTAATTGTAACTAAACACTGGGTGTCATCCCTTCTAACAGAAATACTGCACCATATTGGTTTCTAAACTTCTGTTGCCACAGGCGCTGGTCTTGCTTTTGCATATTTTGGATTCTTCTTGGACAGTGGAGAGACTGTGAAAAGACCGGCAAGAAGGAAAACCTAAAAGACTAACTTTTCCAAAAAAAACTTAGTTTTATTTACTTCCTAGATGTCACTGCTCTCCCTACATTCCCCCGTTCTCTTTACCGTTTAATTGTGTAACCAGGGCAAGGAAATGGACATCGGGTCCCCCATTCTGGTGCATAAACAAGATTCTGAGATGATGCAAGACTTGCCTTAATAAAACTGTCCACAAAATGGCTGCTTCCTGCTTGCTATAATTATGAATTACCAGACTGAAGGAAACAAGATTCAAATAATTTATATAGTGTAATTAAAGTTCATTTTGCTTGACTAATGTGATAAAATAGGATTTGGAATGTTTTTTTTTGGGTGACGGGTCCCCTTTAACTCCAGTGTTTATAACTCCACTTACAGATCCCCCACTTAACGAGCAAACACTTAAGAGAAGCTAACACTAGAGCAAGCTCCACTGGAGTGGCAGGGGTTCTATCTATACAGTCTGTTCAGGTGCAACTAATCAAACCCCACCCCCTCAAACGGAGGGAAAACTGCAAAGTAAAGCAGGTTGTGACAAACTTGCTGTTAGCACACCAAACTTTGCTGTTTAGCACCCAAGACAGAAAAAAAACCTTTAAAAAAAATAAAACCACAGTAGTTAAATATAAACCTTAATATAAAATAGCAGTTAAGAAATACTTATCCTTTTCAGATGATTTGTTTGCTTTAAGTTGCTTTAAACCAGTCAGCAGCCTGATTCAAACACTCACTGGAGTGCCAGGGGTTCTATTTATACAGTCTGTTCAGGTGCAACTAATCAAACCCCACCCCCTCAAACGGAGGGAAAACTGCAAAGTAAAGCAGGTTGTGACAAACTTGCTGTAAGCACACTAGCACACCAAACTTTGCTGTTTAAGCACCCAAGACAGAAAAAAAACCTTTAAAAAAATAAAACCACAGTAGTTAAATATAAACCTTAATATAAAATAGCAGTTAAGAAATACTTATCCTTTTCAGATGATTTGTTTGCTTTAAGTTGCTTTAAACCAGTCAGCAGCCTGATTCAAACAGACTCACTGGAGTGCCAGGGGTTCTATTTATACAGTCTGTTCAGGTGCAACTAATCAAACCCCACCCCCTCAAACGGAGGGAAAACTGCAAATTAAAGCAGGTTGTGACAAACTTGCTGTAAGCACACTAGCACACCAAACTTTGCTGTTTAGCACCCAAGACTAAAAAAAAACCTTTAAAAAAATAAAATCACAGTAGATAAATATAAACCTTAATATAAAATAGCAGTTAAGAAATACTTATCCTTTTCAGATGATTTGTTTGCTTTAAGTTGCTTTAAACAAGTCAGCAGCCTGATTCAAACAGGCTGCTGACTTCCATATGTAATAAAAGACACTAAGCTTGCCTAGGTACAGTAACCTACAGAAACCAATTGGATATTTGCAAATAGGTGACAAGTAAATGCTACCTGTTGATTGATTGATTGATTGATACGCAATATGTTGGCGCTATATAAATACATGTTAATAATTTCTTATAGGTTACTGCTTCTGGATAAATATTATGCCTATTATTAGAAACCCCATAACTGAAAATGTTGTAATTTCAGATAACTTGGCAAAATCCCTTATTTCTTTTCTGTTCTTTGATCATTGTTTAATAATATAATTGCCAAAATGATAGCTGTAATTGCCTGTAATATTGCAATGAATTTGGCAATTATGACCATTTTGGGTCAGTCAAGGCAATTCGCAACTAACACCAACACTCTGATTCTAACCAAAAGGTAATTGTTTTTGGTAACTGAGGTTAGAGCCACAACTGCAAGCAGGAAGGGCATTCAGGAGCCCTGTCAAGGGCCCAGTCCTAACAGGGAGTCAGGCATATGTATTGTGATATGATTCCTGGTGGCAACCCTGGTTAGAGCACTGAACTTCTGTTTTTGGGAGAGCTGTAGAACAAAAAAAGCGTAATAATTTTAAACCACAAAAAATGAGAGAAATGCTTTCTGGCAGGCTGCTGTTTTTCCTTCTCAATGTGTCTCAGCGTGACATGGGTTTTTACTATTGAGTGTTGTTCTTAGATCTACCAGGCGGCTGTTATCTTGTGTTAGGGAGCTGCTATCTGGTTACCTTGCCATTGTTCTTTTGTTTGGCTGCTGGGGGGGGGGAAGGGAGGGGGTGATATCACTCCAACTTGCAGTACAGCTGTAAAGAGTGATTGAAGTTTAACAGAGCACAAGTCACATGACTTGGGGCAGCTGAGAAATTGACAATATGTCTAGCCGCATGTTTCAAAATTGAATATAAAAAAATCTGTTTGCTCTTTTGAGAAATGGATTTCAGTGCAGAATTCTGCTGGAACAGCACTATTAACTGATTCATTTAGAAACATTTTTTTTCCCATGACAGTATAACTTTAATTAGCTATTAAATTAAACTTAAATAATCATATGATTTACTAATGTAGAGATGGGTGAATATATGTTGGCTAGGTAGCTAAAACCTTAAAGTTGGCTAAAATGTCTTAATAAATATTCCAGTTCTTGATTCAAAAGCTTGTAATTCTTCTGAATCACATAATCATTCATTTTGCACATACAACTTCCAAAGCCAATAGTTCTAGAATCCCTTAACCCATTTTCTTTATAAGTCGGAATAACCCACATGCATCAAATATATTATCAAGGTTTTTAGGGTTGTTAGCGTTTTTATGTGTGACGCTGTTTCTGAACATTCTCACAGAATTTTTGGAGAAAGAAATATTGCCATGTGTACTGACTCATATTTGTAACGGCAGCTTACCCTGGTGGTCTAGCGGGCCGGTGGAGACGCCCGCCACGCCGGTCTTCTCCTCCTGATGCGCCGCAGCGCGTCTCTGCTCATTTATAGGCGCAATGGCGCGAAGCCTTATGGGTACCTAAAGGGCCATTACACTGTATTCTTTGCCTGTGATAGGATTTGTTTCCTGGTGGTTCCTGAGCCTTGTGCTAGTACCTGTTTTGCCTGAATTCTGTTCTGAACTTCTGTGTTTTGACCTGGCCTGGCTTTTGACTTCTCTGACCCTTGCCTGAAACCGACTCTGATTCCGCCTGTCCCTCCTGATTGACTTCCTGGTTTGACTCCTGCCTGTTGTTTGATTCTGATTCTGCCTCATCCCATCTGATTGATTACCCGGTTTTGACCCTTGCCTGCCTGACGATAGATAACCTGCCTCGATCCGGGCTGTCTGACCACGAATTTGCCTATTCCTGCTTGTACTGTGACCTTGGCCTTAAAGACTCTATCTACAGTCGTGCCCCTCTGCCTATCCAGAACCCTCATCTTGCACCTTTCGTTTAAGTCCAGGTGGCATCCAAGTAAGCCGAGGGCTCCTCCCGAGGCCCAAAGGCAGTCACACTACTGGTGAAGCACGAGCCGAGACCAGGGTGCTTGGTGTTTGTTCTGGTGTTGGGTGCTGACCGTGACAGTATTGTTGTAATTGTAATTTAAACAAAAAAATAAAATCTACATATACCTTGTATATGAATATAATGGTCCACATGATGTGCAAAATGTAAAAAAAAAAAAGGGGAAAAAATACTTTTTTGGGCTTTGCATACTGTGTGGGGATGTGAGGAATGGATGTGTCCTCTGCAATCCTTTTTGGAGCACAGAGTGCTGCGACAAGCCCCTTGGATTGGGCAATGACTGTCGGTCACTACTTGGTAACATAGTAAGTTAGGTTGAAAAAAGACACACGTCCGTCAAGTTCAACCTTTTAACTTTTTTTTAACCTGCCTAACTGCTAGTTGATCCAGAGAAAGGCAAAAAAAACATCCGAAGCCTCTCTAATTTGCCTCAGAGGGGGGAAAATTCCTTCCTGACTCCAAAATAGCAATCAGACTAGTCCTTGGATCAACTTGTACTATGAGCTATCTTCCATAACCCTGTATTCCCTCACTAAAATCCATCCACTCCCTTTTCAAATCTAATGTATCAGCCTGTACCACTGATTCAGGGAGAGAATTTCACAGCTCTCACTGTTAAAAAAAAAAAAAAAAAACCTTTCCGAATATTTAGGCGGAACCTCTTTTCTTCTAATTGGAATGGGTGACCTTGTGTCAGCTGGAAAGCCCTACTGGTAAATAAAGCATTAGAGAGATTATTATAATTATCATATCAACCCATAAGCGCCTCTTCTCCAGCGTGAACAACACCAACTTGGCCAGTCTTTCTACGATTTTTCATAACTTTTACCAGCTTAGTTGCCCTTCTCTGTACCCTCTCTAATACAATAATGTCCTGTTAGAGTGATGGAGACTAAACCTGTACGGCATATTCTAGATGGGGTAAGTTTAGCAAGAAGAAAACCAGCACTCAAAGCTCACTGCATGCGGGCAAAGCCCTGCGTGTTTATTGCAACGTTGCGTTTCGGGGGCGTGCCCTTCGTCAGAGCTTTGAGTGCCGGTTTTCTTCTTGCTAAACTTACTCCATTAAGGGTTGCCGATCCCTTTCAACTGTGCACCAGGCCAGCTTGTACTTGAGAGGCCAGGGTGTGCTGGTGGGTTTTGGAATTTGGACTGTGTATATTCTAGATGGGACCTTACCAGTGCTCTATACATAATGACCCCTTCCTGCCATGAATCAATGCCCCTTTTAATACAGCTCAAGACCTTATTTGCCCTTGATGCTGCTGACTGTCATTGTTTGCTACAGCCAAGTTCATCATCTACAAGGACTCCAAGATCCTTTTTCATAATGGATTTGCCTAGTACATTCCATTAAGGGTATAAGTGGCTTGGATATTTTTACATCCCAGGTGCACTTTTATCATGACATTTATCAACATTGAATCAGCTATTTGGAATGCTGAACCGCTTTTTCAGTTTTCCAGCTATTAAGTGATCCTGGAAACTCAGACTCCTCTATTGAATATACTGAAGAAAAGAACTGATTTAGCATATTTGCCTTTTCTGTATCTGTTACAACCATAATGGTATAAAGGAGCAACACTCTCAACCTGCATCTTTTTTACTATTAATATACTTCAAAAACTTTTTGAGGTTAGTCTTAGCCTCAGCCACAATGACTCTTCATTTCCTTTCTTTGCCTTCCAGATTGCTGTTTTACAACATATTATAGTGTTGTCCAGATTGCTGTTTTACAACTTATTATAGTGTTATATTCATTAAATGCAGCTTCTGTCCCAACAGACTTGTAGTTTTTAAATGCCTTCAGGGCCGGAACCAGGGGTAGACAGAAGAGGCACCTGCCTAGTGTGCAACGACAGGGGGTACCTCTTAAATTTTCTTCTGCCTACCCCTAGTTTATTTTCACAGCTCTCTTTGGTTTTCCCCCTCCATCGCTCTCCCCCCTTCCCTCTCCTTTCCTCTGTCGCTCTGCCCCTTCCCCTCCCCTCTGTCACTCTGCCCCCTTACCCTCCCCTCTGTAGCCTCCCCTCCCCTCTGTAGCTCTCCTCCCCTGCATCCCCTCCGTCACTCTCACCTCTTTCCCCTCTATCTCCCCGTCCTGCGCATGCACAAGTTGCAGTCCATCTGGGGCACGCTCGTGGGGGGAGCGGGGTGGCCGGCTGGGTTGCCTACGCTGCCCTGCCCTCAATGCCTTTCTCTTCTTTGCAATTAACTTCTTTACTTCTATATTAAGCCACATGTGGTGATTCTACATTGACTTTTTAAGGGAATAAGTTGAGAACAGTAACAATTTAATATAATTTTAAATGACAACCATTTCTGTTTTGTGTTTTTAGCTGAAAACATAATGCCCCAATCAGTGCTCTAAATGGCAGCCCTCAAGGCACTAAAATTAGCTTTTCTGAAATTCATGGTTTTTGTTGCCCCAGTGTATATTTGTTAGTTGCACCAGACATTAAATGATATAACATTATGATCACTATTACCCAGGAGTGCAATGACTTACACATTTGCTATAAGTTCTGGGTCAATACAGATCACTAGATCCAGAATAATTTTTTTTCTGGTTGGCTCCTCAACAACATGTGCCATAAAATTTATAAACGTGTTCCCATTACCTGATCTGGCAGTACTGTTGCACCAGTAATTAAAATCCCCCATTATCATTACTTTCCCCAAACTAGCAGCCTTTTCTATTTGCATCAGGAGCTTAGCCTCCTCCTCCTTACTTACATTAGGGGGTCTATAGCATACTCCTACCAATAATTTGCTGGACCCTTTACAATTGGTGAAGAACCTCCTCCTTTATATAAGCTTTTAAATACTGCCTAACAAACAGACATGCCCCCCCCCCTTTTTTATTGCCTCTGTCCCTCCAAAACAAAGTATAGCCGCTGATATTAACTGCCCAGTCATGAGACTCATTCAGCCATGTTTCGGCTACACCAGTCACATCATATTATTCCTCCAGCACAAGCACCTCCAGCTCTTCCATTTTACCAGTCAGACTTCTTGCATTTGCAAACATACATTTAATACTGTACCATATTGAACATATGATGTGGTGCTCCCTATCCTTAACAGAACCCCCAACCAAATCTCCCCCATTTTCCATTACTTTGCCGGCTGCCTCATCTAACCTGTTTTCCACGGAATCCTTTACTGAACCCTCCCCCCCCACACCTAGTTTAATATCTCCTCCAACCATCTAGCCATCCTCTCCCCAAAACAGCTGCACCGTCGTCATTGAGGTGCAACCCATCCCTTGTAAAGAGCCTGTGGCCGATTGAGAAATCAGCCCAGTTCTCCAAAAACCTAAGACCCTCCTCCCTACACCAATCTCTCAGTCACGCATTAATCTCCCTAAGCTCCCACTGTCTTTTTTTTTTTTAAACCAACAATTTTTATTGTTTTTCATTCACAAGACAGGGGGAGGGGAGGTATGTTCCTGCCTGGGAGACACTGACCATTTACATTACCATTCATCAGGTACAGATTGTACATACAGATTTTCCCCATGTCCATCTGATATAACTTTTTATTCACCTACATCAGTTATGCCCTCAGCATCAGTCCATGGCTGCCAGATTTTGTCAAACTTGTCCGGACAGCCCCTTGATAAGTAGGTAAGTTTGATCAGGGGAAGGACACTATTAACTTGCTTACGCCACATTGTCAGTGTGGGAGACCTGGGCCCCATCCACCTCAGTATAATACATTTTTTTGCATAATATAACAGTCCTCTAGTGAGAAGGTGTAAGAATTTCCCTCCAGAATTCCCAACAGGCAGGATTGGGGATTGAGCAATGGGGGGAGAGCCAGGTGTGTCGAGAGGTGTGTTGTGACCGCTCTCCAGAATGATTGTATGTGGGGGCATTGCCACGTCATGTGAAGAAAGTTTGCCTGTTCCGCCTGGCACCTATGGCAATTGCCGTTTGCTATACTGCCAAACCTGTGTAGCTTAGCGGGTGTCAGGTAGACCTGGTGGAGGAACTTATATTGTATACTAAGAAGTGATATAGGTTGTCAGTCACCTCTTCCCATTGGTCCTCCTCCAGGTCTCCCAGGGTGTCGCGCCATTTAAGGTAAGTATGGTGGAACGGGGCCACAGGGGCACGAACCAACAGCCAGTAGATTCGGGATACTAATTTGGCTGGCGTTTCCGTTATGACAAGTTTCAACAGTGGGTATTCCTCGGTTACCAGTAGTTGGGAGCGAAATTGTGACAAAAAGGCCTCTCTCAGTTGGAAATATGCGTGGAGCCTCAGATTAGGAGCCGTCATTTTGTCTCTTAGCACAGTATTGAAGGGGACAACGAACCGACTGCTACTGGAACCTTTGGATTTCGTCAATGCCTAGTATTCTGGATCCGGGGAACTTGCACAAAGAAACACCAACGAGTGGATCAGAATAACAAGTTCCGTTTATTGTAGTCCAAACATAGGCTTATATAGGGTATAAGCAAAGACATCCTAATATAGTGACGTATTAGCAAAGTATATGTCTTGTAATAGGTTCAGCATTCAGGATTGGAAAGAGAGAAATAACAGACAAATATGTGCGTGCGTATTAGCTGAGATATTTTGGCTAAGGCAAGCTGATAACATTGTTTATGGTACATGATGATACTTATGCAAGGTTGTCCAAGAAGAGACAGCACAGGGTCGTACAGGAAAACAAGTACAGAGGCCTACAAGGGTCGGCACGTAGGCATGTAACCCTTCAAGTATAAGTTATAAACATGTTATCATCTAAGACATCTGATAAAGTTTTAATACCCCCTATTGGCCATTCTTGGTAATTGGGGAGGTCCGTAAAGTGGACTAGAGTAGAGTTTCTCCAGAGTGGCAGATTTGGGGAGAGCAACGGTGGGTCAACCCCTGTCATGTGGAGAGCAGAAAGCCAAGCCCTATGGGTTGTTGTCACTGCTGCCAGTTCCTTAGGGATGTCAGTTTGCGCTCTATAAGGAGCATGTCGCATTGCTTCTATCAACCCTAGCCACGAAGCCTGTAACTGCATATTTGGGTTCTCTGCGTTAGGCACCAACCACCAATGAACATAGGCAGCTTGGGCTGCCAAGTAGTAAGCCTTAAGGTTGGGCAGCGCCAGGCCTCCACAATCTAATGGGGCATACAGTGTTTCCTTGGCAATCCTGGGGGCTTTGTTATTCCAAATAAATTATGTTATCACCTTATCTATGTTCCGAAAGACTCTATTCGGTATGTGAATTGGGCAGTTGCGAAATAGATATAAAAATTTCGGAAGAAATACCATTTTAAATAGGGCCACTCTTCCCCATAGCGTAAGCGGCAGGTGTTGCCATGCAGCCAGCACCCTAGTACAGTGCTGAATTGCTGGGTCTAGATTCAATTTTACAAACTCAGCTAGATTTTTATGTATTCTAAGGCCCAAATATTTAAAAGTATCAACCACTTTTAAGTCTTGTCTGGGTGATATTGTTTGAGCAGGGGGCCGGTCCAGAGGGAACAGTACAGATTTCCGCCAATTGACATTCAAGCCAGAATATCTACCATGGTCTTGTATAATTCTCATGGCTATATCCATTGACGGACCTGTGTCTTGGAAGTACAATAAGACATCATCGGCGTATAGGGAGATTTTCTCCTCGACTGCACCCACTCGTAGGCCCTTACAGGTAGGAGTTGTCCTTATTCTAGCGGCTAGGGGTTCTATTGCCAATGCAAAGAGGAGGGGGGACATGGGGCAGCCCTGTCTCATTCCCGCTGGAGTTGGAAAGCAGGGGACAATATACCATTTACTTTGACTTTCGCTGTGAGGTTGTGGTAGATCATTTGGAGCCATTTTATGAAATTAGGTCCTATCCCATATTTAGCCAGCAGCTCCCATAAGTATGGCCACTCTACTGAGTCAAAGGCTTTTTCCCAGTCTATTGATAGAATAGCCCTCTCTCCCATATTGTCATGCGGGATTTGCAAATTGGCATACAATTTTTGATCAGGTGCAGGGATTTGTTAGGTAAAATGCAGCTATTGTGGAAAAGTTTATGGTCAGGTTCAGTGAGTTGCAAGGGAATAAATGCAGCTGTTGTGGAAAAGTTTGTGGTCAGGTGCAGGGAGTTGCAAGGGCAAAAATGCAGCTGATGTTCTGGGATTGTATAACATATAAAACAGATGCAGGGAGTTACGAAGAAAACCCCAAAATATTTTGATTGCTTTTTGTATGCAACATAATACTGTGTAGAAAATGACTATGGTATTTACACTAACTCCTAATACACATTGCCCCCAGAAAAGAACTAAATACTTTTAGTAGCAGATTGTTTTTATTTATACAGCAGTTTGTTTGTTTTTTTCCTCAATTATAGCGGGGCAAGGGAGAAGCACAAGCATTGAAGGTGGGGGGGGAGAGAAGGATGGAAAACAAACAGGACAGAGGGGGATTAAATGAACAGGGCAGAGAGGGAGAAAACCCAACACCGAATGGAGAGGGTTAAATCAACAGGGCAGGGAGGGAGAGAAACTAACACTGCAGGGAAAGGGTTAAACGAACAGGGCAGAAAGGGAGCAAAACAAACAGTGCAGGGAGGTGGTTAAATTAACAGGGCAGAGAGGGAGAGACGAATAGTTCAGAGGTCGTCTTAAATGATCACGGCAGAGAGGGAGTGAAACGGAATAGTGCAGGGCGGGGGTTAAATGAAGAGGGAAGAGAGGGAGAGAATTTAACACTACAGGGAGTGGAGTGGGGGAAGAAACAGGACAGAGAGGGACAGAAAGGAGGAGTTAAGGGAAGGAAAAACGAGCAGTATGGGTGATCCGATGTCTGCAGGGAATTAATCCGTGTGACATCACAAACATGCCCACTCCTCCCTCTGTGGCTGCTGCTCTGTAACTTAGGCAGAAGGTGCTGGCGCCTCCAGAGGGCTGCAAAGGGTATGGGTCGGGCACAGTTTTCAAGCTAATACAGACGTTTTTGACCCAAAAGGTATTAGAATAAAAACGATTTCTTCTATTTTACATTGTTTTACATGGTTTGCTGCAATGTGAAAATATATGCTATATAAATACAGCACTGTCCAGGGTACCTTTAAAAGCTATTTTTTATTCATAAGGTGCATTTGAATCATAAACTCACCACACTTAATACATAATACTTTTACCATCAATAGAATTTTTTTGATATATGTAGAAAAAGGTAAGCTTATATTAGCTTATCTTAACCGCAATTTATGATGTCAAGATAACACGCATCAGCTAGTAATTGCGCGCGTTGTGTCTCAGTATGTGGCAGATGTAGTTGCAACCAATTAAAATCCAAAGACACAATTCCAACTGGACCATGAAATAATTGCTTTCCGTGGGGTAATAATGAACATTGCAAATTTTTATTCTAGTTTTTGTGAATTTTTATTTCATTTACACTCTTTATGACATAGCGTCAATAGATCTAATTTGTGTCTCAATTGGTGCATAATGCACATGTTGTTGTTAGTGCTACTTAATTGGTTTGCGCAAATATGCTGAATTTCTGGAGAAAAAGCAGCTGCGTTGTTTGGGAACAATGCGTCTTTATACATTTTTGAGTTGAACTTTGAATGAATGCCTATTTACCATTATTACATTAGCTCATTTGTGAACATTTCAATGTTTATTTTGCTTAAAGTTATTGCATTCACTCATTTTATGGGTAATATTGCAACTAATCACATTTTATTAAGAACAAATTGCAGTGTCTTCTTATTACCGGGCTAGTACAAAACACAATGCATTCCATTGTCAAGTTGTGTACAGAATAGAGTTGCTCATAGGCTATGGGCAGATGGAGTGTTGGTAGCGTGTCCCTGCACGCAAGTGGATCTAATTTAAATCAGCAGAGTTGGTGCACTGAGCCAACGCTCTGTCTGCCCATAGCCTTATCTGTTCTGTGATTATATCATCTGTTTGCAAATGACAAATGACACAGTGCTAATTGCAATTACTGTTATTTTCAGTTTTCTGTTTCATCAAGTGAAGAGGGACAGTGTAATTCAGTTAAAAGGCCCAAAACTCCTGTGTCTCTTGAGTTTTCTGAAACTCAAACTAACTGGACCAAGTCATTGCCACTGCCTACTCCAGAGGAAAAGATGTGCCAGAAGGCTCACACAGTACAGACAGATGTGATTCCTATAAACATAACAGGTAAGTCTAGAACATGAAGAGAGTTAATGCTAGTAAAACCAGCACATAATAGGTTCAGAAGTCAGGTGACTATAACTAGAGTTCAGGCTTTGAATCCATTATCCAGAATTCTTGGGGCCTGGGGGTTCCCAGATAAGGAGTCTTTGTGTAATTTGGATTGCCATGCATTGTCTACTAAAACATTTCAACACAAAAAAAAAAACAATATGATTGTTTTGCACTAATATGGATTTATGCTAGCTTATCATAAAATACAAGTTACTGTTTTATTATTGCAGAGGGAAAAAAAATATTTCTTGTTAACATGCTCAGTTGGTAATATGTTGACATCATCATGTTCAAGTTTTCATGATTATACAGTTATGATGAGGGTAATTTAGTATATAGAATACCACAAGCTATTTGTGTCCCACCCCCGTACTCGGGGTTTTTATTAGAGTGTAAACGTACTAAAATGCTGCAGCATCCTTGTGCCAAAGATTTCAATTGCAATACCTGAAAACTAGTTTTAAAATAGATTATCGTTGTGTAACTAGTACCTTTAGGGGCATAGCTACTGTATATATAATATGTAACCCTGTCTTGGCCCAGAATATTTGGTAACCTGGAGGCAACGCTGGATTTCATGGGCGGGTGCCCCTAGGCCGTGTTCCTCTGGCCCCCCCCCGCATACTCCCCTCCCCACGAGCACACATATGCCGGAGCACTGGGGAGCTGTGCGTCCTAGAAAGCCCCTAATATTTTGCTGCCCTAGGCCCGGGCCTTCGCCACAAATCCGGGCCTGCCTGTTTATTCAGCGTGTGGGCCCATCAGTAAGTAGTACTTCAGTCAGCCCATGTATGGGACAGATTTCAGGTTGTAGTGCATTTTTAGACGAAAATCCTCCCTGTGTGTTCAGACAGGTGAATTACAACATTTGCCAATGCTTATAATATGTGACTGAATCAGCTGTGGAAAATCACAGGTGAAGAAACTGCTGATGTAACATTAGACTTAGCCTACCCAAACAAAAAAAATCACCCTCCGCCTATGGGCATTGTCTCTATCGACACCTCTAACAAAGTGGTGGCTGGTGGTCTAGGCCATACACTTAAAGTTAGGGAGATTGTGGCCAATGGAGAGAAAACAGGTTGCATAGCCTGACCTTCTTTCAGGGCATTACTAATGGCTGAGCGATGGTTGCTGATCCGCTCCCTGAGTGTAGTGACAGTCTTTCCCACGTAGTATAAACCACATGGGCAGGTAATGATGTATACCACATAGGTAGAAGTGCAACTCTGTGATTTATTTTGAATCTTTTGCCCATATAGGGATGAGGAAAGTCCGGGTCACTTAGTAGGCAACGACAAGTTGTGCAGTCTGGGCATCTATAGCCCCCAATTTTTTCTGTTTAGATAACCAATTTGTAGAGCAGGAAATGTGTCCCTTAAAGTCCCGTGACCATCAAATATCTTTCAAATTTCTATCACGTCTGGGAAAAGCAACATCCCTCTCATTGGCTAGCAGATGGGTTGGGAGGTGGCTATCTGTCAGGTGAAAGGCAGCGTCCCTCTGATTGGCCAGCAGACAGGAGGCGTCAGAGAGTTCCAGTCTTGCTACACGAGGCTCCGGGGAGAGAGGTAGGGAGGGGAGTGCGTGTGTGTCTCCATGTGTTTGTGTGTATCTCTGTGTTTGTGTGTATCTCTATGTGTTTGTGTGTATCTCTATATGTTTGAGTGTGTCTCTGTGTGTGTGTGTGTGTGTGTGTGTGTGTGTGTGTGTCTGTCTCACTGTGTGTGTTTGCGTGTGTGTCTCCATGTGTGTTTGTGTGTCTCCATGTGTTTGTGTGTGTCTCTGTGTGTTTGTGTCTCTGTGTGTTTGTGTGTGTGTGGGGTGGTCTGCTTTGATTTTATTTGCCCGGGCTGTTTTTTACCCCCAGTCCGGCTCTGCTTGGGTGCCTCCTCACGGGACCTATCGGCTTGCTCTTTTTTGATCATGTACCCCAGACAAAATTTTAGAAAAATGTTTTAAAGAGGAGTTGACAGAAGGTACAGGAGATAAAAGACCACAGTAAGAAAATTCCTTAGGATGCACACCATACACAATATAGAATGGAGATTGCCCAGTAGAAGCATGAGATGCATTATTATAAGCAAATTCTGCCCAAGTCAACATATCAACCCAAGAGGATTGATTATCAGACAAATAGCACCTCAAGAATTGCTCATGGGACTGGTTAACTCTTTCCATCTGACCATTGGTTTGAGGGTGATATGCAGTGGAAAATGATAAATCAATCCCAACCAGAGAGCAAAAGGCTCGCCAGAAACTAATTGTACTTCCGTGTCAGACACAATATTGACTGAAAAACCATGCAATGTGACAATGTTAGAAATAAACAATTCAGCCAAAGTTTTAGCAGAAGGAATGTGTGAAATAAAATGACTAATTTTGCTGAATCAACCACCACCCAAATCACAGTTTTTCCCTGAGAGGAAGAAAGGTCCACTATAAAATCCATCGACAGATGGGACCAGGGCCTATTAGGAATAGGCAATGACCTTAACAACCCCTGTGATCGATTTTTAGAGGCTTTTGACCTTTGACAAACAGGACAAGAATTAACAAATTTTTGCATGTCTTGTTTAAATGAAGGCCACCGAACATCTCAAGATAATTAAACAGTAGTTTTGGTAATACCTGGATGTCCCACCATTTTAGAATTGTGAGCTTCACTGAGTACCTGCTCCCTCAGATTCTCGTGGGACAAACAGTCTCCCTGAAGGAGTGTCACCTGGAGCCAATGTCTGCCGAGATAGGAGTGTGGCAAGATCTGACCTTAAAGCTGCCAAAATGACCTCTTTGGGAATAATGGAAACGGATTCAAAGCTCCTAGAGAGTGCATCTGCCTAAACATTCTAGGAACCAGACCTGTATGTTAGAAAAAAAATTGGTAAAAAATAAAGCCCACATGGCCTGTCTCGGATTCAAACATTTCGCTGACTCAAAAATTCTTATGGTCGGTGTAAACCATGATAGTATGTTTAGCCCCCTCCAACAAGTGTCTCCATTCCTCAAATGCCCATTTGATAGCCAATAATTCTCTTATTACCAATAACATAATTAGCCTCAGAAGACGAGGATGTACCCTGTTAGTTATGGGGTGCCTCTGGGAAAGAACTGCCCCTGCCCCAACCTCTGAGGCATCTACCTCCACAATAAAAGGTAGAGTTTTGTCAGGATGATGAAGAATACGGGCAGACACAAATTATTTTTTAAAGAATTCGAAGGCTTGGATAGCCTCAGGAGTCCAAATACTGGAATCCGCACCCTTCTTTGTCAGATCCGTAATTGGGGACACAAAAAGGGACATTTTTTTTTATGAACGGTCTGTAGTAGTTTGCAAAACCTAAAAACATTTGGGTTGCACATAATGAAGTGGGTTGAGCCCAGTCCAATACAGCCTTAACCTTCCCGGGATCCATCTCCAACCCCTTACCAGATATGCTGAACCCCAAAAACTGTACTGAAGAAACCTCAAAGGTACATTTCTCTAATTTAGCGAACAAATAATTTTTTCTTAACCTGAGTAGGACCTCACGCACATGATGTTAGTGGTCACCCAAGTTAGAGGAAAAAATTAAAATATCAAGATACACTACTACAAACAGCAAGTAAATCCTGGAAAATGTCATTGACATTGACAAACTGCGGGTGCACTGCATAGGCCAAACGGCATGAGCAAATACCAAGACCAAGTGGCCATCGCTGGTGTTAAAGGCCGTTTTCCACTCATCCCCTTCCCTTACGAATGAGGTTATATGTACCTCTAAGATCAAGTTTAGTGTAGATGGTGGAATTCTTGACTTGATCAAAGAGCTCAGATATTAGCGGAAGGGGATATCATTTTTTTACAGTCATTTTAAGGCCACGATAATCAATGCATGGACGAAGACCACCATCTTTTTTGCCCACAAAAAAAAGAAACCTGCCCCAGCAGGGGAATTGGAGGGTCTAATAAAACCTCTTTCTATATTCTCTTTAATATAATCTTTCATAGCCTGAGCCTCAGGCAATAAAAGAGGGTATGTTCTCCCTCTAGGAGGAGTAGAACCTGGGATCAGATCAACAGGACAGTCGTAGCGCCTATATGATGGGGGTAGTGTTTCAGCAGCATTTTTGGAAAACACTCTGCAAAGGGCGAAGGTAAACAGTCTAAAGAGGTAACTGCCACCATTTTAGGAGAATTTAAACAAGAATCTAAACACTTAACTGAATGATTTCTCCAGTTACCCAATCTATGTGGAGGTTGTGTACTTGTAACCAGGGTAATCCCAAAATTAGAGAAGAAGAACCATCAATAATGTGGAATGATAACTCCTCAAAATGCATATTGTTAGTACACATGGTTAACACCATAGATTTTTGGGTTACCAGACCTGACCCAAGTGGGCTCTTATCAATTGCCAAAATTCTCATAGGAGGTGTAAGGGGAAAAAGGGGAATATTATACCTTACTGCGACGCAGCATCTAAGAAATTACCCGCTGCCGCAGAATCCACAAATGCAGATATTTTAACTGAACTCCCAGACCAAGACAATTTGACAGGTACCAAGATCCAAGAGGTAAATTGGGGAAACTTCTCGACCCAAATGGAGCTCCCCTTCTCCATTTAGGCTTTGAAGTTTCCCGGCCTCTTAGGACAATGGTTAAGGAAATTACCTATATCCTCACAGTATATATACAGACCTTGGGATCGCCTTTGACCTCCAAATTGCATGGGTTCCTCCTGAGGAAGAGGTAACGAGGGAGTTGGTGATTTGTGAGTTGAAATATGTACCACTAACCTTAGTGCCCAAACTTGTGGGTCACCTTGTAGTAAGGTCATAACGTACCTTATTTTCTCCTCACCAGTAGGAAAAGAGTGAGGGGAAAAACGAAGGTATAATTTGCATGCCTCTTTGAAAATAAAAAACTTACTCTGATCCCCACTAAACTTGTCAGGGAAGGAAATTTTTGGTTCATAAGAACTAACTTTATCACCCAGGATAAATGAAGGGGAAGTCCCCACAGGAACTGTAGTAGGTGTAGGGATCGTACTGTACCAGGGTAAGATGTTACAACAGTATTGCAAGATCCATATAAAACACACACAACTGCTTGGTAACCAACCTACCCCATCCATCTTGAGCATGATGCAATGATGGTGCCTGGAGCTGCATTATGAATGTTCTTTCATCTTTAATTTACATGCACATTTTATTCATATTATATGCATAATGCAGTGTATTCAGCTGATAAAGCATAGTCTATATTATGCATATTTCAGAAGCATCTGTTAATAAAAGGACATGTTGATGCATTATTTACTGTAAGCTATAGAGATAATTTCTGTGCAAATAAAAAAGCATTCTGCTCGATACAAATCCTTTTTAATAGCTACATTATGTCTTTGTCACAATAAGGCTTTCATGGTTTTCCAAAAGTAAAAAGGCTTTCGCAAGAACAAGTTTGCAACTTTCCAGCCCTTGTTAAACAACAACTCATAACTGCTGCAGGAGACTGAGAATCATTTTTTTTACCAACAGAAGTTGTGATGAGGAATTGATAAACGGACTCTTCTGCTGCAAAATACAGATAGTTGAAGCAGAAGCACAGTACCCAGGTGGCTTTCCACTGGTAAATCTGTCAATGTGGTCAAAGTATTTTATAAAACTTAATAAAATTCTTTTTTGTGGCCCTTAAGGAGTCATTGAACTCCTAGCGCAGCAAAATATATTAAGAGTTTTAACTAGGGAGAACCCTACTAAATACCGTCCCCAATTGCTCTAAAGGAGTTATTTTTCAACTGCCTTATTCTGCACACTTTAAGGGTGTTTAAGGCATATTGTCATAAACTGAAAAAATCTGAAACCACAGAGACACACTATAATTAAGGCACTTCCTCTCCTGTGATGAGTATTAAAATTTAACTTTTATTAACAGTTGTAAAGAATTGCCACTTAAAAAAATCCAGCCCCTAGGTTGTTCTGCTATTATGTCAGAGTTCACCTTTGAGCTTACTTTTGGTATTATGTAGAGAGTGATATTCTGAGACTATTTCTAATTGATTTTGGTTTTTGAGTTTTTCATTCAGCAGCTCTTCCTCGATTTTAACATTTCTGGCATAGTTTTAGAAGGGTGGCGAGTATTACATAATTATTCCTCTGCAACCATCAAGCACATCTCCGGTTGCAAAAAATGGTATCTCCGATTGCAAAGAAGGCCTAGATCTTACAAGCTCAATTTATACGCAGATGACCTTTGTTACGACCATCACAAAACCTTCAACAAGCGCACCCAATCTTTTTTGGATATTACATATGTTTCACCAAATTCTCCAAAATGGGGGCATTACCGATTAAAGGGGCTGTTCACCTTTAAATTAACTTAGATATAGAGAGTGATCTCCTGAGACAATTTGCAATTGGTTTTCATTTGCCGTTATTTAGCTTTTTATTCAGCAGTTTCTGCAATATGGTTGCTAGGGTCCAAATAAGAGACTGTAATATGAATATAAGAAGACCTGAATAGAAAGACGAGTAATCAAAAATAGCAATAACATTATATTAGTAGCCTTAAAGAGCATCTGTTTTTAGATGGGGTCAGTGACCACCATTTGAAAGCTAGAAAAAATCAGAAGAGGTACACAAATAATTAAAAACTATAAAGGTTAAATAATGAAGACCATTTTAAACGTTGCTTATGAAATGGCCATTCTATAACATACTAAAAGTTACCTTAAAGGTGAACCATCCCTTTAAACATTCTTGCAGGATTCCTATTATATACCTTGCAGTAGAGTGTGAGAAATTATTCTACATTACTAGACTCACAGTGCATGGAATTATATAGAAGTCAAATAAGAACTACTTGCTTAGGACTAATATACCATTACCAAGGCACATTTATCACACTCTACTGCAAGGTACTGTATATAATAGGAATCCTTATCAAGATTGCTTAAGCCTCTGATGTAAAAGCACATTGACCCAGGGCCTGGATTTTTAATGTGGCAATTCTTTTATGTTCAGTTAACAACACACAAGCACTCCTGTTATTCCCAGTGCCTGGGTAGTTTTTGTATTGAAAACTTAAAAAAAAAATGACAACCAATTGGAAAGCTGATAAGAATAGGACATTCTATAAAGGTAAACTACACCTGTAAAGAAAACTGTATACAGTTTCAGCAAAATGCTGTTTATTGGATCATGATACTTTAACTTTACCGATCAAGCAAGTAATTACATACATATCAACAAAGCAAGGTGCTCTTACCCTTAATGTGACAATGTGCATGATTTTTGTTTATCATTGCTGTAGGGCTGACCATACTAACATCATCTATTAAAATGCTACCTGTAATCCTTATGTAGAGGTAACAATGCATGATGTTAGGGTGCTTCAAGTTACTCTTGCCTTAATTGTATATACTGTATATCAGGGGAGACTTTCGACCGCCAGGCCAGCTTTCGGCGGTCACTTATTCACACAGACACTGTCGTAAGATGTCCGAAGAAAGTCAAAAGGCGAAAGACTATAACAGGGGTCCCAGACAACATACAAAAGGAGCTAGGTATGGCTCATCAGATTTTGTATTCCCACTCACCAAACCATACTCATTGCTCACCACTACTAGTCTAATTACATCTCCCTTTGCCCATATAAATCAACACAACCTGATACCCTGCAAAATATTGAGCGAAAAATGCAAAGCATATACAGCTGGAAAAGTCTAAATTACCAACAAATTGTACCATAAAGCTAATAACTCTTAAAATGTTTTTATAATTTATGATTCTTATTTTTCCTGATATTTTCATCATTATCAGAGACTAACCAAAAGAAATTGTATTGCATCCAGTTGGAATGTGCTATCAAAAATGTAGTTTATTTCTTACTGAATACATCTGATTAAGCCTTGCCTTTGTGCTCTGTTCAGAACAAGTGTAGTTCCTGTACAGTAAATGCTGTTTCAGTGTGGCATTGTTATGTAATTATCTGTATGTGTTGAGCATGAGTTCATTGGTATGATTGCAAAGAAATAGTAGATCCATTATTGCCTGCAGAAAAATCTTTCAACCTTTGAAATGTGTAATAGGCAAGAAATTGCACAAGTTAAAAAAACCCTGGCTTTTGACTGACTGATAAATGCTTGACAGTGGTTTTTAATCCTGTATAAAATCCTGGGATTAAAATGCTTCAACAATCAGTAAATCTCAAATCGGCTACATTTTCTGCAACACATTGTTCTAAGAAAACTCGCTAATACTTCTTTGCATGGTGTGGTGCATGGTCTATTTGGTTTTTCACAGTGTGTTTTAAACAAAAATTGGAATTTATGAAAACAGGTGTGTAGCTTTTGTTTTTTTTTTTAGTTTAATTTTTTTTATTAAGGTGTACCATTTTATATATGCTGCTGTTTATAGTGGTTTGGTAGTCTATAACAAATGTATTTTCATATAAAATTCTATTTTTTTTTAACACAACAGCAGGTACTGGACACACTGGCCTTAGGTGGCATTCAATGCTCATACCTGATCATTTTAATACTTTGGAACATTGCCACCACTCAACGCAACAGCTGGACACCAGAGATTTCAGCTGCCAAACTGATGAAATAAAAATAGTGCCACCATCAGTCAGAAGAATCAGAGCACAGAAAGGGCAAGGTATTGCTGCTTTGATGTCCAGTTCCTCTGGCAACATGTCCACTCTGAGTGACTCTGCAGCATGTTCCTCACATCTGAATGGCAACCTGCACTTCCGCAGTCTACCCAGGATTGGAGCAAGAGTATCTCTGCAGTCCCTTGACCAATGCAATGATAATTACAGTCTTATGGAGGAGTCCTTCAACACTTTGCCTTGGCAGGTAAATCGACTGCAAATGGATGATACTAATGTTCATTTAACGAATAACCATAGATCAACTGTTCTTCAAAGGCCTAAGTCTCATGAAGTAAAATGTTGTGAAAGTGAAATTTCCTCAAGTCCAGCATGTATGGTCTCACCTCATGCTGCTTATTCAACAAGCATTATTCCAAATGCCATGCTTTCATATTCCTCAGAATTAATATCTATTCACACCCCTCACAGCAGTGGACTTCTAGACAGGAAACCAACAGTCCACAGTTCATCTTCTAACAGAAAGGGTTTTACTTCTGGGATTGCAGATAATCATCATTCCTCATGTGGTAATTGGAGTGAGAACAGTTCATCTAGGAGCTCACAAATACATGTTACTGGGTCATCTATATGTAAAATAGGAGATGTTCCTCACAATATTCCTTGCAAAATTAATATTGGCTTTAACAACCACTCATTTGACAGTCACAGTCAAAGTGAATTAAGCTACTCAGATGGTCATCAAAGAAATGCCAGTATAACTAGCAGCATTAATAGTGCAGACAACTGGTTTTATAATTCTAGGGACAATCACAGTGCTCCAACTAAGAAACTATCATCTGTAATTTCTGGGTGTCCTATGAGCACTATGAACTCCTGCAGTTCTAAGAGGAAAGCAGATTCTTGCTCTTTGTATTCACTGGACCAAGATGGTTTTTCAATACATATAGATTCTGGAATAAGTTTAGCTGACCAAAGCCAAATTAATGGAATTGAGAAACTACACTATAGTGTCATAAATATGTTTGACATAAAAGAGATGTCCGATATAGAAGTGAAAACAGGATGTAATAACAAACCACTTCCACATAGCATATCTTTGAAGAAATCTAAAAAGCCTCCTCAACCACCTTCTAGGACAGATTCTCTCAGAAGGCTGTCTGCGAAAGTTATCCAAACTAATAGGCAGGTGCTCAACGAAACTTTTATTGCTACACTTCAACAGTCTTTGCCACTAAACTTGAAGTGTAAGAGCACTGGCTCACCTTTGCAGTCAAGTCCCTGTAGTGATTATGCAGATCCCTGGATCCTGCACTCATGTAGCCAGAGTACAGTTAGCGCCAATAGTAGCGGAATATCTGTTGTTGCTCCAAATATGTACTCTATCTGTACTGTGACACCCTCACAGAGTGAATCCAGTAGCATGAAATCTGAATATTCTGATCAGTGGAGTTGCTTTATTGACTACTGCCAGACTCCCACTGAGCAACCCAAATCATCAAAACACAATCTAAGTAGTCCTGCTGGCCTAAATAAATACAATGCACGTAAGTCTTCCTATGGAATTAGGACTTCAGCACCCCAAGGCCACACTGGATCAGGTAAAGGTTTTTCCTCTTCAGAAAAAACACGCAGAGTTGCATCACCATCTAGCGGATATTCAAGCCAGTCAAACACTCCTACCACATTGACACCAGTGCCTCTTCTCTCAAAGAATATGTCTCAAGTAAATGTAAAATACAAAATGAAACCAAAAGTACCTGAAAGACGATCCTCGTTGGTATCCTCAGTTTCAGTTTCATCTTCTTCTACTTCCCTTTCATCAAATACTTCAGACTCTCTGCAGCAGAGCATGCAGTTTTCAAATGTGATGTTGTCAACCCACGCTCTTTCAACCCCTCCACTCACTCCTGACCTTCCTCCATCCCCAACAATGGATGCAACTGACACAGGTTCTCTAGAGTGTTCACCTAAATTTCCACCTCCTCCCCTTGAGGTTACAATGCTTACAGACCATGACTTGGATCTGTGGCTTTCATGCTCCTCTCAAAACACTGCAATGAGTAAACCTATGGATAGTCTACCATATCCTCCCTCTCCTCTTGTTACTATGATGCACAGTATGCTTCCATCACCTGCATCCCCGCTTATCACTAAGGTACTGAACATTGGAACGGAACAATTTTCACTCAAAAATGCTGACTGCAGTAATTTTCTAAATGATCACAGTAAACAGGAACTGTTGAAACCAACCGTTCCTATTGTAACTGCTCATGCATTGCAAATGGTTCATTTGAGATCTGTTAAGAAAACATCACAACCGGAAACTGAACAAATAGCTGAATACATGCCAGAATCCTGCCTACATGATGAGGCATCAGCCTTATTTATACAGCAATCTTTAGTACCGTCTGCCTCTCCAGAACTGAAATCCACTGAAAACCAAACAGAAAATACAAATTACAACATGCCGGCCCAGCAAGTACTGTCCTGTGGTTTTCAAAGCAACGCACCTCAACTAACTTTTGGTGAAATAGAAGCAGACAAAGCACATAAAGAACACATAGAAGAATTTAAGAATTCAGCATACACTGTAAACTCATCTTCTCATGAGAAACAAAGTATATCACAAAGCACACCAAATTCATTTCTCAACAAGAATTCTCCTTCTGTTTCAAAGAAGCCTAAACTGTTACTTATCTTTCCACCTCCACAACTTGATTTGGCAGCAGAAAAACTAGCACAAGTCAATGAAAATGTGAAAAGCATGCCAAATTTCTTTGAAACGGATACCATAAGCGAACTTTGTGAGAGTGATGAAAACTACAGAAAGAAAGCTGAAGACATTGAAGAACAAACCAGTGGTTTGGTTTACCAAGAACAAGAAGCATGGTTTTCCCCATGCAAACTTAATAAAAACAGAGTTTTCATACTTCCACCAGTTCCAGAAATGCAGAATCACCAGCAAAAGGAAGAGCAGCAATCCATATCAGATGAACTCAATATTTATATTAACATTTCTGAGAATACAAGCTGCAATCAAAATACATTTCAAGATGATGACACTGGTAAGTCATTATTGCATGCATTTTGTTTTTCATACCGAACTATTGCTTTTGCTCTATCTACCTATCTATTGTCTGTCATCTATCTATAGAGATGTGGATGTATATATATATATATATATATATATATATAGAGAGAGAGAGAGAGAGAGAGAGAGAGAGAGATGCGCACAGGACTTATGGTGAGAAAAACTGAGGAGGGACTGAGGCAATAGAAAAGAAGGAGAGGTATGTCTGTTTGTTAGGCAGGATTTAAAAGCTTATATAAAGGAGGAGGTTGTGTTAGAAAATGAGGGGGCAGAAATCTTATGGGTGGAGTTCTTCACCAATTGTAAAGAGTCCAGCAAATTTATTGTAGGCATATGCTATAGACCCCCTAATGTAAGTGACGAGGAGGAGACTAAGCTCCTGATGCAAATAGAAAATTTTGGCTGCTAGTTTGGCTAAAGTAATGATAATGGGGGATTTTAATCACCCAGATATTGACTAGAGCAGGAGTCAGCAACCTTTACTATAAAAAGAGCCATTTTGCCCCCTCTTCCACTAAAGAAAAATTGTCTGGAGCAGCAAAACATAACACACAGTTATAAACTTTTAAAGGTTTTAATCTTTTTTAATTTCAACTGTTACAACAACAGAATACAACAAACAGAAGTGCAGTGTGTATGTGTAGGCCTACTTTGAAATAAATGAAACACTGAATAGCCCTATTAAATGCTATTGTTCTCATCTGTTTAATGTAAATTCTGTTTCTGAAGGTCCATGCTGGTCTTCCTTCTCTTGTCTTGAGTGTGTGACTGCGGTAAGGACCATGATGAATCATCTTGTAGCGGCTCGGTCTTGCTTTCACTCCTGGAACATCTATACAGCCCTTGCGCCTGCTGGTGGCTTCCTGAGTGAGCGACCACAGTAAGCTAACCATTAGTTTACCGCTGTCGCACACTCAAGAACGTGACAGGCAAAACGTGAAAGGCAAAGCAGCAAGACCGAGCCACAGCAAGCAGGATGAAGAGCCGCATGAGGCTCCGGAGCCGCGGGTTGCCTACCCCTGGACTAGAGCAACAGTACTGCAAGATCAGTTAATGAGAACAAGTTTATAAACTTGTTGCATGACAATTTTATGGCACAGGTTGTTGAGGAGCCTACCAGAAAAAATGCTATTCTGGATCTAGTGATCTCAAATGACCCAGAATTTGTAGCAAATGTACAAATATATACTGGGGCAACAAAAAACATGAATTTTTGAAAAGCTAATTTTAGTGCCTTGAGGGCTGCCCTACAGAGTATTGATTGGGGCATTACATTTTCAGCTAAAAACACAGAACAGAAATGGCTGTCATTTAAAATGATATTAAATCATTACTGTTCTCAATTTATTCCCTTAAAGGAGAAGGAAAGGTTGAAACTAAGTGAGCCTTATCAGAAAGGTCCATCTTAATTCACCAGTAAACCCCCAAAGTAGTGCTGCTCTGAGTCCTCTGTCAAAAGAAACACTGCATTTCTTTCCTTCTATTGTGTTCACATGGGCTTCTGTATCAAATTCCTGCCTTCAGCTTAAACCCCATTGCCCTGGGCAAGAGCATGCTCAGTTTGCTCCTCTTCCCCCCCCCCCCTTCCCTGCTGTAATCTGAGCCCAGAGCAGAGAGAGACTCAGGCAGTGATGTCACACCAAGTTAATACTGCAGCTCTTATCCTAAACAAACAGAGAGCTTCTAGAGCTTTTTACTCAGGTATGGTAAAACATTCTACAGAATAAATATAGCATTCTAGCTTGCACTATTGCAGCTAATCTATTGGCAATAAAATGCCTCCGTAGCTTTCCTTCTCCTTTAAGGAGTAAATGTAGAAGCTCTAAGAATCATCCTATGTGGCTTCATACTGAAGTAAAGACGTTAATAGGAAAGGAGATATGGCATTTAAAAACTACAAATCTGTTGGGACAGAAGCTGCATTTAATGAATATAAACACTGTAATAAATGTTGTAAATCAGCAATCTGAAAGGCAAAGAAAGGAAAAAAAGATGCAGGTTGAGAGTGTTGCTCCATTAAATAATGGTACCAGTATAGTTGTAACAGATACAGAAAAGGCAAATGTGCTAAATCAGTTCTTTTATTCAGTGTATACAATAGAGGAGTCTGAGTTCCCAGGCTCACTTTATAGCTGCCCTAATGGCTCAGCTCAATCTAGTCAGTAGCTAACTCAGGATATTATTCATACAGCTTTAAAAAAAAATTAATGAAAACAAGGCTCCAGGGCCTGATGGCATACACCCCCGGGTTCTAAGAGAGTTTAGATCAGTTTTAGACCAGCCCCTCTTCTGATTTTCTCAGATTCACTTTCATCTGGTATGGTGTCTATGGATTGGAGAAAAGCTGATGTTATTCCAATATTAAAAAAGGGATTACAATCTCAGCCTGGCAATTATAGGCCAGTAAATTTGACATCTGTGGTGGGCAAATTATTTGAAGGCTTGTTAAGGGATCATATTCAAAATTTTGTCCTAGTCAATGGCATTATGAGCAGCAATCAGCATGGCTTTATGAAGGATAGGTCATGTCAGACATATTTGATTGCTTTTTATGATGAGGTAAGTAAGATGCAGTGGGGGGGCAGTAGATGTGACCTATTTGGATTTTGCCAAAGCATTTGATACTGTGCCCCACAAACGACTGCTTTCTAAACTAAGGTCTGTTGGGATTAATGAAGTCGTTTGCACGTGGATAAGAAACAAGCTACAGGATTGGGTACAGAGGGTGGTTGTTAATAGTACATTCTCTACTTGGAGTAAGGTTCTTAGTGGGGTCCCTCAGGGCTTGGTATTGGGTCCAATTTTATTTAACTTGTTCATTAATGACTTAGGGGAGGGTATTGTAAGTAATGTATCAGAGTTTGCAGATGACACAAAACTATGTAGCCCAATTAATTCTATCCAGGATGTGGCATCCTTGCAACATGATCTTGATAAACTGGCAATCTGGGTAGCTAAGTGGCAAATGAGATTCAATGTTGATAAATGTAAAGTCATGCACCTGGCATGTTAGAATATCCAAGCCACTTATACCCTTAATGGGACTGGACTCGGCAAATCCATTATGGAAAAGGACTTTGGAGTCCTTTTAGATGATAAACTTGGCTGTAGCAAGCAATGCCAGTCAGCAGCATCAAGGGCAAATAAGGTCTTGAGCTGTATTAAAAGGGGCATAGAGTCACGGGAGGAGGGGGTCATTCTTCCACTGTATAGAGCACTTGTAAGGCCCCATCTAGAATATGCCATACAGTTTTGTCTCCATCTCTCAAACTGCACATTATTGTATTAGAGAAGGTCCAGAGAAGGAAAACTAAGCTGGTAAAAGGTATGGAAAATCTTAGCTATGAAGAAAGACTGGCCAAATTGGGGATGTTCAAGCTGGCGAAGGGGTGTTTAAGCGATGATATGATATGTATAAATATATAATTGGATCATATAATAATCTCTCTAATGCTTTATTTACGGGTAGGTCTTTCCAGCTGACACAAGGTCACCCATTCCAATTAGAAGAAAAGGGTTTCTGCCTAAATATTCGGAAGGGATTTTTTATAGTGAGAGCTGTGAAGATGTGGAATTCTCTCCCTGAATCAGTTGTACAGGCTGATACATTAGATAGCTTTAAGAAGGGGCTGGATGGCTTTTTAGCAAGTGAGGGAATTCAGGGTTATAGAATATAGCTCATAGTACAAGTTGATCCAGGGACTAGTCAGATTGCCATTTTGGACTCAGGAAGGAATTTTCCCCCTCTAAGGCAAATTAGAGAGGATTCAGATGGTTTTTTTTTGCCTTCCTCTGGATCAACTGGCAGTTAGGCAGGTTAAAAAAAAAAAGTTATAAGGTTGAACTTGATGGACATGTGTCTTTTTTCAACCTAATTTACTATGTTACTATGTTTTAACAAGAAATTATCAATATCACCACCCCATCTCTGTGGTGCTCGCTGGCAGGAACCCCTGGACCGGTGCAGTTTTCTACTGATAGGAGCACCAGTCCAGGGTGTGAGGTAAGTATATATAATCACTTGGGGGTGCTTAACTTTTGGCACCCTAAATTAAATATGCCTTTCCTACTCTTTTAAGTTGGTAATAAGACTGTAAAAGGATTGATTTATTAACCTGATACCATCTCCTGTCCCAAATACATTGTAATATGGCTAGTTGTAAAATTGCATATTCCTTTATTTTAACCTGAAAGGTCCAAAATAAATATAAAAGTTTAGGTAAGATAATCAAGAGTACTGATGCTTTCTGTCCCATCCATGAAATTGGTAGTTTAGCCCACTCCAACAGTTTATTCTGTAGAAACCTGAACATAGGGGGAAAATTAGCATTGTATAAGATTGTTGATTCTTACTTTAAATGTGCCACTGAGTGGTGTTTCCACTGAAAGTGAAAGCTAAGTTGTAATAATTTAAATTGACCAGAGTGTAAATTAAAGGGGCGGTTCACCTTTAAGTTAACTTTTAGTATGTTATAGAATGGTTAATTCTAAGCAACTTTTAAATTGGCCTTGATTATTTCTTTTTTTATATAGTTTGTCAATTATTTTTTAATCATTCTTCTGTCTCTTTCCAGTTTTTAAAAGGGGATCACTGACCCCATCTAAAAACAAATTCTGTGTAAGTTTACAACATGTTGCTCACTGATCCACTGCTTGGGGATCACTGTTATAGACCGATAAAGGGGGAACTATTTTCTCACTGCTTTATTTACCATTAGGTCTTTCCAGCTGATGCAAGGTCAACCATTACGATTAGAAGAAACGAGATTTCGCCAAAATATTTGGAATTTTTTTTTTACAGTGAGAGCTGTGAAGATGTGGAATTCTCTCAGTAGTATAGGCTGATACATTAGATAGCTTTAAGAAGGGGTCGGATGGCTTTTTAGCAAGGGAGGGAATACTGCGCTATGGAAGATAGCTCATATTATAAGTTGATCCAGGGACTGGGTCCGATCATCTTGGAGTCAGGATGGAATTTTTCCCCCTCTGGGGCAAATTGAAGAGGCTTCAAATGGGTTTTTGTTGCCTTCCTCTGGATAAACTAGCAGTTAGGCAGGTTATATATACACTTATAGGTTGAACTTGATGGACATGTTTCTTTTTTCAACGTAACTTATGTTACTATGTTAAGGTATTTAGGGGCTGCCACCATGCATGATGCTGTGAAGCATGAATGATCCACTGTAGGATTAAAAACCAAGTTAAAGTCCCCCAAAACAAGCACAATCACTTGCAAAATATAATTGTAACAAAAAAAATACTTCAGCATAGAAGCACCAGAAGAGGGAGAAAGGTAACTAATGAACCTGTAATAGAACCAGTCAAATGTAGATAACGGCTTTTCCAAAATAGAGGACTCCAAATGGAACTGCGCATGGTTTTGGAATGCAATCACTACTCTTCTAGTTTTAGAGCTATAAGAGGTTGTATACATTTGTGAGGGGGGCAGACTGCGGGACCTGCTATAGTGTAATTCCCCTGAATACTGCTGATCACCGTAAGTAATCTAGCAGTGGGTGGAGTGAGGTATTTCTGACTAGGGCTGGGTGGGGAGGAGAGGGTGACTTGCAGCCATGTGGCTAAGCCAGGCCAGGGGGGGTGCCTAGCTCCTTTTCAAATTATTTTTATTGAGTTTGCAATAAGAAAAATAAAATTGACATGCCTACTTGACATTCACATACATATGTCTATGCAAATTCATGTAAATGCTGTTTAAAAAGAATCTACATAAGAACAATAAGCAATAAAACAAGAAAATGTTAAAACAAATACAAATAGACCTGTTCTTCTCCCTTAATTCAAGCTTAACAAAATAAATTTAAAGATTCAATTAAAAAAAATAATTAATGAATAAATCGGCAAGTTATATGAATGGTTTAGTTTTTCTTAAATATAACTACATTTTCAGTCACCTTTCCCCATTAGTTTATGGATAAATCTCTTTTTGTTATCCTCTAGAGTTACAATATAAAAAGACCATCTACGCTCAATCGTACTCCTTTGAGATAATGCATCCACTCTATATCTAATGACTTCTTGAATACAAAAATAATGTAATTATGAAAATACATCTTTCATCTTTCAAGGTCGACGACTTATCTCTAATCCAACACATAAATATAGATTTTCGGGTAGCTGCCATAACTAACCAGCAAAAATTAAAAATTTCAACTGGAAAATTAGTTGAAGGGATATTATTTACCAATAGTAAATAGTCCTTCATATCTAATAAAGCAAAATGTGGATTCAATATATCAAAATTAATTGACCTTTTAATAAAACAGGTGACACACTCCCAAAGCTTTTTAATAAATGGACATGACCAAATATGGTGAAAAAATTTGTAATTTTGCTCTTCACACTTATGACAAAATTAAATCTTTTGAGAATCAGTAGAGTTGTGGAATAATAATCCATAACCAAGGTGGATAAACCTATAATGCTGGTCTCTCCATCCCTCAGAATTTACATTTTTAAAAGAAGACAATTTTTCTCTCGATTTTAATTAGTGGATCAACATCATTGGAAAGTGTGTTAAGTAAATGCCATGATATCAAAGGAATACTATTAAGTTTATGGTCTTCAGATAGTTGCACTATTGATTCATAAACGCTATCCTTCTTTAATTGCGACATTGTTTTGCTACCAATCAATAAAAACCCTTGTCTAATCTGTGAATAGCTTAGTCTCTCCTTTTCTGAAAGATTATATAACTCTTTAACTACTTACCAGGAAAGAGGATTACCTGAATCAGGATCTACAATATGCAATTTGGGATATACATACCAAATTTTCTCCACTCTGATTTCTTGTGCCTATCCTGAAAGAGGTGAGAGCGTTCAAGCCATTGTGCATCTTCCTGCCCGTATTCAGTGGCAAGTATAAAATAATGGCAAAACACTAATCTTATCATAAAAATATTAATTTCTGGAAGTGTATTCCAAGTTTTAAGTATTTCAGGCCAGCTTGGGTTAGGCAAGTAGTAATGGGTCTCTGCGTTTCTGGAATGTCTTTGGTGATGCTGTGATTGCAGATTCTATAAATGCCTTTTGCTTGTAGGAATTCTTGAACAATCCTAATATTCAGGGCTATTGTGATATTAAAGGGGTGGTTCACTTCTAAGTTAATGTTAAGTATGTTATAGAATGTATAATTCTAAGCAACTTTTGAATCAGTATTAATTTTTTCTGTTTTATAGATTTTGAATCTTGCCTTCTTCTTACTCTTTCCAGCTTTCACATGGGGATCACTTACCCCATGTAAAAAAACAACTTCTCTGTAAGGCTACAATTTTATTGTTATTGCATATTTTTTATTACTCCTTGAAAAAAGACACATCCATCAATTTCTAACTTAAATCTGCATCTAGAACCTGCCTAACTGCTAGTTCTAGTCTCTTATTCAAATCATTGTGTGGTTGCTAGGGTAATTTGGACCCTAGCAACCAGATTGCTGAAGTTGCAAACTGGAGAGCTGCTGAATAAAAACCTAAATAACTCAAAAACCACAAATAATAAAAAATTAAAACCAATTACAAATTGTCTCAGAATACCACTCTCTACATCATGGGTCCCCAACCGCAAGGCTGCGGACTAGTGCTGGGCCACTTCTGGTCCCAGCTGCACTAATGCAATCCAATGCGCGTCTGAGCAGCATCTTACCCCGCAGCACCATGGAATAGATGTTCAGATGCGGCTGGTGCCTCCTGTCACTAATAGCACGGGGAGTGAGAAGCAGCACGGTAGTGCCAGGCAGGGTCGGACTGGGGGGCTTGGGCCACCCAGGTTGGGGACCACTGCTGTACATCATACTAAAAGCTTAAGTTAAAGGTGAACAACACTTTTAAGATGTACAGCTAATATACTCTCATATATAACCAACACTCGCATAAACAATGGCTTGAGTTGATAGCCGAAACTTTGAAATTAATCACAACTGTTTTTGCATCTTAGGAAGTCCTGTGAGTGCGGTTCTGTTGATAGGTTTAATATATATATATATATATATATATATATATATATATATATATATATATATATATATATATATATGTGGATATATTTCTCTTACGTCTCCGGGGGACACAGGAGACCCATGGGGTAAAGCTCCATCCTCCAGGAGGCAGGACACTTGATTGACAGCTGAAAGAGGGCGTGCCTAGGCTACTCCAGCTTTACCCCTAGCACTTCCTCTTTCGCATCAGTTGTAATGCGTTGAAGGGGGAAAATATATATAATATAGAGCTGCGACCTGATCATCAATTGATACATTTACCAAATTTTACCACTTAGATACGTTTGCAGCGGAAGCGGCCTTTGGTCGTAAACTACAGTGTGCCCCCCCGGAGACATAAGAGAAAATAAGATTTATGTTCTTACCGTTAAATCCGTTTCTCTTAGTAGACAGGGGGACACAGGACTGCCCACCCGGTTCATGCATAGTTTACTTTCAATGACATTCCTGTTCTGTGTTTTTTCCTTGTGTCCTGACTTTGGTACCAACTGATGCGAAAGAGGAAGTGCTAGGGGTAAAGCTGGAGTAGCCTAGGCACTCCCCCTTTCAGCTGTCAATCAAGTGTCCTGCCTCCTGGAGGATGGAGCTTTAAAACCCCATGGGTCTCCTGTGTCCCCCTGTCGACTAAAGCTGGCCATAGACACAAAGATCCGATCGTACGAATCGTGGATTCGTACGATTTTCGGACCGTGTGTGGAGAGTCCCGACATTTTTCGTCCGTCGGAGATCGGTCGTTTGGTCGATCGGACAGGTTAGAAAATTTCTGTCGCCTGCCGATAATATCTCTGCGTGTATTGCCGATCGTACGATTTTCAGAGGGAGACTGTCACTAGTGTTATCAGACATAAGTATCGTACGATTGCTGTCAGGGGCAGAACATTGGGTGATCTGTTCTTATTTGATCGGAATGGTAAAGACTTTGATCTGAATGGTTAGTGGAGGGTCGGGAGATGGGAAAGTCCAATCGTATGTTGATTCGTACGATCGGATCTTTGCGTCTATGGCCAGCTTAAGAGAAACGGATTTAACGGTAAGAACATAAATCCTATTTATATATATATATATATATATATATATATATATATATATATATAATTCAGCAGAAGGACCCGTACTCCATGTTTAGTGAATTAATCGTGTTTATTGTTAATGCATATCCCACATTAGGGCCTTTCGCAAGGACAATTTGCAAATGAATAAGTGCATACTTAAATACTGAAATTCCCATCAGAATATATAAACATAGATGCAGTATTTACTTCTCACAACACAGTGTCACCGTTGTGCAAGTGAATAATGTGTTCTACTTGGTGAAACAAAAGTGTCCATTCAGAAAAAGTCCAAGCATATAAACCTGTCATACAATTGGGACAAAATATCATCTTTATAATATTTATAATCCAGCACTACCACACCTCCTCCTTTATCCGCTTTTCTGACTATAATGTCTTTTGACAGTATTGCGTTTAAGTGTTTTCAGTATACCAATAGCTTTACTGAGTATATAGATATGTCTTGTATGTGTGTATATGTGCTTTTTGGTTTGTTTAGTCTATACCTCCATTTATACAGTCGTGGGGTTTTCCACCAAAAAAAGACTTCTATCTATCTGTCTATATGTACAGTATATGGTTATATATGATTATATGTATATATCTGGATATATAGTAACAACAACCCAGGGTCAGAGAAGACAATTCTGACTTCAGGTGCAAGTCCCGGCATCACTGTTTGCGTTATTATGCTCGAGGGAACCAGAAAGCAATTGTCTCTCTTTCTCTCTCTCTCTCTCTCTCTCTCTCTCTCTCTCTCTCTCTCTCTCTCTCTCTCTCTCCTCTCTCTCTTCTCTGTCTCTCTCTTCATGAAACATATCTATCTAGATGATTTTTTTGTAAATTAAATTACCATACAGCTGAAGTCTTTAATAACGACACCGCAAATTCACCGCTCTGGACAAGCAGTGACATAATGAGCAATGAAGAAGTGACCACTCCAGCAAGGCCTGTTACAACGGAGGATCTTTTTGCTCGAATCCACAAGTATGATTGCCTCTCTCTTATTTCTCATACACCTGATGATATATTTTTATATCTTGTTATGATAGCATCTGCTGCCTGTTTATTAAAATGAAAACATGAGCTCATTCAGTAGGATTATGTAGAAATGCTACATAACTTCCAAAAATAGAATTATTTTTATTTATTTTTTGCACTAACATACCTGATTCCACATATTTTGAAACAATGATTATCTCACTACAGTTTCCCACCTCCTTAGGCTCACAGTGTAATACAACTCCTCCTTCACCATGTTTCCCGTAGTGGGTGCCTCACAGGTTCAACACAACTTCAGTGCATTACTTCACCCTGGCACAAAATGATATATTCCATAATATAGACACATGTATCAAAAACACATTTTATATCGGAAAATACAACTGACAAATGTGTCTCTACCAAACTTGCCTCACTACAGTACCAAAGGGCCACTATAGAAATTTGCATTATTTAGATTTCAAGGCCAAACATCCCACAAAATCAGTAGGTTTCCCTAGAAAACCATACATTTTGTAAATAACAAATATCCTAAATATGAATGCCAGGGTTTTTGTTGAACAGTTTGATGCCCCATGTGCATAGTTTCCCTAAAATTAAAACCGTATATATGAAAATTTCTGTCATTTCAGCTACTGCAAAATCAGCACATTTATGGAATTTTATGTTGGGTAAAGCCACAAAAAGCCATATATTTTTGGAAAGTAGACATTCACAAATTAAAATTGAGTAAATGTAAATTTGTACTCTACAAATTAACAACTGCAAACCTTTCCTGAATTTGGCAGTTTAATAACATTTCTTAATGTTTTTGCAGCATCTAGCTAAATATGAATGCCAGGGATCATCTGAACAATGTGCATAGGTTTACGGATTTATATGACAAAAATATGCCTTGTGCATATTAATGTTTTGGCTTATATTTGGAATGCTTCAAAATTCCACTGCCTGTTTTGTGTGTGGTAAAGGTTGCAAACATTTTGCAGACCCCGGAAAACCATTCTCTAAACTATCAAACTGTAAGGCTTTGCTAAATGTAGCATTTTTGATGAAATGTCAAAGTATCGACTCCGAACTTTTGTTTTACAGAATGTTATCTCCTACAAATGCCTATGTACCAAGATCAAACATCCTAAAAATGAAAGCTGTGCTTCTGCTCTACTGAGCAGTTTGATGCCCAATATACATAGATTTACCAAAGTATGTGGCATGGATGGACCAAAAAATGTTTTATGCTTAGTAGTCTGGCTGCTGCAAAATAAGCACCCTGCATGCATTTTATGTTTCATAAGAGACCCTAAAAGTATGCAGATCCCTTGAAAACCATATATTTTTAAAACGAACACATTGTGACAAATCCGTCATGGGTACATGGCAGAAGGGAGCAGTTTTTATGACAGTTCTAAAAATCTCCTAAACATATTGCAATTTGTCACATTTATCTTGCACAATTTCTTATATACAAAGATAAAACATCCTAAATGCAAACTCCAAGGGTCTGCTGAACAGTTTGATGCCTAATATGCATACAGTTATCAAAGTATGTGGTCCTACACTAAAAATTGTGTAGATTAATTTTCTTGGCTGCTGGTTCACCTACTGTGAGCAAAATGTTTTTTATGTTGTAAGACTCTCTAACAGTACGAAGACTCCTGAAAACCTTATATTTGTGGAAATACACGTTCTAACAGATACAAAATGAGTAAAAACTAGGGACGAGTGAAATATTTTGTAGCAAAAAAATGTCCATAGACTATAAGTATAGTAAAAAATGTCTCTCAGTTTGAAAAATGTGCGAAAAAAACCCATTGACGTCAATGTGTTTGGTGATTTTTTTTGCAGTTTAAAGGAGTTTTCATCTTTAAATTATTTTTTAGTATGATGTAGAGAGTGATATTCTGAGACAGTTTGCAGTTGGTTTTCATTTTCTGTTATTTGTGGTTTTTGAGCTTTTATTTAGCAACTCTCTAGACTGAATTTCCACATACTGGTTGCTAGGGTCCAAAAATTACTCTAGCAACCATCCATTTAAAACTGCAATATGAATAGGAGAGGGCCTAACTAGGAAATTAAGTACTACGAAGTAGTGATAATAGTACATTTGTAGCCATAGAGAACATCTGTTTTTAGATGGGGTCACTAACCACCATTTTGAAAGCTTGAGTCAGAAGAAGAAGGCAAATCATTCAAAAACTATAAAATGTATTCTCTTAACATGCTTAATGTTACCTTAAAGGTGAATTGCTCCTTTAACGTATTTTCAACAAAGTGAAACGAATCATATTCACCAATCACTAATAAAAACCTCTTTCTACTCCAATCTACCAAACTTCATACATACTAATACGTTACAGTTGCTGTGTTTTAAAATGGTGTTTCTTTTCATGAAACCTACATAGATATTGTAGAAAAGTGAATGTGTATTTGCAATTATTATAGTTATTACAATAAAAATATAAAATAGGTCTTTTGCTGTCACTATTATAATTTTTATGTAACTGGTCACTTATTGTCTTTATTATTCTTTATTGCAGATCCAAAAGAAAAGTTCTTGGGCGAAAAGATTCTGATGATGATTCTTACAGAAATCTCTCCTCGTCTCCTCCAGTCACCCCAACTGGTAATACACATCTAAGTTCTTTCAAGCAGACAGGATCAATCCAAAGAAGTGTCAGAAAAACTATGACAAGCAGTGACAGTTTCAAAGCACTGCTGTTAAAAAAAGGAAGCAGGTCTGAAACTGGCTTTCGCATGTCTGCTGCGGAAATGCTGAAACATACTGATCCAAGGTTTCAGAGATCAAGATCAGATTCATCTCTTGAGTTTCCAGAAAGCCCCACATTTCCATCACCAAACAAGAACAGGAAGGTACAAGAGGAATGGGCTAAGAATGAAGGCCTGATGCCTAGAAATATGTCTGTCTCTGGAATCCGGTACAGCCGCGCCAGGACTCCTCCTTCTGCAGCAAGTAGCAAATACAATGTCCGTAGTCGTCTCCAGAGTAGCCCAATGACTGTTATATGTGAAGGAGAAGGAGAGGGTGTAGAAACTGTGGAAAACAGTTTTTCAAAGGGTCCTCCTTTGTTGAACACAGAGAGTCTGGACATGTGTTACAACACTGACTCAGAAATAAATAAAAAAGATGATGAACAGGTAACCAACAACATAGTGCACATAAACTTAAACATACTGTTAGAAAAGAGCATAGAGGATGATAGTGGCTGCATAGAAGAAATCATTTAATACTAAATGTCTCATTCTGTCTTATTGAGATACTGTATATAAACTAACAAAAGCACTGAGAATGCCATATCACTTGAAAAAAGTAATGTTGGGCATTACTTGGCACTTATCTGAAATTATATATGTGTCAGCATTACCTTCTAGGTAGAATTTGGCTAGGCTTGGTTTGGTATGCAGCACTTGCACAATAGAAAGTGTGAAAGTCAAAGCAGATATTCACCAGTGTGTTGTTAGAAAATGGAAAATGGATGTAAGATGTAGCATTTAAATTATGGAAAATACAGTAGAGGGTTGCAAATGTTTTCTAATTTTAGCTTTATAAATCTTGAGCAAAAATATAATGAGCACAACATTTTCTATAGATCTATTTATTCATAGCAACTGATCATATTTGCTTTTAAAATAGCAGTCCAGTACATGTCTGCTGATTTCTATCGACTAATATAACTGTAACAAATTTTGTGCCAGCTGTTGTAAATTAGATGTCCTAAATGATATAGTCAGGCTTTGGACATATTGCACATATAACAAGTCTTAATTCCACCCAGAGCTTTGTGCACTGGTTGCAGTTTTAATGGTAGGTAATGGGTTTGTCAGAGTAACACAATCATGTGTGCTAGATCCTAATTTTTCTGGTACTTTATTTTTTTTTTCTTAGCTTTGCAATGAGTCTTTTCTTGTCTATTTTCAGCTGCTGTGCAGCTGTTAAGCCCAGGGTTTTAAATAAAGTCTTGAAGCAAAAATGCAGAATGTCTCTCATCTGCCATTTCTGAGTGCTCAAGACCAGTCAAAGCATTGCAATGTATAAGGTTGTATCAAAAGTGCCTTCAATAGGCACTAATATCGAAGTACTTCAGTAGTAATTCAGTTTTGCAGTACTTCATATTGCTTTGTAGTTTTGAAGGTTTTTTTTTTTGAATGCTGTTGGATACAGGTTTCTATATCTTGCACTACACCTTGTCTGTGTAACCTTTACATTGTGATGTTTGACATTCAGCTCGCTTGACCACAAAAGCATGTGTTTACTAATTGCCATACAAAATTCTGAAAAGAAATGCAAAATTTGAGAATACCAAAGAAAACCTTTTTTTGTCTTTTTTCTCAAGCAATATTAAAATTGTATTTAGTTGATAAAAAGGAACACATTAAAGTCCATGTCTTCCCTTTTACTAACTAAATACATAATTTGATGTACTGTAGTTTTTATAATATATGTATATATTGACGTTACAAAGCTCACTTTTTTACTTGCATTCAAAGTTTGTACATTTTTACTCTTTTTAGATTCAACCCATTTTAACTCATTCATTGTTGGAGATTCTGATGGGAAACAATGTGCATTGCAGGCCTGTCTTGCATTAAATGAGTTAATTTATTTTAGTACATTTGTGCACTGTGACTGTGACTCAATCCTTTGTATTACTGGACACATTCAGGGGCCTTTATTTTATTAGAACTATAATAATTTTGTGACTATGCTTCAAATAAAGCAAGGCTGAAACCCATACTGGTTGTTGTGCGTTTGTGGTCTTTATAATATAATAGGATGTACTGTAGATACAAAGCATACCACTGGGGTGATAAACTGTTCAACATAAAAATGTCTAGGTATAACTGCTCACTGTATACCATAGAGGAGCCAATTATTATTCATGCCATGGCTTCCAGCTTGAGCCTTGAAAGAAAACTTGCTTGAGAAACATGTCACTTAGACATCACACCACTATTCGAGGGCCATGTGTAAGGATCCCTGGTGGTCCAGCGGTGTATTGTGGATGCCTGCTGTGCCGTGTGCATGGACACCCACAGTCGTCTTGTGCGTTCCCATTTTCACACGCTCTGGCGCTACACAATAATGGCTTTGTAATGACGTCATTGTGCAAGGCGTGAAATTTGAAAATTTAAAGGGCCCGTGGCCCTGCCCCAGCCTCTTTAGAAGCTTTAATGCATCTGGCCATCCAGATTCATAGGAGACACAGGGAGAGGCATCAGGAGAAAGTCACTACTGCTGCGCCCCATAGTTTCTCTGAGGGCTCTGATTCCGTGGCTAAAACATTGGTTCTTAATCAAGTTGAAGAACCAATAGAGTTAGACTCCACTCGGTTAACCCCTGAGGAGAGGGCTCGTAGGTGCTCCAATGATCTGTGTTAATATTGTAGGTCTAAAGGTCATTTCTGCAGTTCCTGTCTTAAGAAGCAGGGAAACTTTAATTGTATCTCTAATATCAGAATTACCCTTCCAATTCTTTTGAGTTGGGAGAGTGGGAGCATTGAAGTTTCAGCCTTTTTAGACTGTAGCCACTTATTCTGAACAAATTTCTTTTCATGTTATTGCCTTTCCTGGGTCCCCAGTAGTCTCAGGTCTCCCATGGTTACAGACCCACTATCCTACTATTGATTGGGTTACTGGTGAAATTCTTCAGCTGTTACTTCTCTTGAAGGTCTACCTATCAGTTATTCTGCTAACACTGATTATTTTTCTAGGAAGGAAGCTGAGACCCTTCCTTCACATAGGCACTAATTATTATTATTATTATTATTAACATGTATTTATATAGCGCCAACATATTGCGTAGCACTGTAAAGTAAATGGGATTACTATGACTGTGTTATTGATTTGGTTCCAGGGTCTCACCCTCCCAGGGGCAGAACTTATCCTCTCTCACTCCCTGAAACTTAGGCCATGGAGGAGTACATTAAAGAGAAAGAGGCTTTATAAGACCCTATACTTCCTCAACTGTTTTTGCAGGATTCTTTTTTGTTACTAAGAACATGGTCTTCAGCCATGTATAGATTATAGAGGCTTAAATAAGATTCCCTATCCCTCATTTCTGAACTCTTTGATAGAGTCAAAAGTGCAGCTATATTTTCAAAGGTCGATCATAAGGGGGTGTATAATTTAATTCAAGGGAGATGAGTGGAAGACAGCATTTAACACTCAGGATTGGCACTATGAGTACCTACTAATGCTTTTTGGGCTCTGTAACGCACCCGTCGTCTTCCAGGAACAGCTTGTGGCTGTTCTGTCACAACGACATCCTATTACTGGCAAGGTTCATCCTTGCGCCTTCTCTAAAAAGTTCTCTCCTTCTGAGGTAAATTGATAACAGGGAGTTATTGCCGATTAAATGGCTTTAGAGCAATGGAGACAGCTTCAGGAAGGGGCTAAACACGCAATTACGGTATTTACTGAACATAAGAACCTGTTATATATTGAAACTACTAAATGCCTAAATCCTAGACAAGCTTGGTGTGCATTATTTTTCACCCGATCTAATTTTATTCACCTACAGAGCAGGTTCAAAGAATTTGAAGGCTGATCTAGAAGTTTTCATTCCAATCCTCAAGAGCTTCCTGAGCCTGAATCCATTATTGCTAAGGAAATGATTGTGGCTATCCTGAATCCAGAATTGTTTTACTCTATAACTGAGGCACAAACCAATTTACCTGCAAATTCGCCTTTTGGTAAACTCTTCGTCCCCGAGAGTTTATGCGAGGCTTTTTTATGCGAAACTCATGATTCCAGAGTGCCTGGGCATCCTGCCCAAAATAAGACCTGTTCCTTGATACAGTATCTTAAACTCTTTGGTGGCCAACCTTGAGACAAGATGTTAATAATTACATTGACTCCTGTGCTGTACGTCAGCGTTCCAAACCAACAGGTCCTTACCTCAGGGATTGCTGCAATCACTTCCTACTCCTGACAGGCCATGGACACACATTTCCATGGATTTCATTGTTAATTTACCTCCCTCTAATTGATATATGGTTATCTGGGTGGTGGTAGATCAGTTTAGTAAGATGTGTCATTTTGCTCCCCTTCCCACCCTCCCCTCTGCTAAATCCTTGGCTGGACTTTTTGTTGCCAATTTATTCAAATTTCATAGGGCCCTATTGAATGTAGTTTTGGATAGAGGGGTTCAATTTGTTTCTATGGCGCTCTGGCGCTATACGATGATGTCCTGCTTAATGACGTCATTGCGCAAGGTGTGAAATTTGAAAATTTAAAGGGCCTGTGGACAAGTATCCAGTACCCAATGTAGGTTCTGTTTTACTTAGTTCCTGGGTGTGATTTACTTCTGATTTGTTGTGAATCTGCCATGGTAAGGATGTCAAAGCAACATTGTATGTTGATGAAAAGCGGTGTCGCAGCACCCAACTCCCAAGCCCCCCCCCCCACATTGGGGGAAGGTTTGTAATATTTTTATGCTACACACAGCCCTCAATCCCCATATTTTGTTGAGATAGTCCTGCCATTTGTACCAACCACACACAATTGGACCTCATAATCCACATTCTGCTGTTCCATCAGTTTCCCTTTGATTCACCTCTGCACCTCTGTGCATGTCACAGGCAGTGCAACATCACATAACAACTGAGTGGGCTAATGGGAGTATGCTTGGGGCTGTTAGTCAGGTCTCCCTCAAGCCTATTGATTTTACAGTACATAAGGCTGAGCAGGGTCTTAAAGGGATCCTGTCATCGGAAAACATGTTTTTTTCAAAATGCATCAGTTAATAGTGCTACTCCAGTAGAATTCTGAACTGCAATCCATTTCTCAAAAGAGCAAACAGATTTTTTTATATTCAATTTTGAAATCTGACATGGGGCTAGACATTTTGTTAATTTCCCAGCTGCCCCTGGCCATGTGACTTGTGCCTGCACTTTAGGAGAGAAATGCTTTCTGACAGGCTGCTGTTTTTCCTTCTCAATGTAAGTGAATGTGTCTCAGTGAGACATGGGTTTTTACTATTGAGTGTTGTTCTTAGATCTACCAGGTAGCTGTTATCTTGTGTTAGGGAGCTGCTTTCTGGTTACCTTCCCATTGTTCTTTTGCTTGGCTGCTGTGGGGTAAAGGGAGGGGGTTATATCACTCCAACTTGCAGTACAGCAGTAAAGAGTGATTGAAGTTTATCAGAGCACAAGTCACATGACAGGGGCAGCTGGGAAATTGATAATGTCTAGCCCCATGTCAGATTTCAAAATTGAATATAAAAAAAATCTGTTTGCTCTTTTGAGAAATGGATTTCAGTACAGAATTCTGTTGGAGCAGCACTATTAACTGATTCATTTTGAAAAAATATTTTTTTCCCATGACAGTATCCCTTTAATAGAGATAGAATAGAGATTACTATACAGTGCCTACAGGATGCTAGCAAAGTTTAGAAACTACAATGTAGTGCCATTTGAAAAATGTGGAAAGGGAATAAAAGATGAAAATTGCAAATAGTTGCATTTCTGTGGCTGCTGGGGTGCACAGTAATGGCCACTTTCCAGTTAAAAACAACAGACACCTATCCCTTAAAGTTACCACATACCCCTAGTGAAATGTCACTTAAGGCAAGAATTCCTCTGCAAATAGTGATGGCTGAAAGTTAATGGAAAAAATCTCCAAAAATGGAGAGAAAACAGGAAAAGATTATGTGAAATGTAAAGAAAAGGTAGGTAAGAGGAGCACATTAAAACAAAGTCATGGAAGAAGGAAAAAACAGAACAGGAAGACAGAAAAGAAAGAATCAAAAAGAGGAAACATAAAGCAACAAAATGGTGAGTAGTGCTACTTAGATCTGTAAATCTGTTGTGGGCCTGTGCCCTGGGACAATTGTGCACCTAGCATTGTCACTGTTGGTGGTGAACTGGTTGAGCTTTTCCTTGTTTTGTAATTTTAAGTTACTTGCAGTAGGGAGATGTGCACAGATACTGTATGAAACTATAATTTAGAAAGCGCACTCCCATGTCTAAATCAATACTACGGTGCTAAGCCCAAGGAGACTGCCCAAATGAAGCCTCTTAATTAGTCAAATTTTAAACTTAGGGATTGCATACTCAGATAAAAAGTCCAAGTTTATTACATCAAAAAACTTACCTGTTGGCAAATGGCCCTATGCGTTTCGACCACATGGGTGGTCTTCATCAGAGGCAAAATACATCAAGTATATAAAGAGATGCATTAGTTCTGTTTTTTGGTTTTTTTTTAAGTTTCAAAAAAAAGCTTTATTGTAAACTTCCAACAATACAGAGCTTTATTTATACATACATATATGGCTGATGATGGTTACAGCTTGTATAAACATTTAGTATTTTGTACAAATTTCTGTATAGAGAATGTTATTGTCTGCCAAGGGTATGTACTCGTGGAGATAAATTGTCATGGTATATCTGGCCTGTTGAATCGCCGATGGTTAGAAGAAAAGCTTTAGTATTGTGGAAAATGAAATGGGGTTAGAATTGAGGGGGAAAGGGATAAAGCAAGAAAGTGGATGGGTAAGTGCAACGGGGATGTAGTGACCATACTTATCCCTACTGTGTTGTTTTGTAAGAGTCTGTTTCCTTAAAAAGAAACCACCGAATCCAGACAGCGGTGAATTTAGAAATCTGATCTGGGTTTGAAGTAGATATTTCCTCGAATCTGCATATTTTTGAAAATATTTTGTACCAATCTTTAATGGTGGGGATATATGTAATCTTCCAATGCAAAGGTATCAGAAGTTTAGCTGCATTTAGTAATTGGGGTTCTAGACCCTTGTTGAAGGTTGCTACTGGCTGAGGGTTATGGAATAATAGTACTTGTAGAGGATTTGCTGGTATATCAACCCCTAAAATTTGACCGGAAAGTAGACAGACCTCTTCCCAGAAAGGTTTTATGAGCGGGCACATCCAGAATATATGGAGTAAGGTTTCTTTTTCTCTATTGTATCGCCAACAATTGCAATACAAGTTTTGGATATATGTTGTATCTTAGATGGTGTGTAATACCATCTTGTAACTATCTTATAGTTTAATTCTTGCATATGGCAGCATCTCGAGCTTTTGAGTAATTTGGATAGCATATTTTCAATCTGGATATCTTCTAACTGAACATTTAGGTCTCTGGACCATCTATTGATAAAAGATACTGACTCCCAATTTGTTGGTAGTTGAAGTAATATGTATAGGAGGGAGATTGTAGGTTTCGGTGGGTCAAGCAATGTACAGGCTGTTTCAAATTTAGTAAGGTCCCGCCCTAATGTTTGTGATCCTCCTAAACTGTGGAAATTGTGGGAAATCTGCGCAAATTTTAAGTGATCCAACTGTGTGAATGGTGATAAGTTTTGTAGTTTGTCTTTGGATACAAGTGGTTTATTTTCCATGAAGTGAGTGAGCTGAAGATTTCCTTCTATCAACTATCTCTGCAGGTTGTTAGATTGTAATCCAGGAGCGAAGGCAGGGTTATTAATTAAGGGTATGAGGGGCGACGGATAAGAGGAGAGTATTTTGTACAACATTTATCCCATATTAGCATGGTGTTGGATAGGAAAAGGTGGTCTGGATGTTTTATTCTCCTATATATGTGGTCTAACCAGGGTAAGTGTATGAGGTGAGAATATGCTGATTGCAGTTCTATCTCTATCCATAGTTTTATATTTGCATAGTGGGACCAGTCTAATATTCTATTGAGACTATATATCAGACTATATATATATAAGACTGATGCGTAATTGTACGTGTGGCAATTGGGTAAGGCTACGCCTCCCAGACGTTTAGTTTTAATTAATATTTTTCGGCCAATTCTTGGTTTTTTTATCCTGCCAAATAAAATTTTGTATTATTTTTTGTAGTTGGTTCAGTTGTGACTCCCCTACATGTAGTGGTAGTGTTTGGAAGATATATAGAATTCTAGGCATGATATTCATTTTTATTACGCTCATCCGTCCAAACCAAGAAATGGGTTTATCTTTCCAGGCTTTTAGGTGTTTTTTAATCTTTGAAATGACATGTTTCAAATTTAGTTCAGCCCAGGTTGATGTATCTCTGCTAATTTGGAGGCCCAAGTAGGTAAGAGTTTGTGGACTCCACTTATATGGAAAACCCTTAGATATGCAATTCATTGTGTCCTCTGGAATTGAGATATTTAAGGCCATTGATTTATAGAAGTTTATCTTAAAATTGCTTAGGTTTCCATACACGAGGAGCTCTTGGTTAAGTGCTGGTATTGATGCTGTGTGATTGGTCAGAAAGAACAATAGGTCATCTGCATAGGCAGCAATTTTGTGTTGGGTGTTACGCACTGAGATGCCATTAATGTGCGCATTAAGTCTAATGTGGCATAGTAGTGGTTCTAGGGCTAGTACGAATAGGGTGGGGGATAGTGGGCATCCCTGTCTTGTGCCATTGCGGATATCAAAGGGGTCTGATAATAGTCCATTTATTTTTAGGCAGGCTGTGTGGTTGGTATATAATGAGGATATCCAAGTCAACATTTTGGGTCCTAGTCATATTTGCTTAAGACAGGAAAACATGAATGTCCAATTGACCCTATTGAAAGCTTTTTCGGCGTCGGCAGATAATAGCATATTCATGATTTTTTATCAGGTTTACTAGTTTGTTTGTGTTATCTCTACCCTCTTTTCCCGGGATAAAACCTACTTGTTCCGGGTGTATTAGGTTGGGAAGAAATGACTGTATTCTATGTGAAAGGATCTTTGCTAATAATTTTATGTCAGTGTTTATTAGTGAGATGGGTTGGTAGTTTCCTGGTTCTGTTGCTTCTTTACCAGGTTTCAGTAGCAGTGTGATATAAGCTGCAAGCGAGGACTTATCAAGAGATTTTCCTGAGGCAATGCTATTAAACGCTGAACACATGTAAGGCAGCAGTTTGTCTTTGAATATTTTGTAATAAGATATTGTGAAGCCGTCTGGGCCTGGGCTTTTGCCTGTGACTGTATCTTTAAGGGCTGTTTCGAGTTCCTCTATAGTTATTCCTTCCTCTAGTTTATCTGCAACTTCTTTAGATATATGATTTAGGTTGGCGGAGGTTAAATATGTCTTAATCCTATCTATAAAGGAGGGTAGGGCTTATGGAGGCCGATTCAGGTAGTTGATATAGTGACATGTAGAACTCCCGGAATGTTGATGCTATTTTGTCTGATTTGTGATCAATTGTGCCTTGTCTATTTCGTATCGAGGGAATGAAATTCTTAGATTGTGAGAATTTCAAGACTCTGGCCAATAATATTCCGCATTTGTTTCCATGTTCGTAAAAGCGTTTTTTTGTCAAAGTAATGACTTTGTTTGTGTAGTATTCTAGATGTTCTGCAAGTTGCTTCCTAGTTTACTCAATTTCTACAATGAAGTCTGGGAGAGAGTTTGCTTATGCGTTGTTTCTAGTAAGGTTATCTTGTCTATAAGTTTGAGATATTTTTGTTCTCTTTCTTTTTTTCTTACGTGCCCCCATCAAGAAGCCTCTAATCACGCATTTATGTGCTTCCCAACAGGTTACTGGTGAGGTATCAGGTAGGTTATTTTCAGTGAAGTACATTGAGATTTTAGAGGTCATATCTGTGACAATCTGTTCATCTTTTAAAAGAGATTCATTGATTCTCCAGGAATGTGTTTTTTTTGTCTGTTTAGGGGTGAGCGAAGTGTAAGGGTGATCATGGTGATCTTACCAAGTCCTGTGATGGATTTGGCTTTGAAGTATATCTTGTAATGCGTTATGAGAGAGGAATATATGGTCAATTTTAGAGTAGGTGTGATGTCGGTTGGAGTAAAAAGTATGGTCTTTCACTGTTGGGTAGAAAATTCGCCATGGGTCTGCTAATTGTAATTGGTGAAGGAGTTTTTTGGTTTTAGTTATTTGAGTCTTCGAGATGCAAGTCTGGTTCGAAGAGCAATCTAGTGTTGGTTCCATAGGGAGGTTGAATTCGCCACCTAAGATAAGGGTACCTTTAGAGAATAAGAGTAAGTGATCTGCAATACGTGCAAACTCGGTCGCCTGGTCAGCATTAGGTAGGTATATATTGGCTAACGTGTATATTTGCCCGAATAATGTGCCTTTTATGAATATGTAACGGCCATTGGTGTCGCTCTTTTTTTCCTTAAATACAAATTCGAAGTTACGTGCAATTGCTATTCCTACTCCTCTAACCTTGCTGGGTTGAGGTCTACTGAGATATATGTCTGGGAAGTGCCTGTTATTCCATTTAGGAGTACAACCCTCTTTGAAATGTGTTTCCTGTATGAATGCAATGCTTGCCTTCCTTTTTTTGTAGTTCTGAGGATAGAATTCTTTTTTGTGGAGAATTTAGACCATTTACGTTTATACTGGCTATATGTTTTGTTCCTTTGCATTGTATGTGTGAAGAGAGATGGCTGTACACTAGGGTCAAAGGTACGTCAATTCCCCGTTGCACTGGGGTGTTGGATATAGTGGGTATTAGGTTGAGTAAGAAAAGGATGGGGGTAATATAGAGAGGAGTGAAGAGGTATAGGGACTCCCGTCCTCACTGGGTAGATAGGAAGAGAGGAGTGTAATTATTAAAGCACAAAGAGAGAGGTGTGACGTTGGTGGTCCTGTCACAAGAAGCAGGTACCTGCCTCCCGATTCCTATCGAGTCTTGGGCCAGTGTAATGGTGACTTCAGGTGAATGAGTGTTAGTCATCCATGGGGATCTGAGATGTTTTTTTTCTAAAGACTTCTCAGAATAGTTCCTGCTAAAGTATTGAAACCAGACCACACAAATATCAGAAGTTAGAAAAGACGGATAATAATACTGCATACTATTGTTAAATTTAAAGGGAAGAGGAAAGAGAGAAAAAAAAAAAAGGGGGGGGTCAGTTTCAAATGAAACACCCGTCCCATGCAGCATTGTTATTCTGAGTTATTCTGAGTGCAATATATACCAGTTATCTAATAACATATATAATACTAATAATATACTAATAAAAATAGGAAAAAAAATATGTAATTTCCTTTCTTTGTTTTCTTCTTTTTTCTTTTTTCCCCCCTTTTCCTCTTCCTCCTCCCCCCCCCTTTATCTCACCGATTTATTGCAATATATGGTGTGTTCTACTATTACATTTGTAACAATTTGACATTCGCTTGGTATATGGGATTTACATATTGTATAGCACATCGGGAGTAGTTGTCATAGGTATGAGAGAAAAGAAAGGGAAAAAAAAGGGGGGGGGTTTTCAAGAAGAACTCCTTACACACGTTAACAATGACAGAAATGAAATATTTGAGGACATTCAGGAAATACGCGTATACCATTGGTAAGTGAAGTAAGTATATAACATTTCCGTTACTCTAAGATGTTCTCGTTGTTCTTGATAGTATACCTAAAAAAAAAAGGAGGGAAGGGGGATCATTTATTTGGATAATGATCAACTATTTGAGGTCATTCCAGAGATATTTCTACAACATTTATCAGTTAAAACATTAGTTTGGCGTTCTTATAGAGTTACTGTAGTTTATGTCATGCATTGAGCCACAATGGTGGCTTTTTGAGGGAGATAAAATAATAAAAAGGGTAGGGAATTTGGGGGGGAAAAAAATAAAATAAAAAAATAAAGGGGGCGGAGGGGAAAGTGAAGGTGGGGAATCATTCTATAAACCAGTCCTCTATTTGGATAATGAACAACTATTTGAGGTCATTCCAGAGATATTTCTACAACATTTATCAGATAAAACATTAGTTTGACATTCTTACAGAATTACTGTAGTTTGTCTTCTAATACAGCATTTAATTTAAATTAAGTGAGTCTCGCTCAATTATGGTGTGCAATGTGCAATCAGAACATTTTCATTAAGTAACAGATTAATGCAACCTTAAAATAGAGAAGTAGAAAAATGCAATAACTGGGTATCCTTAGTTGAATGTAGAAAGTGTAACCGTTATATGAGTCACTTTACTGCACTGTTCCACTTTATCAGATGGTATACTGATGTTGGTGTAATCACGGTTTCAATATGGTCTTGGATATGTTTTGGCAGTGTGTTCTATATATAACAGTTTGTCAGGTCTTCAATAAGAAAAATTAACATGAACTTTGACTGGAATAGTAAAGCATAAGGATGCGTTCTGCAGGAAAACATCGCTGCACAAAGTTTTCTCCATGGAAAATTGAGAATGAACTGGAATAACTTGAAGGATAACAGAAGGTCCCAGATGTATTCCGCTATCATTTGTCCGTGTCATGGAATAGTAATTTAGGACCTTTGTGCTGGTGGGTGTTGTGCTACCCATTTAAAAATGTGATGTGTTTTCGGCACCTGTATTGCTTGCAACGCTATTCACGTTGTGTTCCAGCTGGAACCAAATGCCCACATCAAATCATCAATTAAACAAATACTTGCTGGTCGACTGGTCTCCATTCGAATTATTGGGATATATCTGTTGTTAAATGTAACCTCTTAGGCTGTTGTCAAACCGGAGGTATGAGGTAATCTTATAGCGTATCCCAATCCCATTCTGGTCCTATAGACCAAATGCCTCCTACGGGTTGGTGTCTCTATGGGATATTTTGCAAAATGATTGTAGGTGCTGGGAATGGGGTAATAGGCATCTTCCGGATATGTGTGATTCGGGTATGTATACTTAATGTGCGGAACTTTTCCCAGGGAAAGTCCGGTATAACGGCATGACATTGGTTTAGCAAAAATGGGAAACCAGCTATGGTTTTGACCTTGGCGCACATAGGTGCGGTAGGGTTCCTGGAGTTAAATGTGCAAGGTATAGTAGTAAAGTACATTACACTTACGTGTCCATTGATACTGATGCCGTAGCTTGATCTTGCTTCACAGTGTATTCTGCATAAACAAATCTGCTCCATTTGGGCCAACGCATGGTAGGCCCAAACTGTTGAAAAAGAACGGGGCATCAGTGGGTTCTTTGAGAGTGTAGCTTTTCCCATTTCTGTTTTCGATTAAGGCAAAAGGGAAGCCCCATTTGTATCTTATGTTGCCTGTTTTGAGAAGGGTTGTTACTTCTCTTAGTAGACAGCGTTGGAACACTGTGGAGGGAGCTAGGTCTTGATAGATTTCAATGGTGGTCTCTTCCAGCTTCACAATTTTAATTTTGCGTGTTTTATGCAGGATCAATTCTTTTGTAGTGTAGTTTTCGGCACCTGTAGGCAACATAGCATGTCGCACGGCCTACCCGATCTACTGCCTGCTACGTGGTGTAGTCTGTCTATCGGGATCTCCATTTCTTTGTCTTGCTCCAAGAGGTCATTGAAAAGCTCAGTGAGCATTCGTTTTAACGCAGATTGTGGTACATCTTCGGGTATTCCCTGTATTCTTAAGTTATTACGCCTACTTCTGTTTTCAGCGTCTTCGAGGAGTCTTTGAAGAACATAGATATGGCGTGCTTGTTTGGCAATCTTGTCAGAGTTTTGCTGAACTGCTAGTGTGAGGCCTGCTTGCGTCTCTTAGAGCACTCCTATTTTAGTTGACATGGCCGCCAAGTCCTGTTTGATTTCAGCAGTTTCTTGCTGTTGTGCCTCTTTGATGTTGTCTAGTAAGCGAGTTAGATCTGCTTTTTGTGGTAATGCAGCAATTAGTGCTGATAGGTCAGATACATGAGGCATAGATGTTGTCGGAGGGGAAGAGGATTGCCATCCTCTGGAGTTGGCACCCTCGTGGTCCTCGTCGGCCATATTGGAGTCACTCTTAGCTTGCGTAGGAGATGATTTGTTGAAGAATTTGTCAATTTCTTTCTCCTTTAGGATAGTAAGAGATCTTTGTGGTAGCCCCTGAGTTAGGCCCTTTTGAGATTTCCCCATATTTCAGGCCAGATATCTTATGTTGAGCTGAGTTTCTGCAGAGCTGAGGAGCTCTGCAGAAGTGTGTCTGTTCACTCAGCCATCCAAGCCACGCCTCCATTTAGTTCTGTTTTTATACCTTTGTTATCCTCATTGCCTCCCTTTCGAATTGCCACACGGCGCCTGATGTCACCTCCTCTTATGTTATTAGTGTCTGATCGTTGTACTGAAAATGATTATCAGCAACCTAAAGCTGGGTGTTTAGTAACTTGCAGAATTTGCTTCCACGTGTAATAACCTATACATAATCATCATCTATTAGACTTTTAATATCCTAGGAATAATCCAAAAATAGGATTGTTTTTGGTTGTTAGACTTGCAATATATTTTGCAGAAGCACATTTTAAGGAATGTGGGGTTTTAAAGTGTGTGTCCTTTACGGGTTGGTGTCTCTATGGGATATTTTGCAAAATGATTGTAGGTGCTGGGAATGGGGTAATAGGCATCTTCCGGATATGTGTGATTCGGGTATGTATACTTAATGTGCGGAACTTTTCCCAGGGAAAGTCCGGTATAACGGCATGACATTGGTTTAGCAAAAATGGGAAACCAGCTATGGTTTTGACCTTGGCGCACATAGGTGCGGTAGGGTTCCTGGAGTTAAATGTGCAAGGTATAGTAGTAAAGTACATTACACTTACGTGTCCATTGATACTGATGCCGTAGCTTGATCTTGCTTCACAGTGTATTCTGCATAAACAAATCTGCTCCATTTGGGCCAACGCATGGTAGGCCCAAACTGTTGAAAAAGAACGGGGCATCAGTGGGTTCTTTGAGAGTGTAGCTTTTCCCATTTCTGTTTTCGATTAAGGCAAAAGGGAAGCCCCATTTGTATCTTATGTTGCCTGTTTTGAGAAGGGTTGTTACTTCTCTTAGTAGACAGCGTTGGAACACTGTGGAGGGAGCTAGGTCTTGATAGATTTCAATGGTGGTCTCTTCCAGCTTCACAATTTTAATTTTGCGTGTTTTATGCAGGATCAATTCTTTTGTAGTGTAGTTTTCGGCACCTGTAGGCAACATAGCATGTCGCACGGCCTACCCGATCTACTGCCTGCTACGTGGTGTAGTCTGTCTATCGGGATCTCCATTTCTTTGTCTTGCTCCAAGAGGTCATTGAAAAGCTCAGTGAGCATTCGTTTTAACGCAGATTGTGGTACATCTTCGGGTATTCCCTGTATTCTTAAGTTATTACGCCTACTTCTGTTTTCAGCGTCTTCGAGGAGTCTTTGAAGAACATAGATATGGCGTGCTTGTTTGGCAATCTTGTCAGAGTTTTGCTGAACTGCTAGTGTGAGGCCTGCTTGCGTCTCTTAGAGCACTCCTATTTTAGTTGACATGGCCGCCAAGTCCTGTTTGATTTCAGCAGTTTCTTGCTGTTGTGCCTCTTTGATGTTGTCTAGTAAGCGAGTTAGATCTGCTTTTTGTGGTAATGCAGCAATTAGTGCTGATAGGTCAGATACATGAGGCATAGATGTTGTCGGAGGGGAAGAGGATTGCCATCCTCTGGAGTTGGCACCCTCGTGGTCCTCGTCGGCCATATTGGAGTCACTCTTAGCTTGCGTAGGAGATGATTTGTTGAAGAATTTGTCAATTTCTTTCTCCTTTAGGATAGTAAGAGATCTTTGTGGTAGCCCCTGAGTTAGGCCCTTTTGAGATTTCCCCATATTTCAGGCCAGATATCTTATGTTGAGCTGAGTTTCTGCAGAGCTGAGGAGCTCTGCAGAAGTGTGTCTGTTCACTCAGCCATCCAAGCCACGCCTCCATTTAGTTCTGTTTTTATACCTTTGTTATCCTCATTGCCTCCCTTTCGAATTGCCACACGGCGCCTGATGTCACCTCCTCTTATGTTATTAGTGTCTGATCGTTGTACTGAAAATGATTATCAGCAACCTAAAGCTGGGTGTTTAGTAACTTGCAGAATTTGCTTCCACGTGTAATAACCTATACATAATCATCATCTATTAGACTTTTAATATCCTAGGAATAATCCAAAAATAGGATTGTTTTTGGTTGTTAGACTTGCAATATATTTTGCAGAAGCACATTTTAAGGAATGTGGGGTTTTAAAGTGTGTGTCCTTTAAAAGTGGGCATGACCTTAAACAGGGCCGGATTTCCTTATTTGGTATCCCTAGGCTGCCAGAGCCTAGAGCCTGGCAGCTTTGGTGCACAACGCTCCTAGTACACGCGCCAGATTGATGGGGAGCTGCAGCTGCCTATAATGCTGCTGGGTGGCATGCCGTCCCTGAAATGTTGCCACCCTAGGCCCATGCCTTTATGGCCTGACCTTAAATTTTTGCTGCGCCCCCAACTGAAAACATCTTTCGCTCCTGTCCTGAATGACGGTCAGATTTTCTGTTACAAATAATCACAACAAAAATACTTTATTTGTAGTAATGCTTAGGTGCTATTAGTTTAATGTAGTACAGAGATTGTCTTTGGTTGTCTATCTACAATTTACATTGTATCACATAACCGGTTTGTCAGCCCAGTTAATAGTACCACAGTGGTATTTTCTGGCTAACTTGCTTATTCCTATTACTCACTCTATTTTCTCCATACTTATTTTTCCTACAATGCTATTTCTTAAATTCTTGATAATACCAAGATAATTTCCTCATATTAAAAACATATTTGCTAAAGCAGAAAAATTGACAGCCTAAGTATAAAATATAGTGTAGGAATTAACTCAAATGGTAATTAACTTCATAGAATCTGTAATTCTTATTACATTTTGTGTCCCATACAACATTCTGGGATCTAGAGTTCTCCCAGACACCGTATTTCAATAGATGTAGGATCCATTATGCAGAACTGCAATCCAGAAAGCTCCACATTACAGGAAGACTGTCTCCCATAGACCCATAAGCAAATCATTAAAATTTTAAGGGAGAAAAAATGGTTAAAACTAAGTAAGCTTTATCATAAAGGTCTATGTAAATAAACCAAATCTGCTCTCTTATGCTCTCTCTGTGAAAAGAAACACACCACTCCTTTCCCTCTATTCAGGGGCGGAACTACCGGGGGAGCAGGGGGTGCGAGCGGGCACCTGCGCCAGAACCCGCCCCCCTCTAGTTCCGTTTTTGCCTCTATTCCGTATCAGATTTCGTTCTCTCTGCTCAAAACTTCAGGCCTTGGGCAGAAGTCTATGGTAAAGCATTCTACAAAATAAATATAGTGTTCTAGCTTGCATATATTGTGGCTAATCTTATGGCAAGAAACTGCATCAGTGTTATGACATACAGATTCTACAATTTACCATGGCCAGGTAAATGGATAAAACAGCAAGCTCGTTCTCTGCGCCAGGGCCCGCCCCCCTCTAGTTCCGTTTTTGCCTCTATTCCGTATCAGATTTCGTTCTTTCAGCTCAAAACTTCAGGCCTTGGGCAGAAGCCTAAACAGCTTCCTCATCTCCCTGACCCTTCTCCCTCTCCCCCCCCTCCCTTTTTCTCTCCTGTAATCTGAGCAGAGCTAGCAGTGAGAGACACAAGGCTACAGGGGAGATACAGGGAGATAAGTTACTTAACTCCAAATTGATATGGCAGTACCTCTTACACAAACAAGAGATAAGTCTTTAGCTGTTTACTCATGTATGGTAAAGCATTCTACAAAATGAATATAGTGTTCTAGCTTGCATATATTGTGGCTAATCTTATGGCAAGAAACTGCATCAGTGTTATGACATACAGATTCTAAAATTTACCATGGCCAGGTAAATGGATAAAACAGCAAGCTCTTTTATGCTTGAAAGGAGCACTGTTTAAATCTCTATTTTATCTATTCTGCTGGAATTCGAGCCAGGGACCTTTTCTGGCTCTGTGCCTTAACCATTGGACCAGGTAAGCAGCCTGCAGGGTTGCTCACTATCTATTAGCTAAGGGACAGACAAAAGGGTAATCTATAGTTTAGTATTTTTTTATAATTAGAGTTACACCTCTTTGTGCGATTGTTAGGGGATGTGTTCTATTTCTTCCCCCACAGGGTTTACTTGCCCTTTAACTGTTTGTGCTTTTTAGAGAGATATGTGATCACCTCCTGTGTGCAGGTAGTGGATACTCACAAGCGTTTAAATGCATCACTAGCATAAAAGTACAGTTGCTCCTCAAATGTAAGGCATCACTTGATTTCTAAAAAAGGATGTGCTATATCGTGTAAAAACTTCTTTAATAACTACTTAAATAAAATTCAAATTGCACTCACATATGTGTGCTTAAAATAAGCATATAATCAGTCCGTCCGCGGGTTTCCCAAATCCAAGCCTGACCCTTAACTTTTCCTACTATCCTGCTATCCAGTCCTTCTGTTATTCAGTCCCCAGTATCTGATCTATGCTTGCACCATCCAGTCCTATCCTTCCACAAACCAAAGTGAAAGTATTTGCCAAGAATGTTTTCATTAATCAAGAATGTCAGAGATTCGAAGATGATCAGATACTGTCACATTTCAGACCATAAACTATGCCGACTAGCAATTTTATAGCGACATTATTCCCATGATCCACCAAGCACATTCCGCGAAATATGGTTGCAAAGCTGAAACTTAAAGGAATTGAGGGAAGGGCACCGCCAGGAGTGGTACCTGGAACTTAATTTGACTCAGGCTGGAAGCCTCACCTAACCTGGACACAGAAAGGATTAACAGATTGATAGCTCTTTCTCGATTCTGTGGGTTGTGGTACATGGCTGTTCTTAGTTGGTGGATCGATTTTGTCTGGTTAATTCAGATAACAAACGAGACTCCTCCATGCTAATTAGTTACATGACCCCCGGCAGCCTGTGTACAACTTCTTAGAGAGGCAAGTGGCATTCACCCACACGAGAACGAGCAATAACAGGTCTGTGATTCCCTTAGATTTCTGGGGCTGCATGCGCACTACACTGAAAAGATCAGCTCATGTCCACTCTTTGGATAGCCCACTGAACCCCGTTCATGATAGGGATCATGGATTGCAATTATTTCCCATTAACGAAGAATTCCCAGTAAGTGCAGGTCAGAAACTTGTGTACACACCACCAGTCGTTACTACCGTTTAGATGGTTTAGTGAGATCCTCAGATCAGCTCCACTGGGGTGAGCCACTGCCCTGGCAAGAAGATGATCAAACTTGACCTTCTAGAGGAAGTAAAAGTTGTAACAGGGTTTCCGTAGGTGAACCTATGGAAGGATCATTAACGAGAGACCGCAGGCACCCTGACCTAACCACGACAGTCGAGCCTAAGCGCGTCCAGTGGACAGGGCCAGAGGCGGCCTGGAGGGGAACCCATGTTAGGGGCCGCCTGCGATGAAGGTGTCCCCAGCGCAGCTGTCTGTTAAACTGTCCCCACTTACCCTCACCGTCAGAGCCATTACTTAGGGATAAGGATTGTCTCTTAGGGCTGGGTCAGTCAGGCTGGGGCGCGAAGCAGGGACAAGGCACCCTGGCCACGCCCCTTTCTCTGGCCTCCGCCCTTATGGCAACCCTTCCTGTGGATAGCCCCAACTGTGGCGAGTGCCTCTCCCCCGGTTGAAAGAGATTTCCACTGTTCCTACCTACTATATAGCTAAACTACAACCAAGAAAAGAGCATGGTAGAATCAACGAGGAAAGAAGACCTGTTGATCTCTGTGTAAAAACGCACTCAGTTTTGCAGCACTGGTGCTACAAGACATCTGCAACCCTTCCTGTGGATCGGCCCAACTGTGGCGAGTGCCTCTCCCCCTGGATGAAAGAGATTTCCACTGTTTCTACCTGCTGTGTAGTGAAACTACAACCAAGGAAAGAGCATGGCAGAATCAACAAGGAAAGAAGACCTGTTGATCTCTGTGTAAAAATGCACTCAGGGTTGCAGCACTGGTGCTACAAGACATCTCTCAGAACAGCTCTCCTGCTGCAGACATTTTGCAAAGCAGCACCGGAGCTGCTTTTTTCCTCTCAGATGTCTGTTTTCAAGCAGCATTTGTGCTATCAGTGTTACCCCACATATTTTTGATGCCCATTTTTGATATATCCAGGTTATGAATTGATGTTTAACAAAGGTGGGGATTGATTTTAAGTCTGCCTGCCTCGCCCTGGATCGCTGGCAGGCCCATTGCTCCTGGCCTCTGGACACCGGGCCGTCTACCCACGTGAGTTTGTCCTGAGTCGTCTGAACAGTGCCCAAAGCCTGGCCTTGTTTCATAAAAAGGACACTGGCCCCACCGCTCGGAGACGCGGGCCTCCCCAGCCACTGCCGCTGCCTCCACGTCAGCTGAGGGCTTTCTGGCTGATCCTGCCAGTAGCATATGCTTGAAAGAAAAACCCAGCACAGGGTTTGTTGAAATATAAATTAATGCCTATATGCTACTGTGTGACTAGTGCTAAAGTGTAAAGGTGGAACATGTAGCAACTATACCACAAGTGAGGAGTGCAGCCGACCACCGACCAAAGAGGTCTGGGACTGTCGGACAGTCCCAGACCTCTTTGCTCGGTGGTCGGCTGCACTGTCCCAAGAAAGAGACTGTTAATGTGTCTTATACACACCAAATAAAAGGACTTTCAAAAAACGGGCTGTCCTAGTGTCTCTTTTTCCATGTGCTGTGTGTAGACCTGTTAAACCACTGCTTAGATATACTGCCACAAGGTTAAGAAGTCTTTATGGAAGTGGGTAGGGCAAAGGGTCCTTCCTTAGAAACAGCAGAAACCACCCTGGCCATTACTCAATTAAAGTACATAATAGTGGAAGCAGGGACATCGTGGGAACTATGTATAGCTTCGCTAGTATAAGGATAGACAGAGATGGTGCCGGAGCTAGGTCAGGTGGGAAGGACTAGTTCATCAAGGTGGTACTGAAATCCCCAGGCAAATGGGGGACAATGCCCAACTGCATGTTCCAATAGAGTCCTCCTGTCAAGGATTAGGTAGGGGGCGCTGTAGAGACTGAAGGGAAAGGGCGAGTCCTTGAGGCAGGAGCTGTATGTGCCTAGGGAACACTAGAAGGGAAAGCAGGAACAGGTAGATGAGGGCGAAGAGTCAGTCTGGATCAGGTGCAGAACAGGATGGAGAGGGCGAAGATCAGGAGTGGACTAGGCAGGAAGAAGAGGGCGACGACTCAACAGGAACAGACTGGATGGGGCAGGAGTGGAACAGCTTGGATGGGACAGGACGGTGCGGGCGTAGATCAAACTGGGGGATAGAGTGCAGAGGGAGACAGGAGCGGATAGCAAGACAGTAGCAGAAGGAGACTGGAGTGGATAGCAAGAGAGGACTGGAGCAAGAGAGGACTGGAGCAAGAGAGCAAGAGAGGACTGGAGCAAGATAGCAAGAGAGGACTGGAGCACGATAGCAAGAGAGGACTGGAGCACGATAGCAAGAGAGGACTGGAGCACGATAGCAAGAGAGGACTGGAGCAAGATAGCAAGAGAGGACTGGAGCAAGAGAGGGCTGGAGCAAGATAGGGAGACTGGAGCAAGATAGCAAGAGAGGGAGACTGGAGCAGGATAGCAAGAGAGGGAGACTGGAGCAGGATAGCAAGAGAGGGAGACTGGAGCAGAATAGCAAGAGAGGGAGACTGGAGCAAGATAGCAAGAGAGGACTGGAGCAAGATAGCAAGAGAGGACTGGAGCAAGATAGCAAGAGAGGACTGGAGCAAGAGAGGGAGACTGGAGCAAGAGAGGACTAGAGCAAGATAGCAAGAGAGGGAGACTGGAGCAGAATAGCAAGAGAGGGAGACTGGAGCAGAATAGCAAGAGAGGGAGACTGGAGCAAGATAGCAAGAGGGGTACAAGGTACAAGGCAGGGTCGGATCAAGGTCAAGGCTGGGAAGGTACAAGATAAGATAAAGCAAGACAAGGACAGGCAGAAAGACAAGGCAAGGCCGAATAACAAGGGAAAAGGGGCAAGAGCTAGAACTACCTAGTTAGGGGCGCTGCCGCAGTACTAGGAACACCATACAATGCTCTGGCCAGGAGTGGTCTAAGAGCTACCCTTAAATAGGGAAGAGTCAGCCCTGATTGGCTGATTAACTAGGTAGCAGCTGGGTTGAGGCTGTAGATGTCAAACAGGCTGCAGCTGAGCTGGGGCTGGAGAGGCCAATCAGGCGGAAGCTGGGCTGGGACTGCAGAGGCCAGGTTATACCTAGCAAGCAACCCTACAGGCTGCTCACCTGGCCAAATGGTCAAGGCATCGAGCCAGAAACCCAAAGGTCCCCGGCTCGAACCCCAGCAATACCTGACACCTCCATACTAACAGTTAACTATAATCATCAATACATGTATCAGCTTAAAATAGTAAAATATTTTTAACCACGGGACACCCCATTACGGAGGTGGGCTAATATCTAAAAGCAATGGAAACCAGTAACAGGATAGAAAGATCCCAGTAATAAGGTGGCCCCAGAGGAACGTGCAACACAAAAGACATATAAATGTGAACAAAGACCACAAGGTGACAGGAAATTGAATTGTTTGGGTCATATCAGCATATATATATAACCAAAGGAATGGTGCACTCCGTAGACAAAATTAATACCTGGGTGCCAGCATGGGAAATAAGCAGTGAAAAAGGATTGCGGCACTCACAGGGTTTTAGGGAAAAAACAAAAAAATGTTTTATTATTAAGCCTCAACGTTTCGATCCCCCACAGGGATCTTCGTGAGTGTCGCAATCCTTTTTCACAGCATATATATAGAGAGAGAGAGAGATATATATATAAAGATATATATATATATATATATATATATATATATATATATATATATATATATATCCAGCTGCTCCATTATATGGAGCATAAAGCCTAGCCCCAACTTAACCAAATCCATAAATTGCTGTTATATTCAAAGACCAAATATTTCAGAAGCAAAACAAAATCAAATTGAGTAAAATGGTGAGTAGGACACAAGTTCATTAAGTCCTAAAGGGCTGTGTTGAGTTTATGTATCCAATGAAGTTCTAGTTGGACTAACAGTCTCTAGGTAAATGGAGCATAGACTTGCAAGTGTGTTTTTATGTTCAAGAAAATGTTGGACTACCAGTGTACATGCTTTGCCTGTGTCCAGTGCAGGTCTAATCGGGGGCATATGATTTTTTTATAGTCTTGTCTATATAAATAGACCGCATTGACATCTGATGAAGTATATAAGGTATTTTGATGTACAGGTTAGGTTAGTCTGTGCTTATGGTGAATGGTTTTGCCAGTATGTGGGTGGTTAAAAGTTGAACCTGACATTAAACTGTTGCTGGTGGTACAAGAAGGGCATTTAAATCAACTAAACTTTTGGGGTTCAACCACATCTGAGAGGTCACGGATTGACGGTTTTAACCAATAAGTCTCTAAAACTTTTGTCTCTCCTGTAAGCAATCTGTGCATGAGTTCTAAAAGTACATAGCAAAGATTTATCCTTCTCAAAAATGGACCATTGGTTGTGGATGTATTATAGCTTTTTCATCAGGTGCATACATGTGCATATTGGGTGTGTGTCAGGGCTCTCTCTTTGTAAGTCAGGATATCTTGTAAATGATATTCCCTTTGTAAAAACCAATTAATTTGTCTCTTTGTTAATAGAGTTTTATTGGCTCTAAATAGTTTCTCACCTTCCAAATCATCTGTGAATATGGAATACACCTAAGTAAGTGTGGTGGATGACATGAAGAATGATGCAACGGTGTGCAATGAGTATTATTATTATTATTACTTTCAAGGAAAAAAATGTGTTGTCTGTCTATGGCAGCTGTTAAGCGTATATTGAAGGGTAATGCACTCAGTACATTAATCGTGGTTTGAAACTGTTGTATTGATCCAGTCCACAGCAAGAATAGATCATTGATGCGACAAAAAATGTTATACATGTGCGAGCCCTATACAGGGAGAATTAATGTTCAATCAATTAATCTGTTCATAATTGGAAAAAACGGCGCGATGTTCGACCCCATACTAGTTCCACTGATTTGTAGGTAATATGAAAGTTCAAATTTAAGTAGTTCACAGTCAAACATAAATGTAACCGTTGTACAAGAAATGCAGAGTGTGGCCTCTGATGGTCTGGATAGTTAATCAGGACATCCTTAACAATACTGTGTAATGAAAACGCTGCTTGCAATTTTCTCAAAAAGTCCCAAGTGTCTTTAATAGAAGTAGGTAGGAAATTCAGATGCCACACTCTAAATTTCTTATACAAATGTTACAATTATGTTATGTATGTTTGACCCTGAACTACTTTCATATTACCTACAAGACAGTATGGGGTCGAACGTCACTCCATCTTTTGCCAATCTTATGTCCAATTATGAAGAGGCATTCATTCTCTTTGTATATGGCTTGCACATTCATAACATTTTTTGTTTCATTGATTATTGCTGTGAACTGGGTCAGTACAAAAGTTTCAAACCATGATTACTGAACTTAATTCATTACTGTCCATTATACACGTTACAGCTGCCATTGTTTCCTTGATTTGCTACTAACACTTACTGAAATTGGACTTACTACTACTTATAAGAAGGACACTGATCGTAACATATTGTTGCATCATTCTTATTATCATCCACCACACTTACTTAGGAGTATTCCATATTCACAGATGATCTGGATGGTAAGAAACAATTCAGAGCCGATACAATTCCATAAACAACTAGATGAATTATCTGTTACAAAGGGGATATCATATACAAGATCTCCTGACTTGCAAATATTCCCACCGGGTTCTGGAAGTTGTGAGGCAAGCAAACTCAGACTTGCCATTTGTCAAAATAACTTCCAAAAGTCCGTAGAAATAAATCCGCCTGCACTGAATACTTCTTACGTGTAGAGGGCGCAGTGGGAAGGTAAGCTGCAGCAAAAGGACAGATAGTACTTGTAAGAGAATGATTTCAATTTCCAGTCCCTATACTGGCTTTTGGTGAGGGGAGGGAAAGAACTTTCTTCTGTGTGAGAAATATTCATGGCTAGAAGCTTAGCAGATTCCCAGAGAATCAGTACAGAGAGAGAGAATGCTGGTAAGAATAACTGTTCCAGCTTTATAAATCCTTATTTGGTGGTGATATTTATTTCTACTTCCCTTGCAACTCTTTCTGTTTCTCCCACAGTAATACATTTTATTAACCTCTGAACCTCTGGTGATATTTAACATGGATTTGCCACTGTGCCTTCCTGCTATGAGTTATTGACCACAACCATTTTTGTGACCATGCTTTTTATACCTCACCCAATTTACTATGTGCTTTCACAAATTTTCCGGAAAAACAAACTTTAGCAGTGGGGGCAACATGTATAATACCCTCAGAACTCATAGCAGGATAGCACAGTGGCAATTCCATGCAAAACACCCCCAGAACATATAGCAGGATGCAGAGCCGGGCCAAGCCGGGCAGGCGCCCTAGGCAGCCTGCCCGGCTGCTGCGCCGGCTGGTTCAGCGCTTCTGTGCATGCGCGAAAAGACGCTTCTGTGCATGCGCGAAAAAACGATTCTGCGCATGCGCGAATTGACGCATGCATACGCTCACAGATGGGAACAAGTGGGCGGTCGACAGAGAAGGGACCGGACTAGGGGTAGGAGTAAGTACCTGCCTGGCGTCCCTCCACATTTGCGCCCTAGGCACGTGCCTACTCTGCCTACCCCTAGTTCCGGCCCTGGCAGGATGTCACAGTGGCAATTCCATGTAAAATACCCTCAGACGTTCAAATTCAGAATGGTTAAGGCAAGTAAATGAATAGTATTACTTTGGGAGAAACAGAAAGTGCTGCAAGAAAGGGAAGTGGAAATAAATACTAGGGATGCACCGAATACACTATTTTGGATTTGGCCGAACCCTCGAATCCTTTGCGAAAGATTCGGCCGAATACGGAACCGAATCCAAATTTGCATATGCAAATTAGGGGTGGGATGGGGAAAACATTTTTTACTTCCTTGTTTTGTGACAGTCACATGATTTCCCTCCCCACCCCTAATTTTGCATATGCAAATTAGCATTCGGTTCGGTCAGGCAGAAGGATTCAGCTGAATCCGAATCCTGCTGAAAACGGCCGAATCCTGGCTGAATCCTGAACCGAATCCTGGATTCAGTGCATCCCTAATAAATACCACCAACAAGTAAGGAGTAATAAAGCTGGAGCAGTTATTCTGGCATTCTCTCTCTCTGTACTGATTCTCTGATACTTTCTGTTTGTGGGGGGGGGGGAGAAGCTGGGAATCTACTGAGCTGCAAGCCATGAAGATTTCTCACACAGGAGCAAAGTTATTTCCCTTCCCTTAACAAAAGGAGCAAGTACGGGGGCAGGAAATTCAAACCATTCTTCAACAAGTACAATCTGTCCTCTTGCTGCAGCTCTTCAACTTCTGGCTCTTCCTGGTTGCTCTTCTGCGCCCCCTACCTGTAAGAAGTATTCAATGCAGGCTGAAATGTTTCTGCACAGGGACTTTTGGAAGTTATTTTGATAAATGGTGAGTATGTGCTCGCTTGCCTCAAAATCTCCAGAACCGGGTGAGAAAATTCTGGGGGGGCTGAGCCCCCCTGGTTCCAACACCTATGTCTGGGGGTATTTATACATGAAATAGTCACTGTGCCATCCTGCTATTTTTTATTGAAAAACAAGCAACAATAAGAACATACAGATTTAAAACAAACATAAAAAGCAAATATTCTTAAATACAAACAAATCCATGATTATAAAATGAAATATGTATCAATAAACAAGTTAAAAAAAAATCTTCAACCAGAGTCCAAATCAAAGTGTCACAGACTCACACATAAACTCAACGGATCACTGTGGACTTATATACATATTTATATACACATATATACACATACTGTGTACAACTCTAACCTTATAAATTATAATATAATAGCCCACCCAACCTTACGCACAGAAGGACAGAGACGCAAATTACTCGTCTTAAACAGTATGAGCCCAATCATAAAATCCATTGGACGTTAAAAAAAAATCTAAAGGGAGTGGAAAAAGAGACCAGCCCCACACCAGAGCGTATAATTAGAAAGGGACAGTTAAGTAAAGGGTTTCAGGGAGGATCAACACAAAAACCGCCCCATAAAGATGCCCCACCTTGCTGCACCATCCTCTGTCTCTCAAAAGAGCGAATTTCCTGAAGCTCACCAATTTAATACTCACCACCTGAACAGAGGAGAATTTTATGACTTGGAGAAACCTGACACCATGCATTCCAAGTGTAAAAGTGGGTGACAGACCAAACTAGAAAAAGTGTTCTCACCTCAAAACCCTGGTAACATCTGAATGCTCCGTAGGCCCACTCCTGATAATTCAAACCAGAGAGTCAGGGAATACATGGGCATTCTCCTTTTCAACTCCCCTTCAACACTTTTTTTTATATAATTCAATGTTAAAGGGACACTGAAACAGAAAGTGGTCCATGGTCTCTCCCTTTCCAGAGCATTCCTCCCGTGGGCAGTCATGGTCATAGGCACACCTATGCTTCATGTTCCCATTAACATAAATCTTGTGGAAAGAGTGACAGATGATATACCTAAACTTGGGGGGAACCCTGGGTGAGTTGTAGAAGATATCTCTACTTTTAACACACGGTCTGGGCAATCTCTCAGGGCAAATGGTGCATAAACGTAGGATCCCAAGACTCTCCTGTCAATCTCTTCCTAGGAGAGCACTTGATTTCACCTATAGTAATGCACCATCGACCCATGACTTTCAGACCTCCAGCTACATAAGACGAGAGAGGGGCGTGACAGATCCGTATAATCTTTACCAAGCCGCCGTTCATCCAACCAGCAAAAAAAGGAGCGACCCATATCCTGAAGATATCTACCCACAATGGAGGCTTCTCCAGAAGGAGGTTGCTGAAGTTGTACTTAATTAAGTTGTTCACAAAGAACATAAAGGGGTTTAGCATATTAAAAAAAAACCCCTCTCCTTCCTTTGCGGGTGGGTGACATTCCTTCTGATGAGGTTTATTTTGTTTCCCCAAAGGCGCAGGAAGAACAGACCACAAATCCTGCTATAGAAAGACTTTGGCAAAAAGCAAACATAGCTGGTGTAAAGAAAGATTGGTACCAGATGCATGATCGATGCATGAACTTCTGCCTCCTCCCCACTGGACACAATGACTGTGACATTGTCGGCATAGGCAGCAATACTCAAAGCTCTGCCAGGTGCCAGTGGAACCCCTGCCAAAGCATCACCATCAAGCCGCCTAATTAGGGAATCTATGACAAAGACGTACAGCAGGAAGCTCAAAGGGCAACCTTGCCTAACACCAGAAGAAACCTGAAAAGACTTACTGAAACAGCCATTGACGAGTAAAGCTTCTGGCCCTGCAATATAAAACCAAGTCAATTGATAAACCTCCCTGGGAGACCATATCTGCAAAGGAGCAACCAGAGATATTTGTGATTGATCCTATCAAAGGCTTTAGATTGGTCCAGAACCAGCAGGTACTTTCCCCATTCACAGGCTCTGCATCTCTCCAAAGCCCCCCAGATGACAAGGACAGCAGAAAAGGTGCTGCGACCTTTCACGGAGCAGTGCTGCAATGGGGAAAGTAATCTCTGTGAGAGGAAAGAGGCGATTAAACAAGTCTTTTGCCAGAATCAGAAGATATTAAGTCAATGGCCATCATTACTTCACTTTTCTTTTTTCTTGAATTTTATAATAATCCAGCAATATACATTTCATGCGATAAATTGACGTGACTTTAGAATGAGTAATAAAATAAAGAATTATAACCAAGACTAATAAATACTAGTAATAACTAATAAAGATTAAAAATAAAATGGCTAATGTAACTACCATGTGACCATAATATAGTATCATCGCTAAACCTAAAATACACTTTACGTAAGAAAGAATTGAATATATGTAAATTTTTGCATTTAGGACAATAAGGTTCTTTTCTAAAACTAGGAGATTCACAAAACTTTGTGTTGTAACCAAGATGTAAAAATCTAAAATGTTGGTCTCTCCAGGATTCTGAGTAAATGTTTTTCTTATAGTTTTGTAATATTTTAAAAGATCTTTAGAAGTGATCTTAATACCTAAAAATGAAGACCATTTTTCCCCTGAATGGTTCAAAGGATTATAATCCTTACGGGTCAAGAGTAACTGGGAAATTTGGTAAATTTGGTAAATTTTATTTACTTAAATAAAATTTAGGGTTCTCCAACAGACTTTGTAATGAATCATAAAAATGATGTTCAAAAGGAGAAATTTAAGACCTGTTTCCCAATAAAGGAATGCTCCTGTTGAAAATATGTCAACTTATCTTTTTTTTCTAAGTGATAATTTTCTTTGAGAATATCCCAATGAAATGATTCTCCTGTATTTGGATCTTTTAAGGGGCAGATTTATCAAGAGTCGAAGTAAAAAAAAAAAAAATATTTTCAAGCTATTTTTGTGTACTTTGACTATTGGAATAGGCCAAAATTTTATTTGAATTTGAAAAAAATTTGACTATTTGAATATCGAAATTTATCATGTACATAGGTACTACGTTCTTGCAGGGAAAAGCCCTAACTGCCAAGCACGTAGTACCTACGTTCTTGGCTGTAAAGGGCTCCTCTCTGCATCTGCGGCGATTGCCGCTTCAGCAGAGGCTTCTGTTAGTCTCCCCACCCCCTAGGCAATGAGCAGAGGGAGAGGAGGGGGAGGTCACGTGGGTCCTGCGACACGATCGTCGCAGGACCCGTCTACAGTTATGCATACACATGTCTGCTCCTTGTGCTGCCTCTCCTCTCCTCTGCTCCTCTCTGCATCTGCGGTGATTGCCGCTTCAGCAGAGGGATCTGTTACTCTCCCCACCCCCTAGGCAATGAGAGGAGGGGGAGGACACGTGGGTCCTGCGATCCTCGCAGGACCCGTCTACAGTTATGCAGACACGTGTCTGCTCCTTGTGCTGTGTCTCCTCTGCCTGTTCCAGCCAGCCTGCTGCTTCCTGCTGCGTGCACTCTGCTTTAGGACCCCCCCTCCTTAGCTGCCCAGGACCCTGCTGGACATCAGAAATGTAAGTAGGCATTTATTTTACAGTTATACACACATTTACATACTAATTACATGCATGTATAAATACACAATACACATTTTACTAAGTTAGCTTTATTCTTTTTCTTTTCAGGCTTTTTTTTTATGTTGTTGCAATTTTGTATATGTCAGAATGTGTACTTTACAAAAATATATGTTTTTGGGGGGTCTTGTGCTGTTAGGGGGTCTTGTGGCACAATATACAGTCACTGCTTTATGTTCACAGAAGGCGAAAAGACAATTTTTAGAAATGTCATAAAAACCGCTGCCTTAGCGTAACTTTGCAGTACGATAGTTTGGAGTAGAAAGACATAATTACCTATTTTGTATTCGTCAGAATGTGTACTTTCTAAAAATATATGGTTTTGGGGGTCTATGTGCTGTTAGGAGGGTATTGTGGCTCAATACGCTGTCACAGGCCATTCTTCACAGAAGGTGAAAAGACAGAGAAGAAAATTCAAATGCACGAATTTTATTTGGGGGTCCGCACATGCCAGCTGCTTTGGTATTCCTATGCATATTGGGCATCAAACTGTTCAGTAGACCCATGGCGTCAATATTTAGGGTGTTTTACAATTCTATGTAAGAAATTGGGTGAGATAAATGCGGCCAACTGCAATATTTTTAGACAATTTTCAGAAATGTCATAAAAACCGCTGCCTTTAGCGTAGCTTTGCAGTAAGGTAGTTTGGAGTAGAAAGATATAATTACCCATTTTAGATTTGTCAGAATGTGTGCTTTCCAAACATATATGGTTTTGGTGGTCTATGTACTGTTAGGAGGGTCTTTTGGCAAATAATACGCATCACGGGTCATTCGTCACAGAAGGTGAAAAGACAGCGGAGAAAATTCAAATACACAAATTTTTTGGGGGTCCGCACATGCCAGCTGCTTTGGTATATCTATGCACATTGGGCATCAAACTGTTCAGTAGACCCTTGGCGTCAATATTTAGGGTGTTTTACAATTGTATGTTACAAATTGGGTGAGATAAATGTGACCAATTGCAATATTTTTAAATATTATTTTTAAATAATTACCCATTTTAGATTCGTCAGAATGTGTACTTTCCAAACATATATGGTTTTGGGGGTCTATGTGCTGTTAGGAGGGTCTTTTGGCAAATAATACGCAGTCACGGGTCATTCGTCACAGAAGGTGAAAAGACAGCGGAGAAAATTCAAATACACAATTTTTTTGGGGGTCCGCACATGCCAGCTGCTTTGGTATATCTATGCATATTGGGTATGAAAATGTTCAGTAGACCCATGGCATCAATACTTAGGATGTTTTAAAATTGTATGTAAGAAATTGGGTGAGATAAATGCGGGCAATGGCAATATTTTTAGACAATTTTCAGAAATGTCATAAAAACCGCTGCTTTTAGTGTAGCTTTACAGTAAGGCAGTTTGGAGTAGAAAGACATAATTACCCATTTTAGATTCGTCAGAATGTGTACTTTCCAAACATATATGGTTTTGGGGGTCTATGTGCTGTTAGGAGGGTCTTTTGGCAAATAATACGCAGTCACGGGCCATTCTTCACAGAAGGTCAAAAGACAGCGGAGAAAATTCAAATACACAAATTTTTTGGGGGTCCGCACATGCCAGCTGCTTTGGTATATCTATGCACATTGGGCATCAAACTGTTCAGTAGACCCTTGGCGTCAATATTTAGGGTGTTTTACAATTGTATGTTACAAATTGGGTGAGATAAATGTGACCAATTGCAATATTTTTAAATATTATTTTTAAATAATTACCCATTTTAGATTCGTCAGAATGTGTACTTTCCAAACATATATGGTTTTGGGGGTCTATGTGCTGTTAGGAGGGTCTTTTGGCAAATAATACGCAGTCACGGGTCATTCGTCACAGAAGGTGAAAAGACAGCGGAGAAAATTCAAATACACAATTTTTTTGGGGGCCCGCACATGCCAGCTGCTTTGGTATATCTATGCATATTGGGCATGAAAATGTTCAGTAGACCCTTGGCATCAATACTTAGGATGTTTTACAATTGTATGTAAGAAATTGGGTGAGATAAATGCGGGCAATTGCAATATTTTTAGACAATTTTCAGAAATGTCATAAAAACCGCTGCTTTTAGTGTAGCTTTACAGTAAGGCAGTTTGGAGTAGAAAGACATAATTACCCATTTTAGATTCGTCAGAATGTGTACTTTCCAAAAATATATGGCTTTTAGGGGTTACCATAACTTTTTGTAGCTTTTATCCCATATAAAACTGGTAATGTTTTGGAAATTAGTGTAAATGTAAGACATCAAATAAGTATGCAAAAGGTAGATTCTGGGGTCTTTACATGCCATGTACTTCAATAATCCTATGTACATTGGGCATCAAACTGTTCAGAGGACCCCAGGGTTTCATATTTGGGGTGATTTATCTTGATACCTAATAGTATGTATGAAATAAGGTGCTGCAGGTGGAAGTTTTGAGGTGATTTTTGGAAATGTCCCCAAAATTGGCAAATTTAGGAGAGATTTGCGGCTTGGTGCTTTGGGGTAGAAAGACATGCATACCATATTTAGATTCGGGGGAAGGTGTACTTTCTGAAAATATATGGTTTTCTGGGGTGAACGTACTTTTTTCTACCTTTGCCCACCCCAAAATGATGAAAATGTGTTGATTTTGCAGCACCTGAAATGATAGACCAAATGGGGGTCTTCCTTTTGAGGCCCCTATATGCCACATGTTTAGGTACACCTATACATATTGGGCATCAAACTGTTCAGCGGACCCTAGGCTTTCATATTTGGGGTAATTTGTCTTGATAACCAATAGTATGTTCGATATAAGGTGCTGCAGGGTGGAAGTTTTGAGGTGATTTTTGGAAATGTCCCCAAAATTGGCAAATTTAGGAAAGATTTTCGGCTTGGTGCTTTGGGGTAGAAAGACATGCATACCCAATTTAGATTCGGGGGAATGTGTACTTTCTGAAAATATATAGTTTTCTGGGGTGAACGTACATTTTTCTACCTTTGCCCACCCCAAAATGATGAAAATGTGTTGATTTTGCAGCACCTGAAATGATAGACCAAATGGGGGGGTCTTCCTTTTGAGGCCCCTATATGCCACGTGCTTAGGTACACCTATACATATTGGGCATCAAACTGTTCAGCGGACCATAGGCTTTCATATTTGGGGTAATTTGTCTTGATAACCAATAGTATGTTCGATATCAGGTGCTGCAGGGTGGAAGTTTTGAGGGGATTTTTGGAAAGGTCCCCAAAATTGGCAAATTTAGGAAAGATTTTCAGCTTGGTGCTTTGGGGTAGAAAGACATGCATACCCAATTTAGATTCGGGGGAATGTGTACTTTCTGAAAATATATAGTTTTCTGGGGTGAACGTACTTTTTTCTACCTTTGCCCACCCCAAAATGATGTAAATGTGTTGATTTTGCAGCACCTGAAATGATAGACCAAATGGGGGTCTTCCTTTTGAGGCCCCTATAAGCCACATGCTTAGGTACACCTATACATATTGGGCATCAAACTGTTCAGCAGACCCTAGGCTTTCATATGTGGGGTAATTTGTCTTGTTAACCAATAGTATGTTCGATATAAGGTGCTGCAGGTTGGAAGTTTTGAGGTGATTTTTGGAAATGTCCCCAAAATTGGCAAATTTAGGAAAGATTTGCGGCTTGGTGCTTTGGGGTAGAAAGACATGCATACCCAATTTAGATTCATGGGAATGTGTACTTTCTGAAAATATATGGTTTTCTGGGGTGAACGTACTTTTTTCTACCTTTGCCCACCCCAAAATGATGTAAATGTGTTGATTTTGCTGCACCTGAAATGATAGACCAAATGGGGGGTCTTCCTTTTGAGGCCCCTATATGCCACGTGCTTAGGTACACCTATACATATTGGGCATCAAACTGTTCAGCGGACCCTAGGCTATCATATGTGGGGTAATTTGTCTTGTTAACCAATAGTATGTTCGATATAAGGTGCTGCAGGTTGGAAGTTTTGAGGTGATTTTTGGAAATGTCCCCAAAATTGGCAAATTTAGGAAAGATTTGCGGCTTGGTGCTTTGGGGTAGAAAGACATGCATACCCAATTTAGATTCATGGGAATGTGTACTTTCTGAAAATATATGGTTTTCTGGGGTGAACGTACTTTTTTCTACCTTTGCCCACCCCAAAATTATGTAAATGTGTTGATTTTGCTGCACCTGAAATGATAGACCAAATGGGGGGTCTTCCTTTTGAGGCCCCTATATGCCACGTGCTTAGGTACACCCATACATATTGGGCATCAAACTGTTCAGCGGACCCTAGGCTTTCATATTTGGGGTCATTTGTCTTGTTAACCAATTGTATGTTCGATATAAGATGCTGCAGGGTGGAAGTTTTGAGGTGATTTTTGGAAATGTCCCCAAAATTGGCATATTTAGGAAAAATTTGCGGCTACCTTTGCCAACCCCAAAATGATGTAAATGTGTTGATTTTGCAGCACCTGAAATGATAGACTAAATGGGGGTCCTCCTTTTGAGGCCCCTATAAGCCACATGCTTAGGTACACCTATACATATTGGACATCAAACTGTTCAGCGGACCCTAGGCTTTCATATTTGGGGTCATTTGTCTTGTTAACCAATAGTATGTTCGATATAAGATGCTGCAGGGTGGAAGTTTTGAGGTGATTTTTGGAAATGTCCCCAAAATTGGCAAATTTAGGAAAGATTTGCGGCTTGGTGCTTTGGGGTAGAAAGACGTGCATACCCAATTTAGATTCGGGGGAATGTGTACTTTCTGAAAATAAATGGTTTTCTGGGGTGAACCTACTGTTAGTGGAATGTTTGGCCTTGAAATCAGAAGTATGCCGTTTTGTGGAGCGGTGCTTTGGAAATTTGCTAGTGTACTGCTTGTAGATTTTGATCTATATAAGTGAGAAATCTCAATAAAACTATATATATTTGGTATTGTTGCGTTCAGGAGACATAGACCTTTCCAAATCTGCTGTGTTCTCGTACATAAAATAAATGATGTTTCTGATATATGTAATTGTACTATGTGAAACCTGATTTTTTTCATTTTATTAGGCACTTTGAAGCCTATATTTTTTTACAGAAGTTGAATTACACAAAAATTCTAGCATATTTTGAAAGCTCAGGTTGTCCTGAAAAAAAACATATATTGTTTCCCTGGTTAAAGTAAAAGACCCCCCCCCCCAGGAAAGGCTCTTAAAGTGAAAGAGTACAAAATGTTCAAAAATGGTCTGGCAATAGAAGTACCAAATCAGCCAAATTGTCTGGCAGCGAAAAGGTTAAAACTTCGACCATTCGGCATCTAAAACAGGCCGAATCGCTGTAGCGGACCTCCTAGAACCTATTTGGAGTTTTTGGGGCAAGTACTTTGTTTTTCAAATTCGCTAAAACTTGGATTTGAACGATTCGAATACAGCCTATTCACCCATCTCTGTATTATTTGATTCCCATATCTCTTTGGAAAGCTTACCAAGAAAAATGGCGATACAGAAGGGGAAATCGTATAGTTTGCTTTATTTGATTTAGAAATAACTTTCCAGGTTATGATTATATCACTATATAATAGATTATTTTTAATAGCATTAGATTGATCTGAAAAAAATGTTTAGGGCTTGATCTAATTTTCTTATATCTTAATGTTTTAAAAGTAAAGGGAGATTTAAAATAGGATAAGATATCTTTGGGAATATTAGCATTTGAAAAAATGCCACTGCACCTGTGTCGGACTGGGGTACTTGGGGCCCACACCCTGGGGTACCAAATTTTTGGTGAAATAAAGCGGGTCAGATTCACTCATCACAACAGTGAAACTTAGTTTTAAGAGGTAAAAAAAACCCTTTTCTCTGCTTATCTCCACCCCAGTAACAGACTGGACATTTTTTTAAATGACTTTTTGATGAACCTGTGGAAGTGGAGCTCCCTGTTCATTAAAGGGGGGATCACCTTTAAGTTAACTTTTAGTTTTTTATAGAATGACCAACTCTAAACTTTTCAATTGGTCTTCGTTATTTCGTTTGTATAGTTTTTTAATTATTTGCCTTTATCTAGCTTTCAAATGGAGGTCACTAACCCCATCTAAATTCAAATGCTCTGTAAAGCTACAGATTTATTGTCATTGGTACTTTGTTTTACTCATCTTTCTATTCAGACCTCTCCTATTCATATCCCAGTCTCTTATACAAATCAGTGCATGGTTGCTAGGGTAGTTTTGACCCTAGCAAACAGATTGCTGAAACTGCAAACTGGAGAGCTGATGAATAAAAAGTCAAGGAAGAGGCAAATAATAAGAAATATAATAATAATATATAAAATAATGAAGACCAATTGATATGTTGTTTAGAACTGGCCATTCTATAACATACTAAATGAAAAGTTAACCAGAGTACTGGTACTCCAATCAGATCACACAAGAAGCAGCCGGGATTGTCGCCTAAAAGCAGGGGGCACAGACATCTGAAGCACATTGCTTACAGAGAGAGGCAGTGGGTATTAGCATCAGCAGCACATTACATAGGCAGATGATACTGGAACCCCAGACACTACCTAACTCCCCCTACCAACAAGAATAATTTCTGAAGTTGGACACCTGAAGCTCTGTCTAACCTGTATGAGGTTAAGAGGTACAAGTGATTGCATATCATAAGGTGAGAAATATCTTCCTCATGCAAGTTAGGCCATATTGTTGGATTATAATTATATAGTTATACTCAGTCCTGTACTGGGATCCATAACAAGTACACAGAGGCGGCGAGGCCTAAACAGCCCCCACCAGTCCACAATATAGTGACTGTCTATGACACCCTACAGCAACCCCTCTAGCATTTGCCGGGACCATAGATTGGCAGTCTGGGCTTTTAAGTTCTTCAACACCAGTGCTTAAAAATCATGCAGCACCAGCAATTGGGAACACATCTAGGCCCACAATTAAATCAGTCTTCATAATTATACATGTATGGAGCTCACCTTCTGTTATTCAATGGCCTCTACTGCATTCTACTCACTTTTCTTCTACTTTTTCCTTTTTTCCTTCTGTTTCCAATTCAAGGATTGCTCTTTTTTTTACTTTTAATTCTATGTGCCTGTTTTAACACTTTCCTGTTATTATACTTTTAGATCTCTTTCTGCTCTCTTTTATTTTTAAATTTTTCTCTTCCACAACTTTTCTCTTCTGCAAGCCTATTTTCTTTCCTATCTTGCTATTTTCTTTTTATTTTATACCTCATTACTTTTTCTATATGCGCCTCCCCCTCTTTCTATTCCACACTTTTTTCTGTCCTGCTACTTACATGATATTCTCTTCTGTCTGTTTCACCCCCACTTTAGTTTCTCTGCCTGAAGATTTAGTTTGGGTCTTATCTTCAGTGAAGTATTGGTGGTTCAGTGGGTGGACAGCTTTAATTCATTCCTTTATTGCTTTCCTTCTCTGTACTCGGATTTGTTGTACGTTCCTGCCTGCGTCTATCTCTTTTACAAGATACCAGAGACGTTACGCAGCACAAGCCTGAGCAAGGAAAAGGAAGTGATTACTGAGCATAGAGTTTAAAGGCATAGCACCCACTGATGTTGCGATCACCTGTCACTGTGCCGACTGCGAGTGGATCGGATGGGGGAGGGAGCCCACTGCCCAGTAAAAAAATAGAAGAGAAGAAAAGCTCACAGGGAGCACGAGAAAAAGTCAATGCAGGCTGCTACTGTAATTGGAGGGACTAGGGCCCGCAAATGCCGGGGCCCACCGGGTTTTTTCCCTGTGTCCCGGCAGGCCAGTCCGACCCTGCTCCACCTAATAGACTAAGAGGGCAATTCATCCATTACACAAGAAAATTATAGACTGACCTAAAGGGGAATAGTTTGAATAGTTTGAGTATAGTTTAGATGAATTCAATGCTACTGTAATACCCAAACATTTCAGCTTTCCTGAAGGTGAATTTATTTTAAGATCCTCAAGTAACTGTTTCGGTGTGGAACCAGATATATTCAAAATACCAGTTTTATTAAAATCAATTCGTTATCCAGAGAAAGAACCATAATGTCCAAAAAAAAAATCAAAAATAGTTTTAATAGATCTAGCAGGATTAGTGAATTAGTGAATAAGAGAATATCATCGGCATAAGATAGAGTTTTGATGACTTTGCCATTTATTATCAAACCTTGGGAAATATCTGCAGTATCTAAGTATCTAATCAATGGCTCCATTGAAATATTAAAAAAGAGTGGGGACAAAGGGCATCCCCGTCTAGCCCCTCTAAAAACATTAAATGTTTCAGAACACTCCCCAGCAACTATAATTTTGGCTTTAGGGAAGGAATAATTTGCCTCTACAAAGTCATAAATAACCCTTTAAGACCAAATTTATCACAACATTTAAATAAAAAATCCCAATGTATATTGTCAAAAGCCTTTTCTGCATCCAGACTTAACAATGAATACGAACTTTCAGAATTCTTAGGGGCAGATTTATCAAGGGTTGAAGTGAATTCGAGCGAATTTTCGAAGTAAAAAAAAAATCTAAATTTGAAGTAATTTTTGGATACTTCGACCATCGAATAGGTTACTATGACTTTGAATTTACTTCGAATTCGATTTGAAGTAAAAATAGTTAGAATATTCGACCATTTGCTAATCTAATGCTAATTTGCTAATTTTACTTCGATCTCAGAATAGCCAAATTCGATGAAAAAAAGTTTGAATTTCAAAGTATTTTTAACTTCGAAATTCGACCCTTGATAAATATGCCCCTACGCCTTATGTATAACATTTAATAATTTCTGTATGTTTTTTTCCCATGACCAAAACCCTTCACAAAACCAGTCTGTTGAGGAATTATTTCTGTCACAATGTTGGATAATTTATCTGCCAAAATCTTAGTTAATATCTTAAAGTCCAAATTAATTAAATAAATTGGTCTAAAGGAAGCTGTATTGGATAAGTCTTCCCCTTCCTTAGGGATTAGTTTTATATTGGATGTGAATCTAGAGGGCAACGCTTTTCCATACATGTATATTTCATTATATAAATTTGTTAGAAAAGGAGCTATTTTCTGTACCAAAGCTTTATAAAAGGGAGATATCAGTCCATCAGGACACCAGCCTTAAACTCTTTGAGAGATTTCATTGTTGTGGATATTTCTGGTATTGTAATAGGCAAATAGAGATTTAAGGTAAATTTATTTTAGAAAGAAACCAATACTTTCAACATCTTTTATTTTCCATTGGTGGGGAATAAAGATTTTCATAAAACTCTTTGAAGATATTAGAAACATCTAGAGGGGAATTAGTCAACTGACCTTTTTTTTCAAAGAATGATTGGTTTGTTATATCCATTCCAATTTTTTGTCAGATTAGCCAAATATCTATTCGATTTGTTATTAAGGTTACCATATCTAGCTTTTGTATATGTTTCAAATAAATGTTCTCTCATTTTATTCCAACTACTTAACTTGTTCAAAGAATCTTTATATTTATCGCTATTTTCCTTTGTTGGTTGAGTTAAAAAATTATAGTATGACGGCTACTAAAAGCCTATATTATAAGTAGTTATTTCACCTTGTATTACAGCCTTCCAGGTATCCCAGAGTGAGGGTGATGACATTCATTATCTTTAAGAAATAATTCCCACTTGTCATTTAACATTTTGATAAACTTTATATTATCTTTAAGGAAGGATATGACCATGAAATATAAGCTTTATGGGAAGAATTCAACCTTACTTCAACTGAGACTGGTGCATGATCTGATCTCCAATAACCTCTGGCTTAGTATTGTTTAGAACATTTTGAGAAGAAAAAAGGTAATCTATTCTGGTGCTCACTCCATGAGGGTGGGAGAAACAGGTATAATCCCTTTCATTGGATGTAACATCCTCCATAAATCACATAAATCTGTTTCTTTCACTATATTTGATAATAATTCTGACTTTGTCGCAGATTGTTTCTGATTTGCACCAATCTTATCAAGGGGAGATAAGATTCATTAAAATCTCCACCAATCACTATTTTTTTGAGGAAAAGCTAATATTTTCTGTATAATAGAAAGAGAAAGGTAAGTAGAATACTTTCTCACTGAGAAAAGTACACAGTAAAAGCCGATATCACCTCAAAATAGCATCTTTTATATCAATATATTGAAGTTCAAGAATCAAATCTTAAAGTAACAATTGTGAATCCAACATCTTCTAGTGAATCACAACATCAGTGATGACCTTGGAGATCTAGACCTTGGTTTTGTATGCGATATTCTTTTTTGTTGCTTATGGGAAAGTATATAAGGATTAATCTGTAATCTAATTCTTTAGGTGAGGGATGAGAATAATGCTTAGATTGTCCAACTTGAATTTCACCCTTTGGTAAGTTTTGCTTTCCTACGTATGTAGAGAAGTAAATTGCGTCTTGAGGATCATCAAAAACATGTGTAAGGTAAGTTACAAATTGAATATTTAAGTTGAAAAAAATTGGCAAGCTTGAGCAAATTCTTTGTGTTTCTGTGATTGCGATCACCTGTCACTGTGCCGACTGCGAGTGGATCGGATGGGGGAGGGAGCCCACTGCCCAGTAAAAAAATAGAAGAGAAGAAAAGCTCACAGGGAGCACGAGAAAAAGTCAATGCAGGCTGCTACTGTAATTGGAGGGACTAGGGCCCGCAAATGCCGGGGCCCACCGGGTTTTTTCCCTGTGTCCCGGCAGGCCAGTCCGACCCTGCTCCACCTAATAGACTAAGAGGGCAATTCATCCATTACACAAGAAAATTATAGACTGACCTAAAGGGGAATAGTTTGAATAGTTTGAGTATAGTTTAGATGAATTCAATGCTACTGTAATACCCAAACATTTCAGCTTTCCTGAAGGTGAATTTATTTTAAGATCCTCAAGTAACTGTTTCGGTGTGGAACCAGATATATTCAAAATACCAGTTTTATTAAAATCAATTCGTTATCCAGAGAAAGAACCATAATGTCCAAAAAAAAAATCAAAAATAGTTTTAATAGATCTAGCAGGATTAGTGAATTAGTGAATAAGAGAATATCATCGGCATAAGATAGAGTTTTGATGACTTTGCCATTTATTATCAAACCTTGGGAAATATCTGCAGTATCTAAGTATCTAATCAATGGCTCCATTGAAATATTAAAAAAGAGTGGGGACAAAGGGCATCCCCGTCTAGCCCCTCTAAAAACATTAAATGTTTCAGAACACTCCCCAGCAACTATAATTTTGGCTTTAGGGAAGGAATAATTTGCCTCTACAAAGTCATAAATAACCCTTTAAGACCAAATTTATCACAACATTTAAATAAAAAATCCCAATGTATATTGTCAAAAGCCTTTTCTGCATCCAGACTTAACAATGAATACGAACTTTCAGAATTCTTAGGGGCAGATTTATCAAGGGTTGAAGTGAATTCGAGCGAATTTTCGAAGTAAAAAAAAAATCTAAATTTGAAGTAATTTTTGGATACTTCGACCATCGAATAGGTTACTATGACTTTGAATTTACTTCGAATTCGATTTGAAGTAAAAATAGTTAGAATATTCGACCATTTGCTAATCTAATGCTAATTTGCTAATTTTACTTCGATCTCAGAATAGCCAAATTCGATGAAAAAAAGTTTGAATTTCAAAGTATTTTTAACTTCGAAATTCGACCCTTGATAAATATGCCCCTACGCCTTATGTATAACATTTAATAATTTCTGTATGTTTTTTTTCCCATGACCAAAACCCTTCACAAAACCAGTCTGTTGAGGAATTATTTCTGTCACAATGTTGGATAATTTATCTGCCAAAATCTTAGTTAATATCTTAAAGTCCAAATTAATTAAATAAATTGGTCTAAAGGAAGCTGTATTGGATAAGTCTTCCCCTTCCTTAGGGATTAGTTTTATATTGGATGTGAATCTAGAGGGCAACGCTTTTCCATACATGTATATTTCATTATATAAATTTGTTAGAAAAGGAGCTATTTTCTGTACCAAAGCTTTATAAAAGGGAGATATCAGTCCATCAGGACACCAGCCTTAAACTCTTTGAGAGATTTCATTGTTGTGGATATTTCTGGTATTGTAATAGGCAAATAGAGATTTAAGGTAAATTTATTTTAGAAAGAAACCAATACTTTCAACATCTTTTATTTTCCATTGGTGGGGAATAAAGATTTTCATAAAACTCTTTGAAGATATTAGAAACATCTAGAGGGGAATTAGTCAACTGACCTTTTTTTTCAAAGAATGATTGGTTTGTTATATCCATTCCAATTTTTTGTCAGATTAGCCAAATATCTATTCGATTTGTTATTAAGGTTACCATATCTAGCTTTTGTATATGTTTCAAATAAATGTTCTCTCATTTTATTCCAACTACTTAACTTGTTCAAAGAATCTTTATATTTATCGCTATTTTCCTTTGTTGGTTGAGTTAAAAAATTATAGTATGACGGCTACTAAAAGCCTATATTATAAGTAGTTATTTCACCTTGTATTACAGCCTTCCAGGTATCCCAGAGTGAGGGTGATGACATTCATTATCTTTAAGAAATAATTCCCACTTGTCATTTAACATTTTGATAAACTTTATATTATCTTTAAGGAAGGATATGACCATGAAATATAAGCTTTATGGGAAGAATTCAACCTTACTTCAACTGAGACTGGTGCATGATCTGATCTCCAATAACCTCTGGCTTAGTATTGTTTAGAACATTTTGAGAAGAAAAAAGGTAATCTATTCTGGTGCTCACTCCATGAGGGTGGGAGAAACAGGTATAATCCCTTTCATTGGATGTAACATCCTCCATAAATCACATAAATCTGTTTCTTTCACTATATTTGATAATAATTCTGACTTTGTCGCAGATTGTTTCTGATTTGCACCAATCTTATCAAGGGGAGATAAGATTCATTAAAATCTCCACCAATCACTATTTTTTTGAGGAAAAGCTAATATTTTCTGTATAATAGAAAGAGAAAGGTAAGTAGAATACTTTCTCACTGAGAAAAGTACACAGTAAAAGCCGATATCACCTCAAAATAGCATCTTTTATATCAATATATTGAAGTTCAAGAATCAAATCTTAAAGTAACAATTGTGAATCCAACATCTTCTAGTGAATCACAACATCAGTGATGACCTTGGAGATCTAGACCTTGGTTTTGTATGCGATATTCTTTTTTGTTGCTTATGGGAAAGTATATAAGGATTAATCTGTAATCTAATTCTTTAGGTGAGGGATGAGAATAATGCTTAGATTGTCCAACTTGAATTTCACCCTTTGGTAAGTTTTGCTTTCCTACGTATGTAGAGAAGTAAATTGCGTCTTGAGGATCATCAAAAACATGTGTAAGGTAAGTTACAAATTGAATATTTAAGTTGAAAAAAATTGGCAAGCTTGAGCAAATTCTTTGTGTTTCTGTGATAACAGGATATTTTTAAAAATAATGTTTTTTTCTGTGTCGTTCAGGAACTTAACAATAGTTGCCCTGGGTCTGGCATTGGGTTGCTCTCACAGAGGTCCAATACAATGTAATATTTCAATCTGAATGTTTGTTGAAGCGTTTTTAGTAATCATTGTAGAAAATGCATCTGTTTTATAGGATTCAGGTATTCCTATAATTCTTAAAGTGTTTCTACGTTTTCTGTTCTATGTCATCTAATTTGGATTGTAATCATCAAGTCTTGTACAGATGGAAATTGAATCATCCTGGATCTCTGATACTACTTCCTGAAGTCTTTTAATGTCTTGAGATTGAGAAGTAAATTTTCCAGATAACCCAGTAATGCTATCTTGTAATTTCTCTACTGTTTTCCTAAAGTAGATTGTAGAGTTACTGTAGTTCTATCATAGGATTAAGGAGTTTAGCAACTGCAATTGCCAAGGTAGAGTAATCGTTTGTAGACAAAGTTTTTTGTTGTGCAGTGTTATGAGCTTGGTTCCATTATCACCTTCAGAATGCTTAGGACTTTTATTTTTATTCCTTTCATATGTCTTTCCATTTATTTTAACTTGGAAATGTAAGAAGGAGGAGTTGTGACTCTCCATAGTAGAAGTAAAAATGCCTTGAAGATTATATAACTTGTAAAGTGGTGTCAGATGTTTTTTATAATGAAATATCCTTCTTTACAGACTTGATAGCTCTCACCTTAATATTTAAATAGTCTTTTGATGGTTGAGCTATTACCAGAATCTAGTTATTATCAAAGGAATTATCAATTGTGTCTGCTGAATGTTAATTTAATCGTCATTAGGATTTCAAGATTCAATTAGTTTAGAATATGTATGTGTATGACATAACCAAACATACCAGCATCACATTTTCCTGCATGTAAAACATTCACTCAGAAATATATCAGGCTGTCAGAATCATGTTAGAATCAGAAATTCTTCCTTATTATGCACAGATGGACTTGTTAAATATGAGTTAATGAGAAATCCTAGAAAGTATGAGACTGTTCAGGAGTAGCTTCTAAAGTTACCAATTCCCTGTGTGTCATGAAGAACTTTGCTCTCTCCCAGTCACTGTTCTATCAGACAGAATTAAATCATGCAGTGTAAAACAAGTCAAAGTGTCTAGCAAAGAAATTTTGGGTGACTAAAATAACAGTTTGTCTCACCCCACTCCAAAAAATATATATTGCTTCAAACAAAAAGGTATTTTATGACAAATATGGCATCAAATTCTGCAGGTTAGCACAGTCTCTCTAATATATAATTAGAAGCATAATAGGTCATTTACCTCACAGTTGTGCAAACAATCTTGCACTTATGGGATAATATTATCCTTTATGACTGAAAATATATCCAAGGTTTTTTGTTGAAGTGCAATCCTTCAATGTTAGGTGAGATAACCTGGCTGATGAGTCTTAAGCGCACTGCTGTTTTTCAACATTAAATATACTGTGCATGTAAATAAAGTCCACAAATAAGCAAAATACTTTTTTTGAGGGAATTATTCAAAAATATAATCGTACCTCTCCTTTGATTTTGTTTCTTTATTTTTATTTTGCAGCAGGTCAGCCTACATTTACCTCACGGACTGCAATGACCGCAATGACCGCCGTTGCTCAAAACCAACCCTCCTCAGAAGAAATGTCGTCCAGCTCAGGACTCCGCAGAAGGACAGAACTTCAGTGTATCTCAGGTAATTATTACATTGATTTGCAGGCTCTAATCAGTGATATTCCGGTAATGGTGAGTGAATGAAGCTTCACTCTCAGGCGCCATAACCAGAAGTCCGGCCATTATTTCATCAACCTCAATGTCATTATCTCGCTGAATAGAGGGTCTCATCCAGGAAGGAAAACATCCTAGACAGGCTGAGTTTTTGATCCTTGAAGAGTCCAACACAAATGTTTTCAACAACTCCTAGAAAACTGTAATCTCCAATACCCTGGCCTCATTTTGAAAGCCATATACAGACTTGCAGGAAACTGCTTCAGGTATGGGTCATGGGTATGGGTGGTAGGGCCCATAATCCCTTTCCAGAACCAGCGAAGAGTATTGTATTTTGTAGATGTAAATTTTCTGCGCTGTTCAGCCTCGTAGACAGGTTCGGCTCCCTGTAGTTCTGTTTCATATCATGTGGTATATTGGAATGTTTGTATAGTTAGCTATCTAGTGATTAATGGTAGAGTATTTATGTAAGTTAGCCAGGTGCCCAAGAAGGTTTCCACCCAGTCCAGGTGGAAAATATATTGTCATTTTTGTTGCACTAGAGATATAGGTGGGGGGTAAATTGGGATAACCACTTTTGTGATATACTGTAGCTTTCCTGGCTGCTGCTAAACGTTCAGCTAGGGCCTTTCTGGTTTAGAAATACTTGTAGTGCACAGGAATTTATTAAAAATGGCCCAGGCAGCAGTAATAAGCATTGATTTGTCAGATAAATCAATAACTGGCTATACCCTCACAGAATTTTTGGATGTGTGGGCACGACTATATTAGATCTGCTGTAGCTTCTCCACATTTCAAGCAGCAGTCTGAGATGGCAGTACCAATATGGAATCTTTTTAATGGTGTATTTTTGATTCAAGTTAAATGTGTAGAGTTGAAGGGAGATAAGCGCTTTTTTACGGGTATAATTCCAGGTTTTATATGTGTGGGTTTTCTTACATATTTTTTGGAATATCCTTTAACAGTGTGTGTAAAAGAGAATTAAGTGATATTCCTTCCGACAGTGTTTTGTCTGTGGATATTGTGGTACATATATTACTGTGGTGGCGTCAATCTCCTGCGTATCTTAAGAGAGATGTTTTTTGTTCCATATGAAAGTTCTTAAAATGTGTTGTAGCCTTTTGCTATCCATTGATGAAATGCGATAGGATAGCATTTGAATTTTATAAAGCAGTTTGGGGAATATTATCATATGTATTAAGTGGATTCTTTCCAGGAATGTCAGGTTTGTGTTTATCCATTAACTGGTTTCTTGTTCTATATAATCAATGGTATGTCTGATATTTAATTTATATATGTCTTTGTGATGTTGTGGCAATTGGATTCCAAGGAACTTGATATGTGTTGTAGCTTTTTTTAAATGGGAAAGGATTAGTCCAATCTGAGGGGGTGGTATGTTGCAAATGTAGAGCTTCTGATTTCCCTAGATTAATTTTGAATCCTGCTATGGTGCCGAATACATCTATTTTTTGTAGGGTGATTGGCTGTTTCTGCTTTATTTAGGAAGAGAAGGATGTCATCTGTGTCACAAAGGTGTCATTATTCAGTAAGTGTCTTAACAGGGGGTCCAAAGCAATATTGAAGAGCAGTTGTGAAAGAGGACAACCCTGTCTAGTACTTCTTTTTGTCAGAAATCTAGATGAGTAAAGTCTGTTTGTTGTGATATGTGTGTAAAAGTGTGTGTATAAAGTTCTGAAAAGGTTAAGCATTTGTATGCCAAAGTGTTCGAATTTAAGTCTTTTGATATGTATATGAGTTATTCTATTGAATACTTTGTCTGCGTCTAAATTGACTAATATGCTGTGATTTCTTTTTTCCAGGTTACATTGATATATAGCTGCGATTCCAGATGGCTTGAACTGGGTTTAATTTTGAGGAATCCTACTTGGTGTGTGGTAAGTATTTGCGGGAGAATTGTTTGTAATCAATCTGCCATGATTTTAGTTAGAAGTTTAAATCTTGGTTTAGCAGGGAGATAGGTCTGTATTAGGAGGGAATGGTAGGGTCTCTTCCTTCTTTTGGAATGAGGATGATCTTAGCCTCATTTGCTTCACCCCATAGGGGGGATCCTTGTAGGATGTTATTGAAGATTGTGGTAAAAAATTCCAAAGAACTTTTTCCGCTTAGCTAAATTCAAGTAAGTAGTTAATACTGGTGTGAGGTGCTTAATGTTAGCCCTGCTGCAAATGGAGCTTTCTTCAATGCACGAAAATATAGAAACAAAGGCACACTCACTGCAATGCATCTGCAAAAATTCAAATTCTTTTCATTTTTATTTTAAGTGAGATCCCAGCATGGGGGTGAGTTCTAACAGGATAATTTTGTAATGTTCTGCAATTAGGCCATCAGGGCCTGGTGATTTCCAATGTTTTATTGCTGATGTTATTTCCTGTTCTGTTATAGGTGTGTCTAAAATCTCCCTATCCTGAACTGAAAGTTTAGGTAAATGGGCATCTTGTAAGAAGAGGAAAGTTTCGCCTGGGTGATCCTGATTTTGCTCGTAGAATTTTTTGAAATATGTTTCTAATTCTTTTACTATCTTGTGTCCATCCATCATTTGTTTTTAATTTCTTTATGAAATATGTTGTTTGGAGTTTTATTTTGGCGAATAATTTCCCTGGTTTGTTTCCCCATCTGTAATATTTATTTTTCATGTGGGATATCTTGTATTGTGCACTATCATGTAATAAAGTATTGAACAGCTTTTTTGTGTCTGTTTATTTCTTTTTGTCTTTCTCTGAATCTGTAAGTTTTGAATGTGTGTTATGAGCCCCTAAGTAGAAGGTATAGTCTTTAGTGTCTGGATTTATGTATCTGTATGTGTCCTGTAGGTGTAAAAACAGGTGTAGGTGTAAAAACAAAATGTGTCGAGTGGTGTAATCCGTCAGGTCGTGTGACATCCAACCTGTCCATGAAGCGGTCTCACACATATCTCCTCCCAAGATTAGATTTGTGGGCCCCCAGGAGTCAATCCTTTGCATTAGTTCTTTCTAAAATACATTTTTATTATCATTTGGTGCATATATATTCACTAAGGTATTTTATACCTTGTACCTGTATATCTATGAAAAAGTAGTGACCATTCTTTATATGTTTTAGTTACTGAACCATTCAATCATTTGTGTAATAAAATTGCTACACCTCTAGATGCTGTTATTTGTTCCTGTATCCAGGTGTCTCTGTGATATTTTATCTATGTCTCACCAGTGTGTCTCTTGTAAGAGGACAAAGTGTGCATTTTCTCTTTTTCGAAAATCTTATACTTTACGTCTTTTAATCGGGGCATTTAAGTCACCTACATTCCATGAAAGTAATTTGAAATTTTTAGGTTGTTTGTTTTGGGGTAATTTTGCTACGGGTTCACCCATTATGTCAGCATTAACTGGGTTCGTTTTTGTGGTTTTGGGATGGAAACTCTGTCCTAGCGGGCAGGTAAAATCCCATGCTATCTTTTTTAAGTAATCACTGTAGATCTTGGTCACTTGACACACTAGTATTAAGTTATATACAATAAAAAAATTGTTCTTTGTGTAATATTCATTAGGTGAATCACAACCTCAAGAGTTGTGAGCAGTGTCCTAATAAACTAAACTTTTAACTACATATTTCAGTAAACGGGTCTCATTAAGAATATAGGCATATGAAAATGTTAAAGAGATGGATATTAAGCATTCATGTATAATTCCACTGAATTTTGTGATATGCTGGCATTGGTGTTTTGTGTGTGATTAAGCAAGTCCTCACCGGCTGACCGATCCATTAGTAGGTCAAGTATTTCAGTTATTGATCCCTGGAGGTTTGGTTGAACGTTGGTTGAAACAGTTTACAGTATGTAGAACAGTGCTGTCCAACTTCTATGGGACAGAAGGCCGGAATTTTTCCAATCTACATGGTGGAGGGCCGATAACAGAAGCCAGTGTTAGCCACTCCCTGTTTTTAGACCACACCCACTTTAAACCACACCCATGTTACTGCAAGACCATGTCCACATTAATAGCACACCAAAAAACCAAATGGTTGGTGCTCACTGCAGGGATCAGGGCTGGAACTAGGGGTAGGCAGAGTAGGTGGCTGTCTATGGTGCCATCATTGAGGGGCGCACTTTTTTCAAGCGTTAATTTAATAATTTGTTTCAGTAATCATGGTCACCCAGTTGGGTGGAATCCATCCCTTCCTCTTCTCCCTCTTGCCGACAAGTAATAGCTCCTTCTGTACGGTGCACCGCGATGTGCGTACACGCGTCAATGATGTCACTGATGTGATGACAGAGAGAGGCAGAGAGCTGGCGGCCTGCTTGGTGTGGCTCGCTCTCGCTGCTCTCAGCCTTGCACATTTGCACTGAACTGAAGACATTCTTTCTATTACTGTGAAAGTTCGAAGCTTCCTGCTGGCACAGCCAGGTACAGATTTGGACCCGTATGTTTGCTGTTGCTGCTGGGCTGGGTGCTGGCACAGGTACATAAATACTTGTGGACAATATGATGTGATCAGATTTATTTTTGGCTGCTGCTGACACAGGTAAAGATTTGGGGCAATATGATGGCTGCAGGAGGGCTGTATGATGGATGGCTGCTGAGCTTGCTTGCATAGGTACAGGGGGCAGTAATATAAATGAAAAAGTGTTGTACACATGGGCGGATTTTCACTAAGGCTTGGGGAGGCTAGGCCTCCCCAAATCTCCCTGTTTGCATTAAGAGAAAAAATTTAAAGAAATTTATTTAAAAAAAAAAAAACCTAATGCCTTACTGAGTTGGGTGACTTGCACTATGCAGTTGAAAAGAATGTTTGTATCCAGCTCTTATTCGGAAAGGTTGCCTGCCTCCCACTTAAAGTTATAGCTTTTATAAACTGCTCGCAAACCGAGGCAGGCAGGGAGTCAGACGCTACGTTTAGAAGCCGGATGAAGAGGTGACGTCACGGATCACAGACGTCGGCTTTTAGACATTCCTAAGCACGTTGCGGTCTCTGGAGTTTGCATGAAGGAGTGACTGTGGGCTGCTGAGCTGATCCTTGCCTTTCTGTTTTTGTCTGGTATGTGTTACCATTTCCAAACATTGCATTCTATGGTTTTTAGGTTCTGGGGCAATATGGAGTGCAAAAAATGTGGAAGTAAGACAGTAGGGCTGCAGGTGTCAAACTATTGTCCAGGAAGGGGCAGGTGTCAGGTTTTTTTCTACTTAACAAACTTAAATCCAAACTTATATACAAAGTATAACCGATAAAATGGGATGGAACAAGTAAGTACTGTATTTAATTTGGTTGGGTTTTTATTTTTATCTTATGCCTTACAATTACCCATAGTTTATCTGTTATTAGACACCATTACATGCAGAAATACAGTAATCAGTTAATTACTGATGCTGCTCTCTTGCAAATAATAATGAACACAATGCCCCTTTCACCTGTCAGTGAATGAAAAGCATTATGTTGGATTACAGGGCAACAGGGTCGGACTGTAGCCTCGTGGTCCCATCTGGGCTGCAAAACATCGGGACCTCCTGGCAGTCCCGGGGGCCCACTCCTAACCTCTAAACTCCCAGCCTGTGCATGCGTGAAAAATGCATCGCTGCGGCACAACAGCTGGTCAGTCAGGGGAGCAGGTCTGGGCCAGTGGGATCCCAGTCGGCCACCAGCCCAGTCCGACCCTGTGGGCAAATCTTGGAGCCTAACAGTGCCAGACCAAGAGGGAAGCATGGCAAAGGAAAACTTGTGCGAGCCCGGGGGGGGGTGTTGGCTGATTCAGTTCCAGATTCCTCCACTTGTTGCTGAGAAACTTGGAACCAGTGATTCTCCAGGACCCTGAACTAGGGAGTAGGCATTGTACCTCTTCTGCTTACCCCTAGTTGTGATACTGGCGGCAAGGTCTGTCATCTGGACAGAGGATAACATTTTTCAAAATAGAAGAGGAGAAAGTAAAAACTAAAAAAGAAAAATAAGTAATAAAAACATTAAAATTGTACATGCAAGCAGTCTGTTTCTTGGTTGCCATGGCAGAGACCTACGGTGACCAGAGTGCAAGCTAGGAAAGAAAATGAAAGGATGCTTAAAATAATCTTTCTAGAACTTACAAAAAGTTACCTTAAAAGTAAACTTCCCTTTTAAATCAACCATGTGATTTGAATGGGACAATTATACAGCAATTCAAATTAGACAACCATTCAATTGGTAGTTATTAAAGGGTATCTAAACCCAAAAATAAACTTAGCCGTGGTGCTTCTCTGTGTATTTTTGCCATTCAGATTAGACAACCATTCAATTGGTATTTATTAAAGGGTATCTAAACCCAAAAATAAACTTAGCCATGGTGCTTCTCTGTGTATTTTTGCATTTTACAATCGTTTTATATTTTTAGTAGTTTCTGAGATATTTGCAATTTCAGACAAACACCAGTCATTTGTCTCAACATAGTCAGCAATCAAAGGGTTAACTGAATGTAGGAAGTACATAAAAAACTGCATAGGCAGTTGTTGTCCCTGAAAGTTAAAAAGAGCTTTATAGAGAGCTGCTGAGCTGAAGCCAGTTGTTAAGCAGTTCAACTGTATATAACTTCTAAAATCTCAGAAACAAATAAAAATACAAAATGGAAGTAAATTGCGAAAGCCAGAGGACCAGTCTGATGGCTTTTTACAGTTAATTTTTGCCATGTATGACCATCTTTAGCCTCCCCAAATGAAAAAATCACCCTCCGCCTATGGTTGTACATTTTCTTGCTCTCTTTATTTAAAAACCATCATGGTAAGGAGGGAAATGGTAATGCAGGATAGGGGGGCACTGATTGAAGCTCTTGCCTAGGATGCCAAACTACCTTGTGCCTGCCCTGGCAAGGATTTTCACTCATATGTGAAAAAAGTTAAGTCATATTAAGACATAACCATAAATCCATATGCCTCGTCCTCCCCTGTGTATAATACAGTAGCCCAGCATATGATTAAACACCTTAGGGGCCACTGACAATAATTTTCAAATGCTAACAACCCCCCAGAACAAATACCAAAGTATGACACACACAGGGAGCATAGGGAAGGCAGAACAGAGCAGGAGACAGGAATCAGGACCAGTCTAATATGTACTACATACAGTGACACAGTGCTCGTACCCTATTAGCATTTTGAATAAGGTATGAACAGGAGAACAATATGGGCATTTTCAGTCTGGGTCTCAGGTGTGAAGAGTACAGGGCTTTAGGGGAGTGAACAATAGAGGTGTCACAAGTGTGAACAATGCAGGGGGATCACAGGTGTGAGCAATGCAGGGGATTAGTCTGAATTTGAGGTTTAGACAATGCAGGGGCCAGTTTATCTCTGTAGTGATACCTTTAAAAGCTTACATATGATAAGCAGACACAGGAGGCAGACTTTGATGTGGAGGGCGGCCCTGATGTAGAACATAGCCAGTCTGGTGTTGGAGGATTGATTGTAGAGGTGACTGGTCTCATATGTGTGATAGTTAAAGCTGAAAAATGCACTATTTAAGACCACTGTTTTGTTGAGTTAAGTTTAACTTTTGTGGTTTATGACTCTTGTAATAAGATTGTCCATGTTTTTTTTTTAACAGTGTTTATTTTGTTTTCAAGTGGGGGGTACAGAAGAGAAAAGGGGAGGGGAGAAAAAAAAGGGGGGTATCAGGCACATTCCACACAGTCCACAAAATACAGTATAAAAGCAGAGATATTAGACCTCATCTCAGTACACAATTCATATCATATACAAGAAGCACAGAGTAATAAATGCATAGAGACATAGTGAAATCAGGTGCACCTAAATTTGTCTCCTGACACGAGCCTGTGCACCACTATAGAAGCCATATTATCTAGGAGTTGGCCTCCGTCCATTCCTCCCAGGTTTTCTCAAATTTGGCGGGGCACCCTCTAGTTAGATATGTCATCTGAATCAGCGGAAGATTTTTATTAATAAGGTCCAACCAAAACTGTAAGGAGGGTACTTTTGGGTCCATCCATTTCATAAGGAGCGCTTTCCTAGCATAATACAGTAGGCTACGCCAGAGGTCTCTCTTTGCTCTAAAGGGGGTCACCTTGTCGATAACTCCAAGAACACAGACTTGTGGTGACATTATTTTGGGGAAGGTCGTTTTTTCCTGCATATGGGTCATCACTCTGTTCCAATATCTATTCACCTTAAGGCATTCCCATATCATATGGAGATACCCCACCTCCCTCTGTTGGCATTTGGGACAGCACGCCTTGTTTGTATCACCCATACGACTCAGCCTTAATGGTGTAATGTGGAGCTGATGTATTATTTTAAATTGAATTAACCTGTCCCTAGTTGCAATGAGATATTGATATGCCGTAGAGGTGGATTCGTCCCACTCCTCTTGTGTAAGATCGTGAATTCCGGTCTGCCACATTGTGTATGCCCTGGCAAACGGTGAGGGAAATGTAGAGAGCAGATTACTATACAATTTGGTTACCAATTTTTTCTGAGATGGAGACTTCAGTATTTCTAACACAGGAGGTAAAGCCAACTCCATCCTGCTAAGTGTAAATTGTGCTGCGAAGGCGTGTCGAAATTGCAAATAGCCCATGTGACTAATCTGTGCCCCTGGGTGTGCCTGGATCATTTGATCCCTAGTAAGGAGTAGTCCATCCGGCGCGGATAGATTGTCCATGTTTAAATCGATTCTGGTAGTCTCTGTTTGGAGCTGTCAGGTGCTGTTTTCCACAGGCCCATATTTGCACAGCACTCCGGTAGCGCTCCGGTGCATGCGCGCTCCCACCGGAGGGGGGTAAGTGGGCGGGCGCTAGGACCTAACAGCCTGGGAACCAGGACCACGCGGCCTCAGGGCGCCTGCCCACTAAATCTGGCGCTGGTTTTCCATGAGTGGTCTCCTAAATTGAGCAATGTTTAGTTATACTTAATTGTGTGCATTTTTAAAAATCTGGTAATGTCCTCATGTTTGGATTCTAGATTCTATATAGCTGGATGATTGTTTGTAATCTTCAAAGATATGTATCTTGTTGGTGTCTTTTTCAATTATTTTCAGTTTAGATGGGAACAGTAGAGACAGTTGTAGAGTGTTTTACATATTGGTGCAAATTCTCTGCGTTTTGCGGTCACTGATGCAGAATAGTCCTGAAATAGTAAAATGGAGTGTCCATCATAGATAAGATTATTTGTCTTTCTCTGTGCGTCTAATATTCTGGTTTTATCTGTGAAATTCAGGAGCTTGTCTGGGACGTAGTAGGTGGAGGTCCAATTCTTTGGAACCTTTCCACAAGAAAGGTTGTTGTGCGTCTTTGTTGAGGGCTTTGGGTAACCACTCATGAATGAGTTTTTCAAGGTCTTTAGTTTTAACCAACTCCTACTAGTCTCAGATTATTTCTCCTACAATGGTATTTCCCCTAGCTAAGTCGCCGAGCTAAGATCTTGGCAAGAATTTTGGCATCACAATTCAAAAGCGAGATGGGTCTGTATGAGCCACACTCCTGTGGATTCTTACCAGGTTTTGGGAGAAACCTGGTAAGTGCCCCACTTTCTAGCGCTGCTGAGTAGACATCTAGTAACTTGGGAGTGAGAGTTGTAGCGTAGGTTTTATAAAATTCGATGGGTAATCCATCCCGGCCTGGTGACTTTCCATTGGGGAATGCCCCAACAGCTAGCTCTATCTCGTCAATCGTGATCTCAGCGTCCAACGCTGCTCTCTGATCAGTGTTCAAAGTTGGCAATTCAATTCCTGCTAAGTAATGCGGCAGTTGGTGTCTATATGGCCCCAGCTGGGATTTATAGTACGACCCAAAAATACCACTGATTTCTTTTGGGTTATCAGTGACATCTCCAGTCATGGACTGAATCAATGGAATAATTGGGGGAGAAGAATCTGCCAACATTTTCCCAGTCCTAGCCCCTTGCTCAAATATATTATGTTTCAGAAACAGTAATTTCCTTTGGCTAATGTATTCCAAATATTGGCGATAGTTGTCCTGTTCCTGTTGCAGTTTTAGATGGGCATCAGGCGTACGGGTTGCGACCACCTCTAGTTCAGTACGAGTCACCAATTCCTGCAACTGGGCCTCTTTGATTTTAGTTTTCGTTTTGATCACGTTGATCTCTCTTCTATATGTTCCCCGCATGTGAGCCTTAAAAGCATCCCAATTTATCAGACCCCCGTCAGGGGAAGCATTAAGCGCGAAATATTCCTGTAAAGATTCACGGATTTCTTCCGTTTTCCCCACAATACTCAGCCATGCTGGATTAAGACGCCACCCTCTGCTGGAGGTCTGGTTTCCCCATGACCATACTAACTCTAGTACTAGGTCTATTCTAGACAAGCAAAGATGAGACTTGGAGTAGCAGGAGAATTGCTGTGTGGAAGAGTGGAATATTCGCCACATTTCTAGTAGATTCAAGGAGTGCAGGAAATTATTGGGCTTATGATTAACACCTGTACCTCCGGAGCCATCCCGTCTCCATCTATCTATGGCTGGGTCTGGGGTGGAGTTAAAATCACCTGCGATTAGAATCGTGGATTGGGGGAATTGCAAGCAGTAGCTCGTAAATTCCAAAAGAATGTCATCTGTAAAAGGAGGGGGGGATACAGATATTAGCTAGCAAAAATTCCTTCGAAAAAAGTTTACAGTGCAAAAAAATAAACCTGCCTTTGGGGTCTACTTTAATGTGCAATAAGGAGAATATAACTTTTTTGTTGATTAATATAGAGACTCCACCTGTATACACTGAGTATGTGGAGTGGTAGTGCCAACCTACCCACGGTTTCTTAAGGGAGAGGATAGAAGATCCAGTTAGGTGAGTCTCTTGCAAAAAAAGAATGTCCGGATTTAACTTTTTGATATAGGTTAGAGCCGTTCTTCTCTTGATAGGATCATTAAGCCCCCTAGCATTCCAGGAAATTAGTTTTACGTTACTCCCCATGGTGGTTGGTGGTTTGTTTTACCTGTTGGCTCTTGATAGAGTGCCACTAGTTGGTTACTGACATCATAGATATCTGTTTCACACATCAAACCCATTTTAAAAAAACAAAACATCGGCATCAATTTGTAAGTAATATCAAGCAAAACAAATACAGCAATGCTTACCCTAACACCCTTTCCCACCCCGTCGCTCCTATCCCCAAATTAGGTGCCACTTTTCCCAAAAGCAAACAAAGAAACCAGAGTAGTTCTAGCTCACAAATGAGTAGTTACCCTGAATAAATGAGTGTTGTGTTGAAATGTTCATCAAGTGTTGCTCCGCCCTGACAATCTATCACGGAATTTAACTGTCCGAGGGGCATGTAGGGCATCCAAATGGCATATTAATGACTCGCAACAGCCCCAAAGACAAGCAGTAGGGTTCCAGTAAACCAATAAAGAGTCCCCAAACAATAGGATTGCCGGGTAGCCTGACTGATACATTGGGTCCCAGTAAGAATTCCCATTGTCAAGGGCTTGATCTGGGGCCCAAGTAGATGAGACAATAAATCACAGACAATTGCAAGGAGAACTAAGTCAGCTGAGGGATTTTAGTCAAAGTCAGGCTACCTCAGCAGTATACACCAACCCTTACTGGAGCTGCTGAGCAAATACAATTTGACTAAGTGACTTCCTCTAACATAGAATAAAGGCCTATTGGTGATTCAGAAAAAGAGTCAGGGGAATATAGTTACCACACCATGCTGTCCTGGTCGCCGACTGCTACATAGAACAACTGGAAGCCAAAAAGAAGGGAGGAAGAACGTGGAGGTCTCAAGCCTCCACACGTTGTCGGCCCAATGAATCCAACCAGGAGCAGGCTTCTGCCGGGTTGTCGAAGAATTTAACACCCGAGGTCGTCTGTGTCCGTAGTCTGGAAGGGTACATCATGGAGTATGGGATTTCCCTCTGTCGGAGCCTTTTCTTTACATCCAGAAATCTTGCCCTCATCTTTTGGAGTTCAGCGGAGAAGTCTGGGTATATAGAGACCTTGGAATTATTCAGCTGGATTTGACCTTTAACGTGCACCACTGCCAGTAGCTTGTCCGATCCTTGCAATTATGAATACGTGCTATCAGAGGCCTGGGTGGGGCATCGGGTATCGGAGGCCTAGATGGTATTCTGTGTGCCGGCTCCACCGAAAAGCCCGGGGTTAGGGAGTCCGCACCTGCCCATTCTTTCAGGATTCTTTCCACAAACGACTCCGGGTGGTCCCCTTCCTCCCAATCTGGCACTCCGATCAAGCGAACATTACTGCGTCTTGCTCGGTTTTCCAGGTCATCTACTTTCTGCCGCCATTACTCCACTTGTCTTTGTAAATCCTGAGTGGATTGCTGGAGGGGGTGACAGGAGTCCTCAAGTGCCGAAATCCGGGCCTCTGCTGCTGAGGTACGTTCTCTAATGCGTTGCATGTCATGTTTGATCAGTGATAGTTCTGACTTGAGTTCGTCCGCCGTGGACATAATGGTAGCTTGGCAGGATTGTTGACAGTTTTGTACTGCAGTCAGCAGATCTTGCAGAGTGGGCTGCGGTTGCGGGACCTCTTCTTGCGATGTATTGTCTTCTGCGGCAGGGTCCTGCACCATCTTGGAGTCAGAAGCCGGCGAGGCCTTGCGAACAAATTGCTCCAGGCGGGTCGGGATTTCAGTCTTCTTCTTGTTCTGTTGGTTCCTGCCTGCCATGTTAGACAAGAGTTGCTGTTCCCTCTCAGATCTGGCCTTTGTCACACAATTAGCGAATGTATCACAGGATATGTTCAGGGCATATGGAGCTCACTTGAGGTGTGTTCTACACCATGCACATCCGGGCTTCGTCCCTACTTGATTCCAGTTTAGAACTAATTGCCATACAAAAGTGCCCTTGAATGGTTAATAATCGTTGGGGTTTCAGTAGAGGATAGGTATATTCAGGTATTGCATCAGAGGAGCCTTGAGTGCTGGTCTCTGTGCCCTTGGGAAGTATACTACGAGCCTGCAGTGCCGTGGTAGGTGTAGCGCTACCCTATTACAGTGGAGCCAGAGAATTAGAGTGGGGCCCCGGGAGTGCCTACAAAACGCGGCCGCACGGCTGGCCAGCTAGACACGCCCCCCAAATTTAACTATTTTCAATTTGAATTGAGGGAACAGATTGAGGGAACGGCAACAGGGGCTCCAATGTCGCCCTCATACGCACATTTATACATGTACCAATATGAAATGACACATATTCTGCCAAAACATTCTGTTATTTAAAGTTTCATCTATGACATTTTTGTCTTATGGAAACGTGACAAGAGTGAGTTCATGACCATGGTAGAGGGTTTAAATATGAAACCAGAAACTATTAAATTTACAGCAAAATGTGACAGTGAAATTGAGTTTTTGGATTTAAAATAAAGGGTAAAACAAATTAAATATGCACTATTTCGTAAAGTAACGGATCGGAATATACTGTTGCATGCAAACAGGTGTCATGCTCCATCTTTAAAATTGTCACTTCCACTGTCACAATTTTGCAGAGTGCTGAGAAACAACTCAGAACTAGATGTGCATGAGAAACAGCTGTTTGAGATGCAGGAGAGGTTTTTAAAATGAGGATATAAGAAGACAATCCTTGATAAAGCTATGAGAGATGCAAGAACTAAGACTCAACATAACGAGATTAGAAGGAAACCTGATAACATGTTTTAGTACTATTTCGAAACTATTTTCGTCATAATTAGGACATGCTATTAAAACTAATTGGAAAATTATGCAGGCAGATGAAAAATAAGGCAACATTTGCCTAGTTCCTCCCAGATTATATTTCCATGGTGGGCAGAATTTGAGAGATTTATTGGTAATTAGTGATCCGGTTAAAAGTTACAACACGATATCTACAGCCTCCACTTGGTTGCCTAAAAAAACATGGTTGTTACAGGTCTTGTACATCATGCGTAACATTAAATCAGTTTTGCCCATGTATGAAAGCCCGCATGGACAAGTGAATAAATAGACTAAGTTGTAGTACAAGTTATATGGTGTCTTATCTGTAACCATTGGCCAGTTGTGGGTGTACAAAACGAGTCCCTGGTGTCATATATTGATATTGATCATTTTGTACACCCACAACTGGATAAGACACCATATAACTTGTACTACAACTTAGTCTATTTAATCACTTGTCCATGCGGGCTTTCATACATGGGCAAAACTGATTTAATGTTACGCCTACGGATGGATGCACATAGGTCAGCCATTAACACGGCTTTTAGGGATCTAAAGACTACGAAACCTGTTGCCAAACATTTTTTAGAGTTGGGGCACAGACTGCCAACATTTAAATACATCGCAATTGATCACATTCCAATGCCAAGAAGGGGAGGTGATCTAGGCTGTTATTACAATGAGAATCATTTTGGATAAAAAATTGGGTACATTATCCTCTAAAGGACTTAATGAGTACTACTCTCTTAATTGTTTTCTTGATATACGATGATATACTTATTATAGGTACATTCACACAACGATTTTTTAATATTGTCTAAGTGATGAAATATATATCTGAAATTAATATTATGAACTTGCATTTATTTTCATTTGTGTATATTGATGGAATCATGTTGATGGTCTCTATCCCCATTGTCCCGAGTATGGGGGTTGCTATGGTAGCCTCCCTTGCTGGGGGCACGAGGGAAGTGACATCAGTGTACTATGGGATTATGTATTGCTTTATATCGAAATAAATGGAGAAACGAGAACTGAAGTGCGCACATTTTCTGAACTATATATTCAATTTTGACAGAGTGCGCATATCTTCTTGGATTTTGATGTGAATATACAACTAAGTGCAGCACCCGACATCACCTGAGAGACATTTGGGAGAGTGCGGCCTATGTGTGCTTATGTGTAATTCAGTGGTTGGAGATTCGGGCCAAGCACCTCCATTCTTATCATTAATAAGCTTTTATCATTAAGCTTTGCACACTGGATTCCCACTATGGAGGGCTTCATGGAAAGATCCGGCATTAATGCAGATTATGCAGAGACCTGGCATGTCTCAGAAGAGGACGCTGATCGAGTCCTATGGACTGCAACACAGTCTGAATTACTGGCAAGTACCAATATTAAAGACATCAGTAGTGAACTTGTGCGACTGAATAAACGAGTGGTTGATTTGGACCTGCATGGTCTGTTGTTATCGGATTATTACAGAGCTAAAAAAATACCACGGGGATTCCGGATCCACAACACGCCAACGATAGGGCGTTTTATTCCAGAATTTTGTAAAAAGTGGATCGGAGTACTCAATCGCTGTTCACTTGATTTAATGGTGCTGGTGATTGAAGAGGTTGCGGCTGAATTAACAACTGCACGAAAAAATCTAGCAGTATTTGAACAAAAGCATGAGGCCGTGTTATCTACTGAAGCTTCCAAAGGGTTTATTGCGAGTAGTAACACACAGGTGGAAAATTATAAGACAGAACTACTCCGCTTCAAAAGAGAAAAAATGAGGCGGGTTAATGAGGATTATTCTGCACACAAAGTTTACCGATGGTTAACTGGTGAACGATCCCAATTCACACGAGCACCAACACGTCGGCAGAGAACCAGACGACCATATGAGAAAACATTTAGCACAGTGGATATCAGTTCAGGTGATTCTGATCAAGACGAGAGTCGAGGCGCAGCCCTTGCAGGTAATCAGCCTGAAGCAATGCCGGAGACAACGAGCGCCCAGCGTGATGATTTTTTTAGAAGGGGGCACACTTACAGCTCGGCCGCCCCTGCCAACTACACGAGGAAGAAATATCCAACGAGGAGGGGGAAAAAGAGGAAGACCACGCAGGATATAGTAATGCCGGTCTTTAATTTATCAACACACATATTGACAAGCGCGGAACTCTCTCTGCTACAGAAAGGTTTGTCCTATGTCCCTTCTGTTGTATTTGATAGATTTAAATGGGAGGTCGACCTGTTTAAGTTTATAAGATTATTGAATCTTAAAGAAATTTATGGGGATGATGCGCAGGGAAGTAAACCTATGAATTAAAGTGTAAAGAGTGAATTAAAACTAAAGAGCCAGTATTGTCCCCCAACAACAAATTCGGCTGTGAAATTATTTAAAAATGCTATGATTCAGTAGATAAATACTATTGAACCACAACATATGAAGGCACATAGGAATCTGACAATAGCAGAGAGACAGGCTATAGAAACTATTTGACTAATGATACATCTATAGTTATCCGCCCTGCTAATAAGGGAGGGGGGATTGTGCTGCTGAATTATGCGGATTACAGGACTGAAATCTTGACTCAATTGACAGATAACTAAGTTTATAAGCCTCTTGATGGAGATCCTGTTTGGTTGTTTAAATCATATGTTGACAAGCTTTTATTGTTAGCCTTGGGCAACAATTGGATTTCACAGACTTTGTTTGATTATTTGCAACAACGGCATCCGAAATGCCCTATCCTGTATACTTTGCCCAAGGTACATAAAAGCTTGTCAGCACCCCCTGGCAGACCTATTGTGTCTGCAAGGGAAGGTTTACTACATACCTTGATCAATTGTTGCAACCTGTGGTGCAGTCTACTGCAACATATTTGAGAGATACTCCGGACTTCTTGAGACACATTGAACAGATCATGTTACCAATGGAGGGACCAATTTTATTGGCTACAGTTGACGTGGTAAGCCTGTATACCAGCATACCCCATGCAGAGGGGTTAAAAGCAGTGGAAAGATCACTGATACAAAGCAAGATGTATCGTGGCCCGCCTGTACAGTTTGTGATTTCATTGATGGAATTATGTTTACAGTTGAATTATTTTAGTTTTAAAACTACCTTTTACCAGCAAATAGAGGGTACGTCGATGGGGGCACCGATGGCACCCTCATATGCAAATTTATTTATGTACCAGTTTGAAATGGATAATATTATACCTCATTATCATAAAAAAAAATCCAACTGTACAGGCGATTCATCGATGACATCTTTATTGTATGGAATGGGACAACAGCTGAGTTTGAAGATATGGTTAGTTGTATCAATGGAGTCTCAGAAGGGGTTAAATTCATGGCAAAATGTGGTAGTGAGATTGAATTTCTAGATCTTATGCTTAAGATCAATGATAATAAAATTGCATATTCTTTATATAGAAAATCAACTGACCGCAACACCTTATTACATGCTAGTAGCTGCCATGCGCCAGCTTTGAGACGTTCCTATTATCACAATTTTGCCATGTTCTTAGAAACAATTCGGATCAGGTTGTATGTGAACAACAGCTTATGGAAATGAAAGAAAGATTTATCCAAAGGGGGTATGATGTACGGACTTTGGATAATGCTTTACATAGAGTACTCCTGGGTTGATTTTTTCAACCTGTTATAATAACTATGCCACTTCGCTAAAGCATGCATTGAAAACTAATTGGAAGATTATACAGGCCGATGAGACATTGAGGAAAGTGTGTCCAGATCCACCTACACTGGGTTTTCGAAGAGGTCAAAACGTACGTGATTTGTTGGTGGTTAGTGACCCTATCAATAGTTATAAGAGTGAAGTCTCTGGTGCCACGTGGATGCCCCCTAAAAAAATGGGTTGTTTTAAATGTCCAATGTGTACATCGTGTAGATATATGTCTCCTGGCACCACGTTTGCGCATCCACAGACGGGAAAACGTATGCAGATACGACATTACATCACCTGCACTACCACTCACGTGATTTATCTAATCACTTGCCTGTGTGGACTTGCATATGTTGGCAAAACAGATCTGACTCTGTGCCAGCGTATGGATGCCCACAGATCAGCGATTAATACAGCATATCGCGATCAGAAATCCAAGAAACCAGTTGCGAAACATTTTTTAGAATTGGGGCATAGATTACCAACATTTAAATACATAGCAATAGATCACATTCCTATGCCTAGACGAGGGGGTGATAGATCAAGATTATTGTTACAGCGAGAGTCCTTTTGGATCAAGAAACTGGGAACACTATCACCGAAAGGCCTTAATGAATACTGTTCTTTCAATTGCTTTTTAGACATCCGTTAGCTTTGGTGTATTTAGTGAATTGGGGCTCGTAATGCAGCTGGCAACGGTGCAAAAGAATTCTTAATATTTAACATTTGATATTTATTAACTGACATTAACCTTTAGTACTGATATAGTGCCTTAAATATTGTGAGATTTTTTGGTTTTCTTGTGTGTGTTATATTGCTTCACACCTGCTTCCCTGGGTCCCAAGCTAATAGGTTGCCACGGCGACGTGTTTGGCTTGGGACCCAGGGGAAGTGATGTGGGAGAGGTGGGGCATGTTATGCTTTATATGGTGTAATTAAATGGTTTTTTAACGGTGAACATTTTGAGAAAGGTTCGAGACCAGAACCGAAACGTCAATGTAATCGTTTAAACTTTGTAATAAAGACTTCAATTTTGACGGAGTGCGCACATCTTCTTAGATTTGATCGTGCACCTTCCAGTTACATAAACAATAGCTTACTTCAGCGGTTTTAGCCTTCAGCACCCCAATACATTAACGAGGCTTGGTCTGTGGGGAAAAATCATCGGCAAAATATCCAACTGGCTCCCCCCAGGTCTCTGAAAGTTCAGTCGGTCAAACAATACAATCCAGGCAGCTCTCTCCTGTGCAGCTCCTACTCACACACACACCCACACCTGCTGCTCACTCCCTTAAACACCTCTTGGCTCTTCAGCCAACCCTCTAGCTGCTTAACCCTCCGGTGTTTCTTAAAGGGATCACTCTTAACTGGATGTCTCAAAACCTAAAAGCAGGGGATACATATCTGCCATCCACGATATATCCCCTCAGGCTTGTACATAGCCCCCCCCTCTGCCTCAACACAGGGGAGGTGGAGGCACTAGTAGAGCCTAGACAATGGACTCGGGACAGAGAATCCGCATTCATATGCTGTTTCCTGGATCTGTGCTCCTAGAGTGCCAGAAACCATTGGGTTACCCTGGCATTTGCCCCTTTTTTCTGCTTCATCCAGCTGAGTGGAGCATGATCAGAGATCAGTCGGAATCTCCTACCTAAAAGGTAATAACCTTTTTTCATCCAATGCCCACTTAATGGCTAGGCATTCTTGCTCAAATATTGCATGGTTTTTCTCAGCTTCAGTCAGCTTTCTACTGAGAAACACTTCCCCATTAATGACCTGTGATAGGGCAGCTCCCAGACCTATGTCTGAAGCATCCGTCTGAACAATAAACTCCCTTGAGAAAAGATGGGGTGGTGACAAAGAGCTGACTTCAGTTCCAGGAATGCCTTTTCAGCACTCAATCATGACTGACCTTGTCAATGGGGTTGCTACTGTGAAATTGGGGACAAACCTACGGTAGTACCCAATTATTCCCAGGAATGCTCGTATCTGTTTCTTTGTTTTAGGGCGGGGCCAGTTCTGGACAGCATCTACCTTATTTAGCTGAGGTTTTACTAGCCCTCTACCTACAATGTATCCAAGGTATCTTGCCTCTTCCATCCCTATGGCACACTTTTCAGGATTCACCGTGAACCCACCCTGCCTCAGGGAGTCAAGAACCGCCTGGACATTAGGCAAATGGGACTCCTAGTCCCTACTAAAGATGACAATGTCATCCAGGTAAACGGATGTGCCTCTGATGGGGCCTCAAAAGTTTGTCCATTGCCCTTTGAAACATAGCTGGGGCAGTTCGTAAACCAAAGGGCATTCTCTTATATTGAAAATAGCCATCTGGAGTGGAGAATGCTGTTTTCTCTTTTGCCGTCTGGGTTAGGGGTATTTGCCAGTACCGCTTTGTGAGGTCAAAAGTTGTCATATAATGGGCAAGGCCTAACCTCTCTATAAGATTGTCTTCCCGCGACATCAAATTTGGGAATTTCATTGAGTTTTCTGAAATCATTGCAGAATCGCAGAGTACTGTTGGGCTTGGGTACCAACACAATGGGGCTTGACCATTTATTCTGTGACTCTTCAATAACTCCTAACTCCAGCATTTTTTTCCCCTCCTCTTGCCTTCCGGCAAGCCTTTGGAATGCGGTAAGGTTTGAGACACACCTTTACTCTCGGCTCTGTAATAACGTCATGCTTTATGACATTAGCGATGCCAGGCAAATTGGAAAAAAATATCTTTGTTTCTCTGCAGAAACTCCCTTACTTGCTGGGTCTGGCCTTCCGACAATGCTGTGGCTACCAGGATACTGTCAGCACCAACCTGAGACTCAAGTTTCCCACTAGCCAGTGCCGAAACTGGTTCACTATCCCTCCAAGGCTTTAACAAAGTTATGTGATAGATTTGGTAGGACTTTCTCTTACCAGGTTGTTTTTCTACAATTTCAAATGGGCCCTGCCATCTGGCCAAGAATTTGCTCTCTACAGTGGGGATCAACACTGCCACTCTATCTCCCACCTGGAACCTTAGCGGACCGGTTGTATACCCCGCGCTGAGCTTCTTGGGCACTTTGCAAGTGTTCCTTAACCAGTGGCATCACTCCTGCGATCCTTTCCCTCATTTGAGAGATATACCAAGCCTCTTTTACAATATCAAGCAGTCCCCTGGGCCTGTGCCCGTACTACACTAACTGAAAGGGGGAGAACCCGGTGGATGCCTGAAGCAACACCTGGATTGCGAATAAATGAGCAGGTAATAGACAATCCCAATCCTTACCATCTTTATGTACCACCCACTTAAGCATGGTTTTTAAGGTATTATTAAAATGTTCAACCAAGCCGTCTGTCTATGGATTTAATACAGACATACGTAACTGCTTTATCTGAAACAATTTGCACACACCTGACATAACCTTTGAGATGAATGGGGTACCCTGGTCAGTGAGTATCTCTTGGGAAACCCTGTCCTTGAAAACATCAGAAACAGCTCACGGGCAATGCCTTTAGATGTGGCATTTCTTAAGGGAATAGCTTCCGGTTATCGGGTGGCATAATCACGGATCACCAAGATATACTGATGCCCTCGGGCACATTTTACCAGGGGACCTACTGTAAGAAATTGCCATCTTGATTTTGTTATTTAATATGAAAGCGGTTGTTCAGGGAACTTACATGAAGCCCTGATTATCATAACAAAGGTTTTCCTGTGACTACTAAGGTCTATGTCTGCTGTGGGGACCATAAAACTGATTGTGTATGTGAGAAAACTTGCTCAAGTTGGGGGTTTATCACAGCATCTTGGCAGTCGGGAGGGTTCCCTGGGGGAGCAGGTGAGAACCCAGGATAAAAGAACGCTGGACAAATGTGAAAGGGAGCTAGGCAGCTGAGAGGAGGCAGCTAGAGAGCTGGAGAAGCCAGAGGAGCCTGGGACAAGACATGTGAGGAATGAAGACCAGAGGGGAAGGCAGAGATGAAGCCGAACTCTATTCCCCTGCCTTTTTGGTAACAACTATGTAGACTTGTGTAATCTTTAACTGTAAATATTGTAATTTTTGTTTAGTCTAAGTGTAATCATTTATGTAGAACAATCAATTGATTTATTTTACAATACATCACTTTACTATACGCTCATTGGTGTGGATTCATTGTCTGCTTGCTCAAAAGAACCAGAAACCCTAGTAAGTGGGTTGAGGTATATTATTAATATTGATATAAATTATTAATATTGATATTCTATATATAGAAACTTATACTACCAAGTCCATTGCTATGCATTCAAATGGTACCTCGATAATGGGTAAGGGCACCAAGGGGATGAGAAAATGAGAAGCCGGAGCTGTTAACTGGCAGGTAGGACAGGACGCACAGTAGGTTTTTACTACTTTACGGATTCTTGCTTCGGTCTTCTCTGTCCCTAAGTGTCCACCCAGTGCACTGTATGGCTTTGGAACTAACAGTTGTTCAACCACCTCCTCACAGACTTTGGTGACTCTATAGAGCAGATCACCATTTACAGAGAAGTGCGGTCAACATTTCTCTGCACCTGGTTCTTGGGAAACACCATTTATCACCACCACTTATTCTTGGGCATTAACTAAGGTAGGATCCTGCATCTGGGCAGTGCTCCCTCAGAGGAAAGCTCAGTCCTCTGACCAGGATCCTCAATTACCTTATTACTCTTTTCCAGAGTTTGGGGCTGTGACTCAATATAATTTTTACACTCATGCATTATATCATTTTCAGCACCACTTGAGTTTTGGAAACCCACACCCACCCTCAATTCAGTGGTTTTCTTCTCCATACTTTCCCATAATTCCCAGAACATTAGCTGTAACTTGAGAAAGTTGTCAGGCATACAAATTCAAAATGGCATTATAAATAGCTTCCAACACTACACCTTTAACACGTTTTTCATCAAGATCAAGCAACAGGAACACTTGCAATATCACTGTGCCCAAAATGCAATGTAAGTCTATGGGAGTGCATTTAGGTTAGCATTAGCTGTATCTTTTGAGAAAGTTGACAAAGTTGAAAATTCTATATGGCATTATAAATATCTTCCAACGCTACACTTTCAACAAGTTTTTCATCAAGGACAAGCAACAGGAATACTTGCAAAATCACTGTGAAACAAAAAATGGGGTAATTGATTAATGATATAGACACGTATTTATTATTAGTTTATGATGTAGACACGTATTTATTATGAAATAATACACTTAATATATACTTGAGTGATGCACTTTAAGTTTTGAAATTTTTTTTAACGGGCAATATTCATATTTATGAATTTCTGGAATTATGCACTGTCACTTTAAATATTTAAATATGTTTGCACCTGGCACTTTATACTCTATAATGAAGGCACCTATTATATAATTTATTCGGAAGCAAGTCCCTGTATAATAAGTAAATATGGTTTAAAATTAATATAATATACACATATTTTTAATGGATATTGATCTTAATGGGAGTGTATTGTGGTAACTTATTAGTAGTGGATCTCAATGCATTATCACAAGAGCGGATAAAGATAGAAGTATTAAGTTTATGTGATAAACTCGGTATATGTATAGTGGCTAAAAAAAAGGGGATTGTTTAAATAAAAAGTGTTACAATGTTCTTAATAACGCAATGCCAATATTGTGCAGTGCATAAAGCGGTTGCTAGGACATGCTATGCTAATGAATGGTAACTATGTGTAGTTGCTTGCGTTCCAAATGGAGTTTGTGAACTGCGTCATTGATCTGGACACGACGTCCACGGATATGACATATGCGGAAGTGACGTCACTACCCCTTGCAAACTACAGCACGCAAAAACGCCGAACAATGACAGTGAAGTCATAAAGGTATTTATAGCAGCTTGCTGGACACAAAGGTCAGAATTCCCCTTGAGAAAGGCTAAAAGCCGAAACTCAAGGGCAGGTGTATCCGCTTTCTTTATCATATTGCTGTTTGACCATATTTTGAGTGGTATGTACATTTGAATTTCTGTGATATTTTTTGGCTTGTTTTGGCCCTGTCTTATGCATGTATTTCTTTTTAAATATATAAATATATGACTATTCAAATACCACTTGGTCTATTTACTTATTTGGAGTGCTGGCCCTCTTTGCTAACATAAAGTTGTAAATTCTATATGGCATAAATACCTTCCAACACTACACCTTCAACAAGTTTTTCATCAAAGACAAGCAACAGGAACACTTGCAAAATCACTGTGTCAAAATGCAATGGAAGTCTAAGGGAGTGCATTTAGTATAACATTAGTTGTAACTTTTGAGAAAGATGTCAGGCATATAAATTATACATGCAGTTAGAATTAGATTCCAACACTACACCTTCAACAAGTTTTTCATCAAGGACAAGCAACAAGAACTTTTGCAAAATCACAGTGTCAAAATGCAATGGAAGTCTAAGGGAGTGCATTTAATATAACATTAGCTGTAACTTTTGAGAAAGTTTTCAGGCATACAAATTCGAAATGGCATTATAAATAGCTTCCAACACTACACTATCAACACGTTTTTCATCAAAGACAAGCAACAGGAACATTTGCAAAATCACTGTGTCAAAATGCAATATGGAGTGCATTTAGGTTAGCATTAGCTGTAACTTTTGAAAAAGTTGTCTGGCATACAAATTCTAAATGGTGTTAGAAATTAGCTTCCAACATTACACCTTCAACAAGTTTTTCATCAAGGACAAGCAACAGGCAACACTTGCAAAATCACTGTGTCAAAATGCAATGTAAGTCTATGGGAGTGCATATAGTTTAACATTAGCTGTAACTTTTGAGAAAGTTGTCAGGCATACAAATTCTAAATGGTGTTAGAATTAGCTTCCAACATTACACCTTCAACAAGTTTTTCATCATTGACAAGCAACAGGAACACTTGCAAGCTTCAAACACTACACCTGCAACAAGTTTTTCATCAAGAACAAGCAACAGGAACACTTGCAATATCACTGTGCAAAAATGCAATGTAAGTCTATGGGAGTGCATTTAGGGTAACATTAGCTGTAACTTATGAGAAAGTTGTCAGGTATACAAATTCTAAATGGCGTTAGAATTAGATTCCAACACTACACCTTCAACAAAGGAACAACCTTCAAACAAGGACAAGCAACAGGAACATTTGCAAAATCACTGTGTCAAAATGCAATGTAAGTCTATGGGAGTTCACTTAGGTTAGCATTAGCTGTAACTTTTGAGAAAGTTGGCAAAGTTGTAAATTCTATATGGCATTATAAATAGCTTCCAACACTGCACCTTCAATAAGTTTTTCATCAAGGACAAGCAACAGGAACACTTTCAAAATCACTGTGTCAAAATGCAATATAAGTCTATGGGAGTGCATTTAGTTTAACATTAGCTGTAACTTTTGAGAAAGTTGTCAGGCATACAAACTCTACATGCAGTTATAATTAGCTTCCAACACTACACCTTCAACAAGTTTTTCATCAAGGACAAGCAACAGGAACATTTGCAAAATCACTGTGTCAAAATGCAATGTACCGGTAAGTCTATGGGAGTGCATTTAGGTTAGGTAGGTAATTTTTAGGTAATTTTTGAGAAAGTTGGCAAAGTTCTAAATTATAAATGGCATTATAAATAGCTTCCAACACTACACCTTCAACAAGTTTTTCATTGCAAAATCACTGTGTCGAAATGCAATGTAAGTCTAAGGGAGTGCATTTTGGTTAACATTTGCTGTAACTTTTGAGAAAGTTGTCAGGCATACAAATTCTAAATGGTGTTAGAATTAGCTTCCAACATTACACCTTCAACAAGTTTTTCATCAAGAACAAGCAACAGGAACACTTGCAAAATCAATGTGCAATGTAAGTCTAAGGGAATGCATTTAGGTTAGTATTAGCTGTAACTTTTGAGAAAGTTGGCAAAGTTGTATTCTATATGGCATTATTATTAGCTTCCAACACTACACCTTCAACAAGTTTTTCATCAAGGACAAGCAACAGGAACACTTGCAAAATCACTGTGCCAAAATGCAATGTAAGTCTAAGGGAGTGCATTTAGGATAACATTAGCTGTAACTTTTGAGAAAGTTGGCAAAGTTGTAAATTCTATATGGCATTATAAATAGCTTCCAACACTACACCTTCAATAAGTTTTTCATCAAGGACAAGCAACAGGAACACTTGCAAAATCACTGTGTCAAAATGCAATGGAAGTCTAAGGGAGTGAATTTAGTATAACATTAGCTGTAACTTTTGAGAAATCACTGTGCCAAAATGTGTAAGTCTAAGGGAGTGCATTTAGGTTGGCATTAGATGTAACTTTTGAGAATGTTGGTAAAGTTGTAAATTCTATATGGCATTATAAATAGCTTCCAACACTACACCTTCAACAAGTTTTTCATCAAGGACAAGCAACAAGAACACTTGCAAAATCACTGCGCCAATATTCAATGTAAGTCTATGGGAGTGCATTTAGGTTAACATTAGCTGTAACTTTGAAGAAAGTTGTCAGACATACAAATTAATCATGCAGTTAGAATTAGCTTCCAACACTACACCTTCAACAAGTTTTTCATCAAGGACAAGCAACACGAACACTTGCAAAATCACTGTGTCAAAATGCAATGGAAGTCTAAGGGAGTGCATTTAGTATAACGTTAGCTGTAACTTTTGAGAAAGTTGTCAGGCATACAAATTCGAAATGGCATTTTAAATAGCTTCTAACACTACACCTTCAACAAGTTTTTCATCAAGAACAAGCAACAGGAACACTTACAATATCACTGTGCCCAAATGCAATTTAAGTCTATGGGATTGCATTTAGGTTAACATTAGCTGTAACTTTTGGGAATGTTGGCAGGGATACAAATACTATATGGCGTAAGAATTACCTTCCAACTCTTCACCGTTAAAAAACCTTTTCATCAATGAGAAGAAACAAGAACACTTGCAAAATCACTGTGCAAAAATGCAATGTAAGTCTATGGGAGAGCATTCAGGTTAACATTAGCTGTAACTTTTGAGAAAGTTGGAAGGTTTGTAAACTCAATTTGGCATTATAATTAGCTTCCAACACTACACCTTCTACAAGTTTTTCATCAAAGAGAAGAAACAAGAACACTTCCAAAATCACTGTGCCCAAATGCAATGTAAGTCTACAGGAGAGCATGTAGGTTAACATTAGGGGGCAGATGTAAGAAGGGTCGAATATCGAGGGTTAATTAACCCTCGATATTCGACCAGGAACTAAAATCGTTCGACTTCGAATATCGAAGTCGAAAGATTTAGCGCAAATCCTGCGATCAAACGATCGAAGGATTATTCGTTCGATCGAACGATTAAATCCTTCGAATCGAACGATTCGAAGGATTTTAATCCAACGATCTAAGGAATATCCTTCGATCAAAAAATCACAGGCAAGCATATGGGGACCTTCCCCATAGGCTAACATTGACTTCGGTAGCTTTTAGCTGCCGAAGTAGGGGGTCGAAGTTTTTCTTAAAGAGACAGTACTTCGACTATCGAATGGTCGAATAGTCGAACGATTTTTAGTTCGAATTGTTCGATTCGAAGTCGAAGTAGTAGTCGAGAAGTCGAAGTAGTAGTCGAAGGTCGAAGTAGCCCATTCAATGGTCGAAGTAGCCCAAAAAACACTTCGAAATTCGAAGTTTTTTTAATTCGAATCCTTCACTCGAGCTTTGTAAATCTGCCCCTAGCTGTAACTTTTGAGAAAGTTGGCAGGTTTGTAAATTCAATTTGGCATTATAATTAGCTTCCAACACTACACCTTCTACAAGTTTTTCATTAATAATAAGCAACATGAACACTTGAAAAATCACTGTGCCAAAATGCAATGTAAGTCTATGGTAGAGCAGTTACAGCATTAGCTGTAACTATTGGGATTTTTGGCAGGGATACAAATACTATATGGCGTTAGAATTAGATTCCAAAACTACACCTTCAACAAGTTTTTCATCAATGAGAAGAAACAAGAACACTTGCAAAATCACTGTGCCAAAATGCAATGTAAGTCTATGGGAGAGCATTCAGGTTAACATTAGCTGTAACTTTTGAGAAAGTTGGAAGGTTTGTAAACTCAATTTGGCATTATAATTAGCTTGCGACACTACACCTTTAACAAGTTTTTCATCAATGAGAAGAAACAAAGACACTTGCAAAATCACTGTGCCAAAATGCAATGTAAGTCTACAGGAGAGCATGTAGGTTAACACTAGCTGCAACTTTTGAGAAAGTTGGCAGGTTTGTAAATTGAATTTGGCATTATGATTAGCTTCCAACACTACACCTTCTACAAGTTTTTCATTAATGATAAGCAACATGAACACTTGAAAAATCACTGTGCCAAAATGCAATGTAAGTCTATGGGAGAGCATTTTGGTTCACGTTAGCTGTAACTTTTGGTAATGTTGGCAGGTATACAAATCCTATATGGCGTAAGAATTAGCTTCCAACTCTACACTTTTAACAAGTATTTCCTCAATGAGAAGAAACAAGACCACTTGCAAAATCAATGTGCCAAAATGCAATGTAAGCCTATGGTAGAGCATTTAGTTTAACATTAGCTGTAACTGTTGGGATTTTTGGCAGGGATACAAATACTATATGGCATTATAATTAGATTCCAAAACTACACCTTCAACAAGTTTTTCATCAATGAGAAGAAACAAGAACACTTGCAACACTTGAAAAATCACTGTGCCAAAATGCAATGTAAGTCTACAGGAGAGCATTTAGGTTAACATTAGCTGTAATTTTTGAGAAAAAATTGTAAATTCAATTTGGCATTATAATTAGCTTCCAACACTACACCTTCTACAAGTTTTTCATCAATGAGAAGAAACAAGAACACTTGCAAAATCACTGTGCCAAAATGCAATGTAAGTCTACAGGAGAGCATGTAGGTTAACATTAGCTGTAACTTTTGAGAAAGTTGGCAGGTTTGTAAATTCAATTTGGCATTATAATTAGCTTCCAACACTACACCTTCTACAAGTTTTTCATTAATGATAAGCAACATGAACACTTGAAAAATCACTGTGCCAAAATGCAATGTAAGTCTATGGGAGAGCATTTAGGTTAACATTAGCTGTAACTTTTGGTAATGTTGGCAGGGATACAAATCCTATGTGGCGTAAGAATTAGCTTGCAACTCTACACTTTTAACAAGTTTTTCATCAATGAGAAGAAACAAGAACACTTGCAAAATCACTGTGCCAAAATGCAATGTAAGGCTACAGGAGAGCATGTAGGTTAACATTAGCTGTAACTTTTGAGAAAGTTGGCAGGTTTGTAAATTCAATTTGGCATTATAATTTGCTTCCAACACTACACCTTCTACAAGTTTTTCATTAATGATAAGCAACATGAACACTTGAAAAATCACTGTGCCAAAATACTATGTAAGTCTAAGGGAGAACATTTAGGTTAACATTAGCTGTAACTTTTGGGAATGGTGGCAGGGATACAAATTCTATATGGCGTAAGAATTAGCTTCCAACACTACACCTTTAAACAAGTTTTTCATCAAAGAGAAGAAACAAGAACACTTGCAAAATCACTGTGCCAAAATGCAATGTCTACAGGAGAGCATGCAGGTTAACATTAGCTGTAACTTTTGAGAGGGGAGGGGGGCGTGGTCTGGACACGGAGCTGAATGGCTGCCTGAGCCTGTAGCTCTCTGCCTAAGACACTGATTATAGTGACCCAAAGCACCCTGAGAAGCCCCAGTCTGAGCTGAAACTGTGTGCGAACATCCAGAGAACAGCATGGATTACAGGAAAGTAAGCTATGGGAAGAAAAAACCCCTTACTAAGCCTAGGAAGCTGTCGGATTACTATGAGGAAGAAGGACAAGATGGCGCCCGCAAACAACAATGAGGAGGCCATGAGGGCTCACCATTTCATACCCCTCTACCACAGAAGAACAGGTACTCCCCTCTATATTCCACCCCATATCACCGTTCTGACCCTGGTGAACAAGAGGAGGATAGTGACGAGGACCAAGCTGACACCTCGAGACCCCGCAGTCCTCTGAAGCCTAAACCTCAATAAGACCGGAGGGATTCTCCAGGAGCCCAGGTAGGACCGGCTTCACAAGCCTCAATCCCAGCACCCCCACTATTTGCCCTCCAGGACCCTCTGGTGGATTTCCCAGCTACAGAGCAAGCTATGTCCCAGCAATTCTTTAAGCAGTTCATGATATCTTTTAAGACTGTCATGCAGAACAGCATGGGTGAGATCAGAGCAGACATGAAACTGCTTGCAGGACATATGTCGCAGTTTGCCCAAGAAACTGATCACAGAGTCTCTAAGTTAGAGAAAAGGATTGCTGAGATGTCTGTAGCGCATAATGAACTGATTGATGCACATGGGGAACTGCTGGAGGAAGTAAAATGGATGATGGGGAAGATTATAGATGGGGAAGACCGCAATAGAAGGAACAATGTAACGATAAGAGGGGTTCCTGAGTCAGTCTCAACAAATTCTCTGAAGGGGTATGTGGTAGACATGCTTAAAGCCACCTTGCCCAACATTCCAGATAGTGAGCTCATAGTGGACAGGGCACATAGACTCCCAAAGCCTCCACATATACATTAAAACCTACCCAGAGATGTGATAGTGAGAATCCACTTTTTTCATGTGAAAGAGGTGTTCCTAGCCTCTACCAGGAACGGGAAGAAGCTGCCAGATCCCTTTGGAAAGCTGACCCTTTATTCAGACTTATCACAGGCAACGCTGCAAGCCAGAAGGGAGTTCAGCCAGGTATCTGCTACACTGCGTTACAAAGGGATCCAGTACTCGTGAGGATACCCCACAAAAATGATCATCAAAGACCAAGGGGTGACCCACATTGTAAAATCGGTGAAGGAGGGTATTGACTTGCTAAAAAAGTGGAAAATACCCCTGTTCCTACCTAAAGAAGGAAGACAGGTGAAACCATCACCACCGGCACCATCTAAGCAGACACCAATGGATGTCACCCAGGATCAATCTGAAGATGGGAAGTCAGCAGAAGCTTCTTCAGGACCTTGAATCAGCATTGCAGTGTCTTGCCACAAATTTTTTCTTTTTTTCCCCCAACAGACTTTTCCCCTCAGGGTATGTCATCTTCCATCCCCACCTGAGGAGAACTGTCCTGGATTAAGTCCACACCGGTGGACCCTGACTGTTAGGTCATACTACATTAAACTTGACTGGTTCTAAATTTGTTTTTCTGTAATTTTTTTATTATTCTTTTTTTTTTATTTTTCTCTTTTTCTTCCTTTTTTGTATCACAGTGACAGTGACACCATGAGTGCCAGTGCTGTCACTAATTTTTCTATTATCAACATAATAATGTTGAACTTTTTGAACTTCATAGGTTTAAGCGTTTTCCCAGCATTGTCCCAGGTGTTTTCGTCTTTTTTCCTATGCAGGTACATGGAAAAAAGACATTCAATCAAAGACTCCAAAAATTGTGTAAGTTTAAAGTTTGATATCCACAAGGTCAATATAACTGTTGTAGAATTGATTGTTAAGCAACCGTTTAGTTGTTATGGCACAGGAGATTAAAGTGTTATCCCTAAATGTGAGAGGGCTGAATTCCCATAGGAAACGGTACCTCCTACAAAAATAAGATAAAGAGGAGTCAGTTGATATACTTTGTATACAAGAAACCCACTTAAATGAGTTGGGAGCAAAAAAATTTAAACTGTACCAATATTCACAAATATTTCATTCTCATCTTCAAAAAAAGAAAAAATCTGGAGTATGTATTGCAGTAAAAGACTCATTAGGACTAAAAACATTCATACTCTTAAAGATGGTAGAATGGTGGTCATCACAGGCAAGGTAAATTCTCAGGACATTACTATTGCTAATATTTATGCACCTAACACACATCAAGTAAGTTATCTAAACAAAAAACTAAACAAAATCAGCAAAATCACAAAAGGCCACTTATTTATTACAGGTGACCTTAATGCGGTTGCTGATTCTCAGATTGATTGCACAACCAGTCGTAGGAGAGCATCAGCAATAATACAACCAACTTTAATCAAATCAGAACTATTTGATGTGTGGAGGTGCCTTCATCTTATGGAAAGACAATATACCTTTCATTCTGCCATACACAAGTCCTTTACAAGGATTGATTACTGCTTGGTAGACAGGTTCTCCTTACCTCTAATCTCAAACATTGAAATTGGCCCTAGAATATGGTCAGATCATTCTCCCTTATCATTCAAAATCCAACTCCAAAATTCTTCCCAACCTTATAGAAATTGGAAAATGAACAAATATATTCTCCATTCTGAACACTCACTCCCCCAAATTAAATCAGAACTTAAAGAATACTTTAAATTCAATGATAATAAAGAGGTTTCTAGGACGACCCTTTGGAATGCGCACAAGGCCTTCATGAGAGGTATTTTTATCAAACATAGTGCCATACAAAAGAAAAAATATAGAGAAAAAACTGATCTTTTATTAAACAAAATTAAATCTCTAGAATCTGATATTTTTAATAAGTTCCAACCTTAGAGGAAACCCGTCAAAAATTGGCAGACTGCCTATACCACCAGTATGATAAGTGGCAAACTATTTTAAAAGAAACTTGGTATTACGAAAAAAATAAGGCAGGCAAAGCCATGGCCCGAAAAATTAAGGGGAAAAGGATATACCAGAGAATAATTAATCATCCCAAAACAAAAAGTATAGTACACCATCCTCAGGATATTGTTAATGCTTTGGCCACTTATTATGAATCCCTATATAACTTAGAATCTGACCCAAACACACATGTCCCATCACCAATTGAAATAGACAGGTATTTAGAGAATGTGGATCTACCCTCTCTTACAGAGTTTGAGCAAAAGCATACAGGAGTGCCTTTCTACCAACAGGAAGTCGAAACCGCAATAAGATCCTTGAAAAGAGATAAGGCACCAGGGGTTGATGGCTTTATAAATGACTACTATAAGAAATTTACTGATACATTATCTAAACCTCTCACTGATATGTTTAATGAAGTAGCAACCCTTGGTGTCTTTCCCAAAGAATCCTTGTCAGCCATCATATCCACAATTCCCAAGGAAGGAAAGGATCCTACAGACCCTAGCAGTTACAGACCAATATCTCTGTTAAATACGGACATCAAGATATATGCTAGGGTCATTGCAAATAGATTGGCACCCTTGATACCACAACTGATACACCCTGATCAGGTGGGGTTTGTTAAAGGAAGAACAACGAGTGATGGTACAAGAAAGGTTCTTGCTTTGTTGCACAAGCTTAAACTATGTCAGATGCCCACTCTCTTCGTCTCCTTAGATGCAGAAAAGGCGTTTGACAGAGTCAATTGGTCATACCTGTCTAAAGATTTGAAAAAATTTGGGTTAACAGGATTTCTTCATAAAGCCAATCTAGCCTTATACAAACAACCATCCGCAAGAGTATCCTCCACTGGGTCATTATCCTCTCCCTTTGACATCAAAAATGGAACCCGCCAAGGTTGCCCCCTTTCCCCACTAATTTTCATATTATCCCTTGAACCTCTTGCCCAAAAAATTAGAGATAACCCTTTAATTCATGGAGTACACTTAAAACATTCAAATACAAAATTAGGTCTATATGCAGATGACATATTGTTATATCTGCAAAAACCCTTTATATCACTGCCAAATTTGAATAAAGAACTTGACCAATTTTCAAAAGTGTCCTATTACAAATTAAATCATAGTAAAACAGTAATTCTCCCTTGCCATATATCAAAAACTACTATAAACATTCTGAAAAACTCCTGCAATATTCCTGGACAAATAAATGAATAAAATATTTAGGTATCCATATCACCCCCACAATTGCCCGACTCTATAAGGAAAACTATGACCCATGGTTAATCAAATTAAAGTCCCATTTAGATGCCTTAGCTAAATTAGAATTTTCCTGGTTAGGTAGATCCGCAGCTTTTAAGATGATGATATTTCCACAACTCTTATATTTATTTAGAAACCTCCCAATTAAAGTTCCCCAAACATTCTTTATCAAATTACAAAGAATGCTTAATTAATTTATACTGACATTCTAGATTTTCAAATAAAGTTTTGTCCCTCCCTGTCTCCAACCTTGGCCTTGGCGTTTCAGATATCGAAAAATATTACCAAGCAACAATACTTGAACAATCTAGATCAGTCTGGACTAATGATACTACTAAACAGTGGATAAATATAGAAGAAGAACAATTACCATTTGGAACATACAAAATCATTTCTAGAATCCAGACTGGTCTGGGAAAGTCCAACAAAATACAAAAAATCCTATCTCAGCCAATATGTTAAGGATTTGGAAGGAGATGATAAAACTATATAAGAATCCCCACATCACTAACAACATTAAACTCTGTGATTAAAAACATAGAATTAGATGTAGAACATTGGATAACATGCGCATTATAAATGTTGAAGATTTGTTGGTAGGCTCTGAGATTAAACAATTCGACCAATTGGTCTCAGCTTACGCAATATCACCTATCTATCAGATAAACCAAGACTTATACTTACCGTGGTAAAGATCATCACAGTATTTGTTTGTAACTAAAACACCCCTACTCCTTTTTGAGACTCTTCCACCAAAAATGAAAAAAACTACTCAACCAGCGAAAAAAAACAAACTAAAAAGGTATACCGTACCTTGTATAGAGATCCCTCAATTTTAGACATTTTAAAAGATGAAACTACACGAATTATTGGCAGCTAGGATTTATGGTAAGTAGTGCAATGAAACATCCCTCTCAAGCAGAACTTATACCATTTGATGTTTCCAGAGAAAGAATGGAGAAATAAGAACCTATAAATCATTAAAGAAAATGACATCATCACTGTGTCCAGCCCATCAGGAAAAATTTTATTAAATGTGTTTGCGAGTGGTATATACTCTCAGAAAAATCACTAATGTGATCCTAAAGCATCTTCCCCTTTGTTGGAGAAATTTGCAATTGCAACGGGGACCCCTTTTGAGACATTATTTGGAGTTGTCCTAAAGCCTTGCTCACTAAGAAATTATATGCTGTGGTATAAATATATTAATACAAAAAACTGTTACTTAAAAAAAAACTTAACGCAGTCTCATTGGATTACAATACTCCGCACCCTTCTTTGTCAGAATTCATATTTAAACCCTATATTTAAGGCTACTATTTTCACTCTAGAACACAATGCGGACTTACCCCTCTAGCGAAGAGGCTAAACGTAATACCCACCATACTGTTGATGCACTACAATAGGGAAACCTGATAGAAGTAATCGTGGAAAATCTCTATTTATACCCTATAAATTTGATTGTATGTACTCAAAAGCAGATCCTTAGAATCAAACTTTATTGTAGTCATGAAACAAAGTGCCACGCTAGTGCAGATGTTAGGGAAAAAAATGGCACTTTAACAATCAGTTCGTTCCAGAGTAGACTTTAAAAGTGCGACGGCCTATGGTTGCCTGACTGCTTAGTCTGTATCTCGAATACACCACGACTTTATATGAGATCTACGAGCCCATTGTGAGATGCTGATATATATACTATCTGAATATATAAATCTTTGATAGATAATTTGAAGTCCTTTCCTCACTTTTCTTAGCGTCGGTTTAATTAGGTGTGCGTGAGATATAGTATATTGCTATGGCTCTTGTTGGGATATTGTCATCCATTCGTAGTATCAGTCCTATAAATTGAACATGATGTTACTCTCTAAAGTACACCTTGATGAAAACCTAAACCAAAAGTCAAACTAGTTAATTAAAAATGTTAAAGTTATAGCTAATAGCCTTTTGTACGTTTAGATTCCAGTTTAGTTATAAGTACACACTATGATAAAGAAAGGATATAGACTGCAACACAACCTGAATAGTACTTCTATAAATAGGGTTTAAAGCTATAGAAATAAATATACCTCACAGAATATACAACACGTCTTCATACAAAATTATATATAGTACAAAACGAAGGTTATAAAAAAGAATCAATTCCCTAGAAGTACTATTGCTATTTCAGTGTTTTATCCCCCATATTTTCCAGGTTTAAGTTGGAACCTCACAGCAACATCCTAACCAAATAAGTGTACAAATGAACCGAGCAAACCCAATTTTTTCTTGGTTATTGCGGTTCCAAACAACTTAATAAAAATTACAAGAGTGGTTTGTGAGGTATGAGAATTTTTATAGTGTAATCGAACTTTTATGAATGTGACAATTTTCAACATATCAATCAGGAAATGGCTTCGGACAATGTTCGCGACACATTGTTTCTAGTAAACCAGATTTTAAGAATCTTTAATCAAGTGTAGAAGGGATCACAGTAACACAGCTGCTACTTATCCTGTCTGCACTTTGATTCAAAGATTCGCGAAGTTCCCTATCTAGTGTCGGGGTATAATTCGATTTCCTCCATTTATCCAAGGGGTTATAGCTTAGGTATCCAAACTTATGGTCCGCACCACATCTTATTAGCATTCCCTCTTTTTGCCTTGTCTGTGTGAGGAAAACCCACAGCGAGCAAAAAAATAGGTGGGGGTGGAGTGACTTAGTTGAGTGGCTACGTGTGTGCGCCCCGAAATGAAATAGATATTATATTTGGAATAATATCAATTTAGCTTGGAAGGAAAACAGGCGTCAAAATACATGGTATAACGACTACTACCACAATATTCTGAATGCTCTTCAACCTTAGATAGATTTTTAACCAACCTTGCATCTATGCCACCCGTTATCCTCAGTCTATAATATCTTTTTAAAAACATAGGGCGTGTGTGAGCGATATGAGATGAAAATGTTTTGCGCATTTTGTCTTCAATATCTTGATTGATATTACATGAGTTGAGCCTTCACATAGGCCTGCGAGTATGTAAAAGTATCCGCTTGAACTTTGCTCTAGCTGGCTTTGTATGTGACCACCGTGATAAAAGTTACAAATAAACAAGTTTAAAGGCAACTGAATTGACTTGAATTATTAGCTAATAGATATGAAATGAATATAACGATAAACACATCATTTAATAAGCATAGATAGATTGTACATAGGAAATACGATATGAATTTTTCTATATTTGATTTAGTGACATAATTAACATTCGTTGTTATAGATCATACACTTCAATGTTGTTATATTACTTCTATATATGGTTTATGGAAAAAGAGAAACATTGACTGTTTAAAAGTCTGAATATATGCACCCTTAGTATATCACATTTTGAAAACTAACTTAATAAAAATTTATTACTGAATAAGCCGTAAGTCTATGGGAATGTGAGCATTTAGGTTAACATTAGCTGTAACTTTTGGTAATGTGGGCAGGAGTTATTACAAATCCTACATGGCGTTAAGAATAGCTTCATAACAGGTCATTACAACAGAGGAAGTAATGGAAGCTATACGGACTGCCCCCGTAGGGAAAGCCCCTGGCCCGGATGGTTTCACAGCCGCATATTACAAGACCTTTCGAAGACATACTAGTACCGCATCTCACAAATTTTCTTTACCTATGTTTTTCAAGAAGGCGCCGTTCCGCCGGAGGAAATGTTGGCAGCTAACGCGATAACGGACCAAGCCACAAGTGTAGGGAAAAGGACCCGACAGCATGCCTTGGAACTACAGACCATATCCTTGCTTAATACAAGACTCTGGAACCACTATACGCCAAAGTCATTGCCAATACTTGCCTTACTTCACTTGGACCAAACTGGATTTACCAAGGGCAGGCAGGGCCCAGATAACACGAGGAAAATGTTGGCACTTATTGAAGTAACAGAGAGAAGGAAGGACCCGACTATACTGTTTAGCTTGGATGCCGAAAAGGCCTTCGACAGAGTAGAATGGACTTATTTGGACTCTGCTTTACAATCTTATGGCCTACTAGGTCCGATTAAACATGCCATACTATCACTATACACCAAACCCTCAGCGAAAGTCAATAACATGGGATTCCTATCTAAGTCATTTCAAATAACTAACGGAACGAGGCAAGGCTGCCCATTATCGCCTCTCATCTTTAACCTAACGTTGGAACCCCTTGCCAGAACAATCAGAGACTCAATGTCTGTAAAGGGCATACAGGAGGCAAATACACAGTACAAACTCGCAATGTTTGCAGATGACATTATTCTGACACTAACAGATCCAGAGCCTTCCCTAGAAGCTGTTACACTCAAATCTCAGAACTTTCAGCTCTGTTTCCTACTATAAAACTTAATGAGTCAAAATCAAATATTCTGCCGATAGGTATGACAAAAGAGAGCATATGCAAGTTGCAAGCCAGATACCCTTACCAATGGCAATCCCACTCTATTAATTATCTGGGAGTTGAGCTCGCCAGTAACGCGACCAAAACTTATGAAGCGAACTATCCCAAGCTATTAACAGAGATACAGGAACAATTACAGAAATGGTCCCCTCTATACACATCATGGTTGGGTAGAATCGCAACTATCAAGATGATGATATTGCCTAAATTCATTTATCTATACAGGACTTTACCAATAGCAGTTCCACAAACATATTTTCGCAAAGCGCAAAGAACCATTCAAGACTTTATCTGGGCTAAACGGAAACCCAGGATTAAACAGAAATTTATGCAACGAGGAATACATGATGGAGGCTTCGGAGTTCCCTGTCTTGAAAAATATTACCAAGCCACAGTACTGGACCAAATGAGAGCCTGGAACCTTGCAGTTAAAGATCTGCATTGGCTCCAACTGGAACAAGACTCCATATCTACTCTCAAGCTTAAAGGGCTTCTATGGACTAAGAACATGAAGGAAGTAGTAGGACAACACACTGCAAACCATACCACTCGAACAGCAATGAATATCTGGGCTAAGATCTCTACAAAGGACCCACTCTTAAATTACCCAGCACACCAGGCGGGAGTGGAGATGTTAGAAACAAGCATCCCAAACCTCAACTTGCAGAATTGGAGGAATGCAAACTTAACTACGATAGGCCAACTATACGATGGCACCCTCATCAAAACCTATGAACAGCTAACCAAGGAATATAACCTGCCAGCACGTGATTTCTACAAATACCTCCAGATAAAGCACCTATTGGGAACCACCAGAACGCCAGGCAGTGCCACACGCACGCCATTTGAACCACTACTCACTCACAACCCACGTAGCCCCAAGGGCATAGCACGAATCTACAAACTGCTCACAGAAGACGACATGGAAGCCAAACCGAAGTATTTTGAGAAATGGGAGCAGGATCTACAAATCACAATTCCCACGCCACACTGGATAAAAATGCTTAACACAGCATACAAACTTTCAAAATGCACAAATCATATTGAAAATTCGAGGAAACTATTTTATAGATGGTACAGAACTCCAACCACTCTCAATCAATACTATCCGAATGTCCCTAAAACTTGCTGGAGAGACTGCAAGAGAGAAGGCAATTTACTACATATATGGTGGCAGTGCCCAAGAATCACAGATCTGTGGTTATCCACGGAGCAAATCCTGGAACAAGCAACACACTGCTAAATTATAAACTCAATGAGTTTCCGAAACAATTACAGCACCTGATCTTCCACATATTGACAGCAACCAGACTCCTGATACCCAGATACTGGAAAACTACAGAAGTTCCAAGCAAAAGGGAACTAGTGATACTAATAGACTCAAACCTTATGCATGAACAAATGGCGCTCGGGTCCGGTAGACTTCTCCAACTTAGCTCAATCTCTCTGCAGATGTGGAAGAAGTGGAAAGATGCATATTTCTTCCATGACCAGACATGAGACTACTCCCCCCGATTCAACTAAACTATATATTGATGGACATAGGCCTATACCCTGAAGAGAAAGAAGGCAGATTTGACGCCCAACTGACCTCATCTCCGTAAAATGGCCCGAATCTGACTCTACTTGCCCCCTCCCCCCTTTCCCCTCCCCAACCTTCCTCCTTGTTTTTCTTTTCCCCTTCTTCTTCTCTCCATTGTCTTCTACTCTTTGTTCTTCTCTCTTAACAGCCTCTGATTGGACGTTGGTTCAGTAACAAGCCAATCCTACTAACTTTTTCCTCCTTTATACCAATGCTTGACTGATGTCTACTGTGAGGTTGTTCTGAAAATGTTAAAATAATAAAAACCTTTGAATTTGAAAAAAAAAGAATTAGCTTCCAACTCTTCACCTTTAAAAAACTTTTTCATCAATGAGAAGAAACAAGAACACTTGCAAAATCACTGTGCCAAAATGCAATGTAAGTCTATGGGAGAGCATTCAGGTTAACATTAGCTGTAACTTTTGAGAAAGTTGGCAGGTTTGTAAATTCAATTTGGCATTATAATTAGCTTCCAACTTCTACAAGTTTTTCATTAATGATAAGCAACATGAACACTTGAAAAATCACTGTGCCAAAATGCTATGTAAGTCTATGGGAGAACATTTAGGTTAACATTAGCTGTAACTTTTGGGAATGGTGGCAGGGATACAAATCCTATATGGCGTAAGAATTAGCTTCCAACTCTACACTTTTAACAAGTTTTTTACTCAATTCAAGAAAATTTTTGTGAACTTTTTTAAAGAAATGAGATTTAAAAGAGGATATTTCCCCTCTAGCCACTGCTTCCAAGTTTCCCAAAATAAGGAAGGGTCTTGTGTATTTTGTTTTCCTTGAAAAACAAATCCCATCTACTATGTAGCATCTTTATGAAGTCTGGATTATCCTTAAGCAAATCTGGAAAAGACCAAGAGACAAAATTTCTGGGAGCAGGTGAAGTGGAAACCACCAATGAAATTAGGGCATGGTCTGAGATATTAATATTCCCTATATTTGTTTCACTAGTTCTATTAATCAGGTTATTGGAAATTAGAAAATAATCTATTCTTGTACCTACATGATGAGCAGATGAGAAAAAGGTGAAATCTTTTCAGCAGGGTGAAAAAGTCTCCAACATCATTAAGGTTAGTATCTCTGCAAAAATTATGTAGGAGCATAGACTTCTTACAAGGATTATTCAATTTCCAATCAGATCTGTCTAAAGAACTAAGAAATGACTCATTCAAATCCCCTGCTAGAATTAAATTGTTAGCAGAAAGCAGAGAAATTTGTTTTGTGAGCCAAATAAAATAATCAGACTTATTACTATTTGGAGCATATAAAGAACATAAATGCCATACAACATCATTAATGAGTACTTCAGTGTAAATAAATCTGCCAAGCTCATCCTCAACCGACTTTGTAATAGCAACATTCAATTTAAGATGGAATAAAATAGCCACTCCACATTTTTTATTAATAGCAGGGAAAAAGGCAAGTTCGCCAACCCAATCTTTTTTCAACCAGGCATTCTCTGGACCATTAAGATGGGTTTCTTGTAAGAATGCTATGTCACAGTTGATGTTTTTTAAATTTCTGAGTATAGTCTTTCTCTTAGAAAAGTGATTCAATCCATTAACATTCCAGGAAACAAAGGACAAAGAATGTGATCTAGATAAAGACATCAACCTGAAAGATGAGCTTGAGCTGATTTAAGTAAAATAATACATATATAGTTACATCCACTGGTATAAACAAAACAGAGCAAACAATACTGATCAGTAATAACATGTAAAATTTAAAAGATAGTGACTTATAGAACCGAATAACAAATTTGGTATACTAAGTAATAGGATTCTTCCTTTTTTCCCTAAGGATGGAAAACTAACAACTCTCTCTCTATGAGACGAGTTAAACAGAGAATATAACACCCACTACAGGGTCATATTGAAGAAAAAGTTTATTCCCTTTTAGAGTCAAGTATCAGGGATCATATCTTCTTCACTGGAATGTGGAAGACTGCCTGTTCTAGGAGGAAGTGGAGATCTCGACCTAGACCTAGATTTGGTCTGAACTTGAGAAGGTTTTGAGTCCTTAGAAAATCTAGACTGTCGAGGGGTATCGTATCTCTTCCATCTTTGATCCTTTGGGGGAGAGCCACATTTTGAGTTAGATGGTGTTACTAAAGCAAGATTTCCACTATTCTTCTTTTCCATATGTGAAACAAAAGTGTGCGCCTCTCTAGGATCACTACAAACCCTGGCTCCAGAAGGCAGAAAAATCTTTAGCAGGATACATCAAGGCAAAATTGATATGAAGATTAGCCAGTGATTGGCAAGTTTTGGAAAATTCCTTTCGTTTTTGAGACAGAAGCAATGAGTAGTCTTGAAATATCAAAATTTTATTTCCTTCAACATCAAGCGTATTCAATTTTTTGTAGGCTTGAAATAATCTATTTTTATCTGAGTAGTCCAGGTATTTGACAATTACTGCTCTTGGTCTCATGGGTTGGAGATCTTTAGGTGCACCAATCCTATTAAGTCTCTCTATTTTGAAACATTGACAATCCTGAGGAAGACCCAGTTTGATGGGAATTGTTTTGGAAATTAACATGCTTAAGGAATCATTCTGGAAAGATTCAGGTATGTTTATGAATCTGAGATTGTTTCTCCGAGATCTATTTTCCAGGTCATCCACTTTCAACTTAAGCTCTTGATTTTGTTTCTCTAAAGTGTCCAACCTGGATGAAGAATCAATCATATCATCTTGGAGAAGAGAAACCACATCCTCGATCTCGCCAAATCTTTTGTCATGTGTAGAGAGCTTTTCTGAGATGCTAGTAATTTTGATCTGCAGTTTGTCTATGGCCTTACTAATTGTTGACTCTATAACTGGATTAATGAGTCTGGCTACTTCAGCAGCAATAAGAGAGTAGTCGTCAGATAAAGATGTTTTTGTAGGAGCAGAGTTGTGAGATAAGAAAATACTATTTGTATCCCTATCCTGTAGCTTTACATTTTTCTTGTTAGCCTTCTCATATGTTTTGCCATTAGCTTTAGAAGACATTGTGAAGGAAGGAGAATACATTTTCATATATTAGAAAACCTGATCAACAATCCCAATATTAATAAAGCTTTTATTACAAGTCAATTTTTCCTTCTTGTTTTATTCTTTGTCTCTGTTTTCCTTTCACAAAGAAGTAACCATTGATTTGTTGCTATGGTTACAATCCTCCTCAAGCAATTGCAACATTGTATACAATAAAGGTGTAACAAAAGTATCAGTGAGGACAGCAATCACTAACAATGTTTAGTCTTAGTCAGCAGAGATAACTGTTTTTTTGTGACAAATTCCTGTCACTAAGATTGAAACAATGTGAAACAAAATAAGATTTAGCAAGCAGCTCTGACTAAGTTAGCTGATAACTCAGTGTCCCAGCAGGAAATCAGAGGCCACCATTTTGTTAGAAATATGTTGCTTAGAACTTGCCACAACTGACTCAAAATGTAGTATATAACCAGTATGCAGCAGAGCCCCCGGTTAAGAGAACTGCAAGTTCACAGGTGAATCTCAAAAACAGCGTGGGCTTGACAAATGCAATGGCAGAATCTGAGGTAACTAAAGAGCTCAGCACATCAGGAACACCTCAGCAGTCATACGAAGCCAAACCACCAAAAACCTGCTTCTTCTCTGCTCCTCTGGCTCTCCTCACTCCGGGAACCAACAGGAACAAATTTCGCTTTGATGTATTCCAGGATGTTTTCATGTGAATTGGGAGCCCCTATCTATTCCTTCTGTGTTGGGCTGAGGTAGTACCAAACTCAGTTAGTAATGTAGTGCAAATTCTTTGTTAGGTGCGCAATTTCAAAAAAAAAATATTTTCATGTATTCTTGTAAACTTTGAGTTTATACATGTCACGAATAGCTCCATTAGTTCAGAATTGATCCATCTCCAACCCCTTACCAGATATGTTGAACCCCAAAAATTGTACAAAAGAGACCTTAAATGTACATTTCTCCAATTTGCAGAACAGGTTGTTTTTTCTTAATCTGAGTAGGACCTCTCGCACATGTTGCCTGGTGGTCACCCAGATTAGAGGAAAAAATTAAAATATCATCAAGACAAACCACTACAAACAGACCAAGTAACGCGAAAAATGTCATTGACAAATTCTTTGAAAACTGCAGGGGCTTTGCATAGGCCAAACAAAATACTTGTAATGGCCATCCCTGGTATTAAAGGCCATTTTTCACTATTCCCCTTCCCTAATGCAAATGAGGTTATACGCACCTCTAAGATGAAGCTTGGTGTAGATGGTGGCATTCTTGACTTGATCAAATAACTCAGACATTAGCAGAAGAGGATAGTGGGTTTTTTTGAGAACACATCAGAAAATTCAGCATATGGGAAAGGTAACCCCTCCAAGGATGTAACTGCCACCACCTGTGGAGTGATTAAACAAGATCCTTTACATTTAGACCCCCACTGAATAACCTCCCCAGTTACCCAATGTATGTGCAGATTTTGTGCTTGTTACCAAGGTAACCCTAAAATTAGAGGAGAAGGAGTATCATCACCAAGATATGGAAAGACAAATCTTCATAATGCATATTGTTTGCACACATAGAAAAGGACATACATAGATGTTTGGCTCACCAGCCCAGACCCAAGTGGGCTCTTATCAATTGCTAAGATCCTAAGTGGAGGTTTAAGGGGAATAACAGAAACATTATACCTTAATGCAAAGGCAGCATCTAAAAAATTCCCCGCAGCCCCAGAATCCCAAAGTGAGAGATTTTAACAGAACCCCCAGGCCAGGATAAAATGATCGGTACCAAGATCTTAGAGGCAAATTGGGAAGAAGAATCTTCTCGATCAAAATGGAGCTTCCCTTCTCCATTTAGGCTTTGAAGTTTCCCGACCTCTTAGGAGAATTGTTAAGAAAATGCCCTTTATCCCCACAATGCATTAAAAGACCCTGGGCTCGCCTCAGGAGACAAATGAGTAACCCCTAATTGCGTGGGTTCCTCTTGAAGGTTAGATAATGAAGGGACTGCTGTCAGTACTAAGAAATGTTGGAAAAGGTGAACTTCTTTTAGCCCTCCTTTCCCTTTGTCTCCTATCGATCTGAATGGCTAACCTTATAAGGTCATCCAGAGTGGAATGAGGGGGATAGTTAACCTGACTGTCTTTGACAGATTCAGAGAGCCCCACCCAAAACTGGCTACAAAGAGCAGTATCATTCCATCCTATCTCAACTGATCAGTGGCGGAATACAGTACAATACTTCTCTATTATCCTACTTCTCTGTTTACGAATAGCAGTATCGGCAGAAGGAAAAGCTGGCAGGATCAGAAGGGGGTAACCTCAGTGCCCATATTTGTGGTTCACCTTGAAGTAAGGTCATAATAAACCTTAATTTCTCCTCTCCAGTGGTAAAGGATAGAGGGAAAAAACTGAGGTACAATTTACAAGCCTCTTGAAAAATAAAAAACTCTTGTCCCCATTAAAGTTGTCGGGAATGGAAATTTTAGGTTCATGGGGATTACTCATATTACCCAAAGCAGAGGAAGGAGGAGGTCCCACAGGAACTGCGACAGATGGTTGAACCATACCTCCTAACTGTCCCATTTTCAGCGGGACAGTCCTGCTTTTGACAGCTCAACCTGCTGTCCCACTATTGTACTTTTAAATCCCGACATTCTGAATAGACAGAAAAAAAAAAGTTTCTAACCACAGCGTCAATGGAGGGGGCGGAACCTTCAGTGTCTGAGAGGCGTGCCTGGACAGGGCTCTTTTATTTCAAAACTCCACCCTCCCCCCCGGCTGGTGACTGGAGTTAGTGTAGTGCAGGGGGGCCTCCGGTAAGGGAGCAGAAACATGGCACCATCTCACTTCTATGCTGCTGCCATCGGGTGGTGAGCTGGATCCCCTTGCTGTTCATCACGGAGGTGGCCTGTTCGTTTTACTGTGCCTGTTTGTGCTGGAACTGTGTGGTCTGTAACTGCTTCTTGCTTGGGGGAGGGGTGGATTTAGGGAGGAGAATGCCATGCAGCAGGGCAAGGGAGAGCCCTACTGTCTGTGTCAGTTACAGATAAAGTGTGTGAGTAATTTGTGTGTGTTATTGTGGGTGTCTGTGTTACTGTGTGTGTGTTTGTGAGTTACTGTGTGTCTATCTTTGTGTTACTGTCTGTGTGTGTGAGTTACTGTGTGCGTCTGTGTGTGAGTTACTGTGTGTTACTGTGTGTTACTGTCTGTGTGTGTGTGAGTTACTGTTTGTGTGTGTGTGTGTGTGTCTGTGTGTATGAGTTACTGTGTGTGTTACTGTGTGTGTGTTTGTGTATGTCTGTGGGTGTGTTTCTGTGTGTGTGTGTGTGTGTGTGTGAGTTAATCTGTGTGTCTTTGTGTGTGTGTGAGTTACTGTGTGTGTGTGTGTTACTGTGTGGGTGTTACTGTGTTTGTGTGTTACTGTGTGTGTATTACTGTCTGTGTGTGTGTTTAGTGTGTGAGTTACTGTGTGTTTGTGTGAGTTACTGTGTGTGTGTGTGTGTGTGTGTTACTGTGTGTGTTACTGTGTGTGTGTGTGTGTGATTGGTACATTTGCTTCTGTGTGTGTGTGATGCAAGCTGTGCCCACACTCATGCCCCTTATCCCACTCTATTCACATAGTGCCCAGGCAATAAACTCACTCTGTTTTAGCATTGGTCTGACATTAAAGTTCCAGGTGTAGGTTCTTTCCTCTTCTCTCTCCTCACTAGCCAAGGCCAAGGCTGTAGCTCTCCGGGTGTTGACTTGACTTTCTACATGCCCTTAGTAGGGACTGCCATACAGCTCTCCCTGCCCATTTAAAGTCATATGGCTTATTTACAATTTGTAAAATAAACATGGTAATCAGGGGGTGTGGCCACAAAAATGGGCACAGCACATTTTTTTTTCCCCTCTTTTCATTTCCAAAATGTTGGGAGGTATGGTTGAACCACTGGGATAGGCATCTGCTGAACAGAGTCCAACCTGCCAGAGAGATTGTGCAGACCTTGAACCATAAAGTACTGTTTCCTCTCTTGTTCCTCCAGGCACTGTAGGAAGGTAGAGAGAAGCATCTCAGTGGTAATAGGTGCAGCAGCAGCATGACCTTAGGCATTCAATTCGGGCCTGTTGTACTGTCACAAACGACTCCCTACGTTCAGAACAAGTGCTAGGCTCACTCTTCTGCCTTTAGTAACTGCCTTTGGCTTCGGGAGGAGCCCTCAGCTTCTCAGATGCCACCAGGTCTTAATATGAGAGGAGCAAAGCAAGTGTTCTGGACAAACAATGGGGCACGATCATTACCAAGTATTTAGTATGGAAGGCAACACCAACTTCCCAAGGTATAACGAGGTATAGTGAGTTCAGGCAGGCAAGGGGTTCGGGCAGAGTTCAAGCGGGGTCAGACAGGCCGGGGTCAGTACAGGCAGAGTTCAAGCAAGGCCAGACAGGCCAGGTCGGTACAGGCAGAGTTCAAGAATAAGAGAACCAAATGAGGGAACACTCACTGTTCCAGGTGCCGTTCTTGTGTCGTAAAATCCAAGTGAAAATCTTCAAAGACACGGAGCACTTGCCTGGCTAAAAACATTCATTTATTGTTCAAACATCGTTAAGCAGCTTATGAGGAAGTGGTTTGGTCCTCGAAACGCGTCAAGCGTATCAAGTGCGTGCACTCCATGATTTTAACGATGTTTGAACAATAAATTAATGTTTTTAGCCCTGCAAGTGCTCCATGTCTTTGAAGATTTTCACTTTAAGCAGGCCATAGATGTTGAGATTTTTAAAAGATCAGATCCTGATCGTGAGACCACGATCTTCTCAGAACGATCATACGATCGTACAAATTTGTCATCAACTAAAAAGACCAATTTGCCAGTAAAACAAAGGGGAGCTGCCTGCTTGGCCCTGCAAACATAGATAGATTGCACTGGGACCGACAAAGATTTTTTGACCTGGCCGATCAATTTCCTGACAGATGTTGGCCGAAAAATCGTAAGATGTACGATCGTTCGAATCCCACTAACTGCACGATAATTTCGAAGGATTGGTCGGGCTTCCCTAAAATCGGTTGTTCGGCAAGAAGAATCGTCGCGTCTATGGGAGCTTTAGAGTTCAAGAATAGTCAGGCAGGCAGAGGTCGGTCTAGGCAGAATTTAGCAATGTCAGACAAACAGGGATAAAAACAGGCAATGAGTTTTGGCCTGAGCCCCTTTAAATATTTAAACTTTTCACCAGCGCGTAATATGCGGAAGTGTGCACCATAAGAAGAAGTGGTGGCTAAGGAAGAGGACTAGGGCTACAGGCGTCCCTGCCGGCCACTAGTCCCCATTAGACCACCAGGGTTAAGATGGCCATAGATGCAAAGATCTGATCGTTCGAATCCTCAAACGATCAGACTTCCCCATCTCCCAACTTGCCATTAACCATTCAAATCCAATAAAGTAGAAAAAGAACAGATCAGCCAATGTTCTGCCCCTGACAGCAATCGTACGAAAGTTATGTTCAACAAAAGCTAGTGACAGTCTCCCACTGAAAATCATACGATCGGCAATACATGCAGAGATATTATCGGCAGCCGACAGAAATTTTTTAACCTGTCTGATCGACCAAATGACCGATCTCCGCTGGACAAAAAATGTCAGGATTCTCCACACACAGTCCGAAAATCGCATGAATCCTCAATTCGTACGATTTGATCTTTACGTCTATGGCCAGCTTATGTCTTTACTATAAACTTTTTTCATAAGCCCAGCTAAATTAATTAATTTTTACAAGCTCTCTTGACAGGGTGATCTTTGCCTCTTTTATCAGTTATTGTTTGCTTTGTATGCAAAACTGTATGTTCAATGTATAGACCAATTTATTGTACAGAGATGCAGAACATGTTGGCACTTTATAAATACATATTAATAATGTAAAAAATTGGGTTATTTTTTCCCTTTTAAAAGAAAACCCAGGGAGGCACCAAATTTCTCTTTCTCTGTGGATCTCTGTGAAATGAAGCCAGCAGCCTGCCTCCTTCTGAGGAAGTCCTGGTGAAACGCTGATTGTTAACCATTCCCAGGAGCCTGTAGTGACCTGGGCATACTGTGCTATTGGCACCCTTTAGCTTTAAGTCCCTTTGAGGCATGCTTTGCTGGGATGGGAACTGTTCTGAGGAAGTGAGTGTGCTGCTTTACTGGCTAGCGATGAATCAAAATGGCGTTGCGGTTCACTCTGACGCGCAACCGGAAGTGTTGATGAAAAAAGAAAGATTTTTTCATAAAATCAATTTCTCCAAGGAATCCCAGAATCAAATCACAATTAAAAAATGTTTTGAAGAATTTGTTAGAAAAACAGGTTATTCAAAGAGTGGAAAAAGTTCAGAGCTTCAAAGGAATTTATTCAATTCTTTTTTTGAGGGAAAAGACTTCATAAGAATACAGACTGTCATGACTGACCGCAACATGTGAGTGGCTGGCAGGTAGGAGTCTTGGTGCTGTATTTTTGCGGGTATTTGAGGTTTTGACAGGAAACGTTATGCAGAAGAATATTTTAATAATAAAAATGATGGCAATATAACAGATGAACAAAAGATAAAAAATAGTTCTTACAACAGGCCAGTAATCAAGGGCAGGCAACAATAAAAGCAAGCCGAGAAACAGGCCGAGGTCAGGGGCAGGCTGAAGACAATAAAAAGTCCTTATGGCAGGCCAAGGTTAGAGGCAGGCTGATGGCAGAGGGTAGTCCAGTAAACAAGATGAGGTCAATTACCAGGAGATTCAACAGAGAGCAGGTTATGGGAACTGGAGTGGAGAACACAGGAACAGGGAACCAGACGAGGACTCAGGAACAAGGCAGGAATCAGGAACAAAGGCAGGAATAGGGAACCAGGCAAGGTAATCTCAGGTATGTAGAAACAGGCTGTGACACTTAATGATCAAGCACTTGGGCATGGTTTGCAACAGGCTTATAAAGCCCCTTAATTGGCAAACTAGGTGAGCAAACACATAGGGAAACCAGAGTTTCTATTATCATTTGCGTAGAATCAAACCCCAAAGGTCTCCAATGGCTCAGTGAGGTAATGCAGGAACTTGTAAGTATATAGTTCAGAGTTCGATTCCAGGTAGTTCCTGACACAGACCTATTCTAAATCTACATATTATAAACAAAATTCTCAATGTCCAGACCATCTGGATGGTGATGATCGATTTAACAGATGCTTACCTTCACATTCCTGTAGCAGAAAAACTTCAGAAATTTCTCGCATTCTCAATCAAAATTTTCAATACAGAGCCCTACCATTCATGTTGTCAACTGCTCCAAGAACTTTCATGAAAGTTTTAGCACCAGTAATTGCTCACCTAAGACTTCAGGGTGTTCAGATTTACTTGTATCTAGACGATACCCTAGTGAAGAGTCAAAGTCCAGAAGCATTACAAGTCTACATTCAATTTGTACTGAAGACTGGTTAGTAAATCTCCAGAAATCCCAACTGGTCCAAACTCAGACCTTAAACTATTTAGGAGTCATCTTCAATACAAAGAAGGAAATAATTTCTCTCCCAAAACACAAAATAGAGTCCATTACAGAGACAGTAAATAGAGTCCATTACAGAGACAGTAAAGAGTTTTCATCAGACAACCACAAATCAGTAAAACAGTGTTAACAGATGATAGGGAAGTTTGCTTCCACAATGGATGCAGTCAAATGGGCCATGGGCCACACGAGGATGCTGCAACAAGACTTCTTAGCCCAATGGAACAAAGTTGACAATTCACAACAAACAATTGTCTTAAGTGTAAACACAATGGAAGATCTAACTCTGTGGGAGAACCCTTACAAACTCAGACAAGCAGTAAATTTGAGGGAGCCAAATTGGATATAAATTACTACAGATGCAAGTGATACAGGCTGGGGAGCTCATCTAGATAGAGTTCTTGCCCAGGGAAGTTGGACACAGCAGGCAAAAGATTGGTCATCCAACAAGAAAGAATTGATGGCAGTATGGAAATCTATTCTAGCCTTTCGAAAATAGATTTCGGGAAACCAGTCAAAATTGTATCAGACAATAGTAGTCAAATACATCAGTAAACAGGGAGGAACAAGAAGCTCTTCAGTACTTTACATCTCTATGAAAATCCTTTACTGGGCAGAGATACATCTGACCAATCTCACAGCTATTCACATTCCGGGAAAACTGAATGCAGAAGGAGACTTTCTCAGCAGAAGTCAGATTTACCCAGGAGAATGGGCTCTGAATCAGATAGTATTCCAGAGGCTAACTGAAATATCGGGGCTACCCCAAATAGATTTCATGGCAACAGCAAAGAATGTGAAAGTGGAGAAGTTTTGCTCCAGATTTCCGCAGAAAAAAACCCTGTTTGTGGATACATTGTCAAAGAAATGGGATTTTCCCCTAGCATTTTCCTTCTTTTCCTGTAATTCAAAACGTGCTCAGGAAGATTCGTCAGGACAATACAGATGTGTATTACAATGGTGGCCGTGGAGACCGTGGTTTCCTCAATTGCTCCTGATGGCCTTGGATCACCCAATAAAATTACCACTGATTCCCAACCTGCTGTCTCAAGGACCTCTTGTGGAAAGATTATCTTATCTGGTTGAAATGCAGATCATAAAAGAAAAGGGCCTTTCCAAAAAAGTTATCAACACACTGTTGGCTTCCAGGAAAAAACTCTACTTCTAATACATACTATAGAATTTGGAGTATATATTTTGATTGGTGCCATACTCATGGTGGGAATTTTCTTCAACCTACCTCTGAATCTGTAGCAGAATTTCTACAACAGGGGTTTGACAAGGGACTCAGTTTAAATACACTGAAAAGTCACATATCAGCTTTGTCTGCTCTAACGCCAGTTCAATGGGCTGTCCATCCTTTAGTGATCAGATTCATTCAAGCTATTAAGCATCTTTAACCAAGCTGCAGAGACAAAGTACCACCGTGGGATCTTCCTTTAGTCTTAGAAGTATTGATATCTAAACCTTTTGAACCTATTAAAGAAATACCTCTAAGCATTTTGACCTTAAAATGGTGTTTTGCTGGCAATTGTATCAGCTAAAAGAGTAAGCAAACTGCATGCACTCTCAATGTCTGAGAAAAATCTGTCTTTTTTGTGGATAAATCTGTGTTAAAGCTGAGTGACAAATTTCTACCTAAGGTAGTATCAGATTTCCACCTTAATCCACCTTAAAACTTGGATGTGGTCAGATGCCTGAAATGCTATCTGAAAAGAACAGAAAGCTTCAGAAGTACAACGGCTCTTTTTGTGTTTCCAGAAGGAATCAGAAAGGAGAAAAAAGCTTCCAAAACATATATGCCAAATGGATTAAAGATTGTATCAGCAAAGCGTATTCTCTGTGTGCTATGGCTAGTCCCAAGGTTTTAAGGGCTCACTCACCACAGCAATATTGGCGTCCTGGGCATTCAGGACTCAGGTTTCGCTAGAAGAAATCTGAAAAGCAGCTGCTTGGTCTTCAGTCAACACCTTCATTTCACACTATAAAGTTGATGTATTTTCAGCAGCCCAGGCTAATTTCAGGCAATAAGTCCTGGAGGCTTTCAACTGTATAATAAAAAATTTGCATTAATCCCTCCCTTTGTTATTTAAGCTTTGGTATTTCCCACTGCCATGGAGGATCAGGAAAACAGAAAATTTAAAGCCATACTTAGCAAAATTTTCCTTTCCTGATACTTAACATGGCAGTGGTCACGATCCCTCCCCAGGTTATTCCTCCAACTCCAACAGTATAATAAAGACGAGGTGGGAATCTTGGGGGGAAAATTTTATTTGCTTGCTATTTCCTGTCCTCACGATTCAGTGGGTGTTAACCCATGAGTGACCAATGCCATGTTACGTATCAGGAAATTAAAATTTTGGTAAGTATGGCTTTAAATTTTCTTTTAGTAGCAATTTTATTTATTGTTCTAACATCACCCAGGACACATTGTTTTCTTGGTATATTAAGCCCCAACCAGACAAATTGTTATTATTTATTGTCTAGTAGACTAATATGTACTTAATATATTACTGTTCATGCCAGGGCAAATCATTTGATAAAGGACCAGATTCAATTCACTAAAAAAAAGCAATCTCATGGTTTATCATGTGAAAAGTCATGGACGAGATTCAATTCGAGGAGAAATTTTTTTTCTTCATTAAAGGGGCTACCTCCAGATCTCGGCACTTCAAAATGGGGTGCATAGGCCAGCAAAACACAATGTACAATGAGATGTCCCATTATGGATTTTTTTTGCTTTTTGTACACAGAATTCTTTTTTTTTATAACTTTCTTTTTATTAAGATTTTTCAAGAAAATACATTTCCATACAAAACATTGCAAAAATAAAGATAATACAAAAACAAAAGTTGTCCAGTGGGCAAGAGGTAAACATATACAGGTACATCAGAGTAATATAATGAACACCCACCAAACATTTCCATGAAACTTACATAAAAATTAACAGTGGGGCACAAAGTGTTCAGTAATAAAGGTAAACCTAGAGAGAACTCTATTGCTTTATGAAAGAGGCAAATCGCAGAAGCTCCAATCCGTGGCTATATCTCCTCGTATCCCCCTCGGGCACAGTGAGTTCATAGGCACCCTGACCCCAATACGTTCCAACCCCACCAATTCTCCTACCATAGGAGATCAGTCCAATGGTCTGGATACAAGATATAGTAGCCGCCCAGCGCTCCAGACTAAGTCACCTGCAGTGGTCCCCCCAGTTGGGCTGTGTCCCAGCTACACCAAATTTTGTTAAAGTTACCAATAGTATCATTTCGAAGGGCAGTCAGCTGTTCCATCCTCCTAATATACCGAACTCTCTCCAGGAGGTCCGCCTCCATCGGAGGGAGGGTATTTTTCCATTTCCCCGCTATAGTACATCTGGCAGCTGTTAAGATGGAGTTGGCTAGCTTTTGGGTTGGAGTATTTATAGTAGGAATTCTCTTCCCCAGTACCAATAGCAAAGGGTCTAGTGGAATATCAATCAATAACACTTTAAGCAAACATCGTGTCACTCCCCCCCAAAATGGCTTGATAACTGGACATGTCCAGAATATATGCAGTAATGTGCCTTCCTGACCACACCCCCTCCAACAATGAGATGAAACAGACTGTGGGAACCATTTATGCAATAAAGAAGGAGTCCCATTAATATTTTGTAGATGTTTTCCTTCAGGGTGACACATATAGGTGTTTTTGTAGCATTTTCCCATATATTATACCAAGTATCCAAGTTTATGGGTTGACCCAAGGCTGTACACAGAATTCTTCTTTGCAAATCACCCCTTCTACTTCCAAGAGTGTGATGTGTGCCCACATATGCCAACCTTTATATGCTAAAAGCTAACCAGTAAATATATACTATATCAAAGCTTCATTGAAAATTTGTTGTCTGTCTGGTTGGAAGCAAGGCAGAAAATGTATAAAAAAGAAAGGTGATGAAGAGCTTAACCTACAATTTACATTGACATGTATCTATAAAGAGATTGTGTTTTAGGATTTGCAGATCATATATGGATATGCTTGTGTATGGTGCATATTGTAGAAATATCAATACGTACATATTGAAATAAGATGGTAAAAAATTATACAAGTTAATAATGTGGTCCTTGCTGTGTAATTTAATTATAGGTGTACTAGAAATAAAGACACTAAATGGATATCTGATAATACCATCATAACCATTTAAGCCTGTCTAGGTTTCTTGCCTAACAAATAACTTTAATACTCCTATGCTCCTATACCTATACAGTAAAATGTACAATGCCACGCAATATGTTGGCGCTATATAAATACATGTTAATAATAATATACCAAAAAATCCAATTTACAATAAAATTGTAGTACAAAGATACATTTTATATAACTGATCACACAGGGCATACTCAGCACAGCAACTTGGGAAAGGATTTACTTGTGAATCACTCAAGGATAATACAGAGCACATTTAACAGTGTGCAAGATCAAAATCAATATTGTGGAGAGAGAAAAAAAACAACAGATTGCAGTAATACAACAGCAAAGATAATTGCAATCATACATTAACAATATTCACAGCGCCACCTTGTGACCATTTTAATACTCCAGTGTTTAAGCATGAATGCTGTTGCTTGTATTCCAACAAGTTCATGTATATAAATGACCAGCACTGAATTGAAGAGTCTGCTGCTCTGAAAATACAATGTTCCTTATTATACATTATTGGTAAAATTGTATTTTCTGGTGTACTTAAAGGCATAAAGGGAAAACATATTTTTTTTCAAAAAGCATCAGTTAATAGTGCTGCTCCAGTAGATTTCTTCACTGAAATCCATTTTTCAAAAGAGCAAAAAGATTGTTTTATATTTAATTTTTAAATCTGACATGGGGCTAGACATACAGTATTGTCAGTTTCCCAGGAGCCCCCAGTGATGTGAATTGTGCTCTGATAAACTTCAATCACTCTATACTCCTGTACTGCAAGTTTGAGTGATATCCCCCCTCCCCTCCAGCAGCCCATCAACAGAACAATGGGAACCAGTTAGCATCTCGATGGTAGATGTAAGAACTTTATAGTGAAAATCCAGGCCCCACTTCACACCTTCAGTTACATTGAGTAGAAGAAAAAATAGTCAGTCAGAAAGCAGTTCCATAGTGTGGCACTGGCTTTTTCTGAAAGCAAATGACCAGGCAAAATGACCTGAGATGGCTGCATACACACCAATATTACAATTAAAAAATACACTTATTGGTTCAGGAATTAAATTGTATATGGTAGAGAGAATTATTTGCAGTGCAAACAGTGTAATTTAGAAATATAAACGACTCCATAAAAATTTGCTTTAACTTTTAATATGTTATAGAATTGCAATTGATCCAATTTTTAATTTTTTTAATTATTTGCTTTCCTCTTCTGATGCTTTCCATCTTTCAAATTGGGGTCACTGATCCAAAAACCTATTGCTCTTTGAGGCTAAAATGCTTAAAATTGTTACTATTAATTACTTCTTAATCAGATTTTCTCCTATTCATATGCCAGTATCTCATTCACTGGCATATGACTGCCTGATTGATATGGTAATCTGGACCCAAGAGCCAGATAGCTGCTAAAATCCCAAACTAAAGTGCTGCTGAACAAAAAGCTAAATGATTAAAAATAAACACAAATAACAGAAAACGAACATCAATTGCAAATTGTTTCAGAATAGCAAACATAATTTCTGCAATATAATAAGCTATATAACTAAGATATATATTTTGTGAATAACTGTTTAAAGAGATACTGACACCAGAAAATAACCTTTTTTATATCCATCATAACATTATCTTTGAATGCTATTTATAATTTTGCCATAAAAGATTTGCCTGATACATTTACATTACCTTTGGTGACCCCATGTTCCTCTATGAGGGGGCTGCCATATTTGTGCAGCAGTAGTCTTAGAACTCTGACATATTGAGATGGGACAGCCAGGTTGGCAAAACAGTCAGGTTTAGGAACTTCAAGTAATAATTACTTACAAAAGCAGAACTATCAACAAAAAACGATCAAGGTATGTAACTTTTAATGTAGATTAATAGTTTGAAAAGAAAATTTTTAGTGTCAGTATCACTTTAAGAATGTTACATTGTAAATGAAGAGCCACCTTCTGTGACATAGACTTCACTTGTTCTCCTGGAGGTGTAAATTTCAGATGTTGCTCGGGAAATGCGATTACCTACCATATACTGTTTGCTTATACACCATAGATCTTGCATTATTTTTATAAAGTAATTTCTAAATTTCACCCCAACAAATGCATAGACCACAGGATTGAGGCAGCAGTGAAAAAAGGCCAGAGTTTCAGTGATAAAAAATGCATAGGCATAGTTAATTTTTTCTGAGCATTGCCTGTCTGTACGCCCCAGCTGTGTAGCTTTAATTAAAAGGAGAAAATTATATGGTACCTGGCAGACTAAGAATACAGCCACCACAGCAACTATGACACGTATTGCCTTGTGCCTTTGAGAATTATGTGCCTGCAGAAGTGTCATGATTATACATAAGTAACAAAAAAACATTACGAAAAAAGGAATACAAAAGCCTAGGGTAATTTGCACAATTATAACTGCTAGCTTCCACTTTAATTGCGGTTTTATCTTCTGGGTAACTTGCTTCACAAACAAATCTCTCGTTATGCTTATAACACTTACTGAAAGAATACGTTAGACTGGAAAGGCAAGCAGACATGATCCACACAAACAGACAAATCACTCTTTTGTATGCCATAGTGGCTGTGATGAACCGAAATGATTTAGTAACCTGGACAATTGCAACATAGCGATCAAAGCCAACACATGCCAACAACAGCATGCTGCATGTAAAATTGATGGCATAGATAAATAAATTTGCACATGAAATCCTTGAAAATCCACTCTTCTTTTTTATCAAAAAGGAGAGTGGATTTTCAAGGATTTCATGTGCAAATTTATTTCTCTATGCCATCAATTTTACATGCAGCATGCTGTTGTTGGCATACAAACCAGAATGGGAGTGTAAAAACTGGTCTCCCATACAGACCAGAATGGGAGTGTAAAAACAAATAGTATGTCAGCTACTGCCATGTTCAAAAGGTACACATCTGTCATAGATTTTGTTCTCTTATAGTACCTGAAAGTTATAATAACCAATAGGTTGCCTACAAGTCCAACGGCAAAAATCAGGGCAAGTACAACAGGTGCAAACTTTTTCTTAAACTGTCTGACATCATCCAAGTTGCAAACTTTGCCATCATCTTCTGAGATATCAGTGAAGTTGAAGACTGTTGTAGAGGAAACTTCCATTTTTCTCTCTGAAGGTTTCTTGGTCTGTTAAAAGAATAAATGAGATTCCATATATTTATGAAGCTATCATATACAGTATAATCGGACATTTCTGTCCAGTTATTTATTTATAGAGTCACTGAAAAGACTTTAGACCTTGCCTGCACTTGCCTGCCTGCTTCCAGCCCCTTGCTCTCTTATTTCCCTAACCCTTGCATGTCTAATATATAAATTGATCTTTATATTTTTAGTTTTCTTAAAATATTACTCGGAAGGAGTAATCTCTGTGTGGCCCCTGGGCCCCACCAAATAAAAATTAATCAAAATTCCCAGTAAAGGTACAACACATAATAATACATTAATATGTTAAAGTGGCGGTTCACCTTTAAGTTAACATTTAGGGGCACATTTACTTAGCGTCGAATATCGAGGGTTAATTAACCCTCGATATTCGACCGTTGAAGTAAAATCCTTCGACTTCGAATATCGAAGTCGAAGGATTTACCACATTTCCTGCGATCGAACGATCGAAGGAAAAATCGTTCGATCGAATGATTAAATCCTTCAAATCGAACGATTCGAAAGATTTTAATCCATCGATCGAACGATTTTCCTTCAATCCCAAATTGGCTAGAAAGCCTATGGGGACCTTCCCCCTAGGCTAACATTGATGCTCGGTAGGTTTTAGGTGGCGAAGTAGGTGGTCAAAGTTTTTTTAAAGAGACAGTACTTCGACTATCGAATGGTTGAATAGTCGAACGATTTTTAGTTCGAATCGTTCGACTCAAAGTCGAAGGCCGAAGTAGCCAATTCAATGGTTGAAGTAGCCAAAAATATACTTCAAAATTCGAAGTATTTTTTATTCTAATCCTTCACTCGAGCTAAGTAAATGTGTCCCTTAGTATGTTATAGAAAGGTTAATTTTAAGGAACTTTCAATTGGCCTTCATTTTTTCTTTTTTATGGTTTTTAAATTATTTGCTATATAAAAAAAACAAATGCTCTGTAAGGCTAAAAATATATTGTTATTGCTACTTTTTATGACTCATCTTTATATTTGGGCCCTCTCCTATTCATTTTCCAGTCTCTCATTCAAATAAATGCATGGTTGCTAGGGTAATTTGGAACCTTTTAACTAGATTGCTGAAGCTGGAACCTGGAAAGCTGCTGAATAAAAATTTAAATAAAGTAAAAACCACAAGTAATAAAAAATGAATAAAATTGCAAATAATATTAGAATATCACTCTCTACATCATATTAAGTTAAATTTAACTAAGTTTAAAATGAACAACCCCTTTAATAATTTGTCTGTCACAAGCATGTTTGATCGTCCCGTATAAAGCAGTTATAAAACTGATATACTAAGTTGTACAATTTACTGTTGGCAGTAAATCCTGGCAGAGAGAGAGGATCAGATAGAAAGAAAGAGAAAGATCTTAAGAAAAACTAAGGCTTAGATAACAAAGGGCGTATAGGTATTAATGCTGCCTGAGACAGCGTTTGCAATGCTGCCCCCCCCTGCCCCTCGCACTTACTTTAACACGGGCGGGGGTCTGGGGGTGCTAGAAAAGATGTATTTCCAGTTTAATAACCAGAAATTCAACTTTTAAAGTTACCAGGACCGTCTTTTTTTCTTTCCCCTGGTAACTTCAGGGGAATCATCGCCTGAGGCAAGGTGCTCATCTTGCGTCATGGCAGAAATGCCCCTGATATATAATCAAGCTTTATGCCTGTGCTTTCCTGGTGGGGTCATTTTAATTGGTGGGTACCATTTTTTTTTTAAATGGTATTAGTCTGGGATAAATGTAAGTTTAAAAACCACTTAATATCTGCCTGGGTCATAACAATGCCATTAGATAAAAAGTCCATCCAAGCTCTAAACCTACAGGTTTAGAGCTTGGATGGACTTTTTATGTGCTTGCACTAAAGAGAACGGTGAGAGCAATATTCCTATACTATACTATATAAAATACATCATTTTAGTGAGTACTGTTATGCAGAATGCTCGGGACCTGGTATTTTCCGGATAACTGATCTTTCTGTAATTTAGATCTTCAGTCCTTAATTCTACTAGAAAATCATGTAAACATTAAATAAATCCAATAGGCTTATTTTGCTTCCAATAAGGATTCATTATATCTTAGTTGGGATCAAGTACAAGGTACTGTTTTATTATTATTATATGTAACAACACACTGAAGCCAGAGGGACACTTATGTAACAGAGTATCCACCCTATACTTCAAAGCAAACCAGTTCAGTGTCTAGTGCAAACAATGTATCAAGTGTTTAAAACGTAACATTTAATCCAATTATTTAAAAAGCGCTCCGAAACCACACACCCACTGCTGTTTGAACCTCTCAGCAGTGCTGGACATCTGTCCATAAAAAACAATTAATTAAAAACTGCAGATGGTGGACCAGTGAGCTAAGTGAACGCTTGAATGCGAAACCCTATGGGGTCAAATATGCATTAAGCTAAAAGGTAGCATCACCCGCTCCCACCCTTCCGTTTTCAGCCCCAGTATGCCAATGCTACCTAACTACTTAGGGACAGGGTGGAAGATTGGAATGCGTTTCGACGACTAGATCGGCTTCTTCAGGGGCATTAGTGGCGAGCGCTCCTCGTCCGAAAATTTAAATAGAGAGTCGTTACTCATTTGCTCGCGTCTCGCGAGATTTCGCACACCACCACTTCCGGGTCTGTGACGTGGTGAAAGAAAGATTTGACAGACCGCGAGCTTCCGGGCACATGTGATGACGCGGCAAGGGAGGGCAAGACTAATGATGTGTCTGCCAGATCTTGCTTCAATTTTGGTTCTTGCGCATCTGATAACTGTAGGTGCCAAGAACAGCGTTATTGTCCTACAGGGACAATAACGCTGTTCTTGGCACCTACAAACACATCATTAGTCTTGCCCTCCCTTGCCGCATCATCACATGTGCCCAGAAGCTCGCGGTCTGTCAAATCTTTCTTTCGCCACGTCACTAATTAGCTTCCAACACTACACCTTTAACAAGTTTTTCATCAAGGAGAAGAAACAAAGACACTTGCAAAATCACTGTGCCAAAATGCAATGTAAGTCTACAGGAGAGCATGTAGGTTAACACTAGCTGTAACTTTCGAGAAAGTTGGCAGGTTTGTAAATTCAATTTGGCATTATGATTAGCTTCCAACACTACACCTTCTACAAGTTTTTCATTAATGATAAGCAACATGAACACTTGAAAAATTACTGTGCCAAAATACAATGTAAGTCTATGGGAGAGCATTTAGGTTAACATTAGCTGTAACTTTTGGTAATGTTGGCAGGGATACAAATCCTATATGGCGTAAGAATAACCTTCCAACTCTACACTTTTAACAAGTTTTTCATCAATGAGAAGAAACAAGAACACTTGCAAAATCACTGTGCCAAAATACAATGTAAGTCTATGGGAGAGCATTTAGGTTAACATTAGCTGTAACTTTTGGTAATGTTGGCAGGGATACAAATCCTATATGGTGTAAGAATTAGCTTCATACACTACACCTTCTACAAGTTTTTCATTAATGATAAGCAACATGAACACTTGAAAAATCACTGTGCCAAAATGCAATGTAAGTCTATGTTAGAGCATTTAGTTTAAGATTAGCTGTAAATATTGTGATTTTTGGCAGGGATACAAATACTATATGGCGTAAAAATAAGCTTCCAACTCTTCACCTTTAAAAAACTTGGTCATCAATGAGAAGAAACAAGAACACTTGCAAAATCACTGTGCCAAAATGCAATGTAAGTCTATGGGAGAGCATTTAGGTTAACAGTAGCTGTAACTTTTGAGAAAGTTGGAAGGTTTGTAAATTCAATTTGGCATTATAATTAGCTTCCAACACTACACCTTCTACAAGTTTTTCATTATTGATAAGCAACATGAACACTTGAAAAATCACTGTGCCAAAATGCAATGTAAGTCTATGGGAGAACATTTAGGTTAACATTAGCTGTAACTTTTGGGAATGTTGGCAGACATACAAATCCTATATGGCGTAAGAATTATCTTCCAACTCTACACTTTTAACAAGTTTTTCATCAATGAGAAGCAACAAGAACACTTGCAAAATCACTGTGCCAAAATGCAATGTACGATATCCCTACATCAGATAAACCTACTTACCTGAAAATTCACAGATTTTTAACTAAACACCCCCTTACTCCTTTAGTCTTCCCACCAAAAATTAAAAAACTACTCCAACCAGAAAAAACAAACTTAAAAGGTATACCTACCTTTTATAAATCCCTATTAGAATTGAAAGATGAAACACCCAGATGGCAGCTAAGTAAGTGGCAGGAGCTCCTTCAGCTTGACATTGATCAGGAAGAATGGGAAATAGCCTATAAATCCTTAAGAAAGACATCACACTGTGTCACCCATCAGGAAAATTTTATTTAATGTGTTTGGCAGTGGTATATGACTCCAGAAAAAACACTAAATTTGATCCTAAAGCATCTCCCCTTTGTTGGAGAAATTGCAACCAAACGGGATCCCTTTTACACATATTCTGGAGTTGTCCTAAACTCCAGAATATGTGGATATATATCAATAACTTTCTTAAAAAACTACCAGTCTCATTGGATACAATCCCCCCTGGTATGGTACTATTTCACCTAGGAACAATGGACTTACCCCCTCAGGAGAGGCTAATAATGAACCACATCTTTATCACTACCAGAAACCTGATAGCAAGTAATTGGAAATCTCTGATTATACCCAAAATTGATGAGATACTCAAAAGAGTAGAATCAAACTTATTAGCAGAAAAATCATGGGCTATCAGATGTGGCACTTTACAATCATTCCTGAGAAGGGCGAACCTATGGCCTACTATCTATACTGAATCCACGGTTTTGGAGTTCTAGAGCCCTTGAGATGTATATATATATGTCTTTATATAAATGTTATGAAATTTAAGCCTCCTCACTTTAGGGTAAAAGATGATCTATGGCCTTGTTGGATATTATTCCTGATCAGCCTATAAAGAACAACTTACTCTAATAGACACCTTGGGACCTAACAAAGCAACTTAGTTTAGAATGTTCGTTTAGTATAGTTTAGTTTAGTTCAGTTTAGTTTAGATACTCATAGTTAAGATTTTCTAGTAAACATGTGTACTGTATCCTTCTGCACTTGATCAAAGATCCGAAGTCACTGGGATCTATGTGGGGGATATCATTCCTCCATTTTCATGGTAACTAGGTTCAACTTGTTTAATGCATTTGACAGCTGGTGCAATAGATATTGATATTTGAATAATCAATTAGCAATATTCTGAATCAGTCTTCAACAAACCTAAATAGATATAACAACTTTGTATCTACCAATATCTTAAAAACATGTAATGGAGAAATTCGTATTTTTGTTTTTTTTTCATCAATCCGCTTGAATTGCCTTACTGACCATCAGATAAAGGAAATAAACATTTAAAGGCAACTGAAATATGAATATAATATAACATAACATATCTGTTTGTTAAGATAGGCTGTTACATGGAAACTGTTTAATATATGTTATTATGTAAATATTAACATTGTTGTTATAGATCATATGACTCATGTTTATATATTTATGTTTTATGTAAACATATATAATGTATAATGTCATCAATATGACTATGTATACTTGAAAATACTTAATAAAAAATTATTGAAACCATAAGTCTATGGGAGAGCATTCAGGTTAACACTAGATGTAACTTTTGAGAAAGCTGGCAGGTTTGTAAATTCAATTTGGCATTATGATTAGCTTCCAACACTACACCTTCTACAAGTTTTTCATTAATGATAAGCAACATGAACACTTGAAAAACCACTGTGCCAAAATGCAATGTAAGTCTATGGGAGAGCATTTAGGTTAACATTAGCTGTAACTTTTGAGAAAATTGGAATGTTTGTAAATTCAATTTGGCATTATTCTTACCCTGTGAGCTTCTCATCTAAGTATATAAACATTCAGATATAATGTCTAACCTGCAAGACACAAAATTTTTGATTAACATATTAAACACAATTTAAAGATTTATGAAGAGGAGGTGCATTGTGCCCAAATAAAGAAATAAGGTTGTTAAGAGTTCTCTTCAAGTGTCATTATTTATGGCAAAGGTCAAGTCTTTTTCTCCTCTGGGATCAGGTGTAGAGGCCATCTTCTTAGTTTGCTTCAATGGAGTTATAAAAAATTCCGGTAATTTTTCCAATGAGAAGTCAGGCGTTGGGATGACATCCCATCCTGGGAGAGGTGGTTTTTCAATGTCCAGCTTTTTGCAGAATTCCTCAGTGTCCTTAGGAGATTTCAGTACCATCCATTGTCCCTCCTTTCTCACCGATATGTGAAAAGGGAATCCCCACTTGAATTGTAGGCCTTTTTCCTTTATAGCATCTGTGAGAGGTTTAAGATTTCTTCTCTTGCTGAGGGTTTTCCACGAGATGTCTTGGAAAATTAGTATTTTGCTATCTTCGTATGTGATGTTGTTTATTTCTCTTGCTTTAGAGATGATTTCCTCCTTCTCTGTGAAGTTATGCAGAGCGCAAAGGACATCTCTGGGAGCTCCATGAGGTGCATTTTTTGTCTTAGCCACTCTGTGAAATCTGTCCATTTTAATTTCAGTTGCAGTATCTCTATTGAGAATGCTGTTAAAGATTTGCCACAGTGCTTGTTTCAGTTCACCTTGAGTAATTATTTCAGGGATGCCTCTTACTCTCAGATTAACCCTTCTGCTTCTGTTTTCAAAGTCCTCCATTTGCCTTTCAAGCTCCTCAATTTGTTGAGCTTGCTTTTTTACAGTCTTATGCAAGTATGTATTGTGTTTAAGTAATTTCTCCTGCGCTTTTTCTATAGTGTCAGTTCTCACTGCTATGTTTACTATGTCTTTCCTTATATCTCTCATTTCATCAGTTAACACAACAGATAAGTTCTGCAGCATGCTTTTGATTTCAGCTTTAGATGGTAAGCATTTTAAATATGAGCGAATATCTTCCTCTTCCTTACTTTCAGAGTCAGAGTGCTCAGTATCACATTCAGTTAAAATAGGCATATCAGTCTGCCGATTTCTCCCTCTTGCAGCTTTGCCAAACGAGCTTTCACTGACTATGTCAGTGTTTTTAGCAGACTCACGTTTTTTTGCGGCCGCCATCTTGGATCCCCTTGTGTCTCTATCAACAGGATCAAAAAACTCGTCTGGATCAGGTAATTCCCTAGCGATTTTGCTAGGTCTGGGTTTGGGAGTTTGTTGTTGGTTCTTAGCATGCTTTTTCATCTTTGCAGGATTCAAATGCAGGTTGTTAGGTGCTCACAGGGAGAGTAGATTCGCAGAGGTCTCAGACTATGCTGCCATTCAGTGCTGACGACAAGCCACGCCCCCCTATGGGAATGCATTTTGGATAACATTACCTGTATCTTTTTGGAAAGTTGTCAAGGCTGCAAATTAAAAGTGGCATTAGAATTAGCTTCCAACACTAGACCTTCAAAAAGTTTCGCATCTAGGAAAAGCAACAGGAAAATTTGCAAAAGCACTCTGCCAAAATGCATTCTAAGTCTATGGGAATGCATTTTGGATAACATTACCTGTAACTTTTTGGAAAGTTGTCAGGGCTGCAAATTCAAAATGGCATTAGAATTAGCTTCCAACACTAGACCTTCAACAAGTTTTGCATCTAGGAAAAGCAACAGGAAAACTTGCAAAAGCACTCTACCAAAATGCATTCTAAGTCTATGGGAATGCATTTTGGATAACATTACCTGTAACTTTTTGGAAAGTTGTCAGCGCTGCAAATTCAAAATGGCATTAGAATTAGCTTCCAACACTAGACCTTCAACAAGTTTTGCATCTAGGAAAAGCAACAGGAAAACTTGCAAAAGCACTCTGCCAAAATGCATTCTAAGTCTATGGGAATGCATTTTGGATAACATTACCTGTAACTTTTTGGAAAGTTGTCAGGGCTGCAAATTAAAAGTGACATTAGAATTAGCTTCCAACACTACACCTTCAAAAAGTTTTGCATCAAGGAAAAGCAACAGGAAAACTTGTAAAAGCACTCTGCCAAAATGCATTCTAAGTCTATGGGAATGCATTTTGGTTAACATTAGCTGTATCTTTTTGGAAAGTTGTCAGGGCTGCAAATTCAAAATGGCATTAGAATTAGCTTCCAACATTACACCTTCAAAAAGTTTTGCATCAAGGAAAAGCAACAGGAACACTTACAATGCACTCTGCCAAAATGCCTTTTAAGTCTATAGGAATGCATACTGGTTAACATTAGCTGTAACTTTTTGAAAAGTTGTCAGGGCTGCAAATTCAAAGTGGCATTAGAATTAGCTTCCAACACTAGACCTTCAACAAGTTTTGCATCTAGGAAAAGCAACAGGAAAACTTGCAAAAGCACTCTACCAAAATGCATTCTAAGTCTATGGGAATGCATTTTGGATAACATTACCTGTAACTTTTTGGAAAGTTGTCAGGGCTGCAAATTCAAAATGGCTTTAGAATTAGCTTCCAACACTAGACCTTCAACAAGTTTTGCATCTAGGAAAAGCAACAGGAAAACTTGCAAAAGCACTCTGCCAAAATGCATTCTAAGTCTATGGGAATGCATTTTGGATAACATTACCTGCAACTTTTTGGAAAGTTGTCAGGGCTGCAAATTAAAAGTGGCATTAGAATTAGCTTCCAACACTACACCTTCAAAAAGTTTTGCATCAAGGAAAAGCAACAGGAAAACTTGTAAAAGCACTCTGCCAAAATGCATTCTAAGTCTATGGGAATGCATTTTGGTTAACATTAGCTGTATCTTTTTGGAAAGTTGTCAGGGCTGCAAATTCAAAATGGCATTAGAATTAGCTTCCAACATTACACCTTCAAAAAGTTTTGCATCAAGGAAAAGCAACAGGAACACTTACAATGCACTCTGCCAAAATGCCTTTTAAGTCTATAGGAATGCATACTGGTTAACATTAGCTGTAACTTTTTGAAAAGTTGTCAGGGCTGCAAATACAAAGTGGCATTAGAATTAGCTTCCAACACTAGACCTTCAACAAGTTTTGCATCTAGGAAAAGCAACAGGAAAACTTGCAAAAGCACTCTGCCAAAATGCATTCTAAGTCTATGGGAATGCATTTTGGATAACATTACCTGTAACTTTTGGGAAAGTTGTCAGGGCTGGAAATTCAAATTGGCATTAGAATTAGCTTCCAACACTAGACCTTCAACAAGTTTTGCATCTAGGAAAAGCAACAGGAAAACTTGCAAAAGCACTCTGCCAAAATGCATTCTAAGTCTATGGGAATGCATTTTGGATAACATTACCTGTAACTTTTTGGAAAGTTGTCAGGGCTTCAAATTCAAATTGGCATTAGAATTAGCTTCCAACACTACACCTTCAAAAGTTTTGCATCAAGGAAAAGCAACAGGAAAACTTGTAAAAGCACTCTGCCAAAATGCATTCTAAGTCTATGGGAATGCATTTTGGTTAACATTAGCTGTATCTTTTTGGAAAGTTGTCAGGGCTGCAAATTCAAAATGGCATTAGAATTAGCTTCCAACACTAGACCTTCAACAAGTTTTGCATCTAGGAAAAGCAACAGGAAAACTTGCAAAAGCACTCTGCCAAAATGCATTCTAAGTCTATGGGAATGCATTTTGGATAACATTAGCTGTATCTTTTTGGAAAGTTGTCAGGGCTGCAAATTCAAAATGGCATTAGAATTAGCTTCCAACACTAGACCTTCAACAAGTTTTGCATCTAGGAAAAGCAACAGGAAAACTTGCAAAAGCACTCTGCCAAAATGCATTCTAAGTCTATGGGAATGCATTTTGGATAACATTACCTGTAACTTTTGGAAAGTTGTCAGGGCTGCAAATTAAAAGTGGCATTAGAATTAGCTTCCAACACTACACCTTCAAAAAGTTTTGCATCAAGGAAAAGCAACAGGAAAACTTGTAAAAGCACTCTGCCAAAATGCATTCTAAGTCTATGGGAATGCATTTTGGTTAACATTAGCTGTATCTTTTTGGAAAGTTGTCAGAGCTGAAAATTCAAAATGGCATTAGAATTAGCTTCCAACACTAGACCTTCAACAAGTTTTGCATCTAGGAAAAGCAACAGGAAAACTTACAATGCACTCTGCCAAAATGCCTTTTAAGTCTATAGGAATGCATACTGGTTAACATTAGCTGTAACTTTTTGAAAAGTTGTCAGGGCTGCAAATTCAAAGTGTTATTAGAATTAGCTTCCAACACTAGACCTTCAACAAGTTTTGCATCTAGGAAAAGCAACAGGAAAACTTGCAAAAGCACTCTGCCAAAATGCATTCTAAGTCTATGGGAATGCATTTTGGATAACATTACCTGTAACTTTTGGAAAGTTGTCAGGGCTGCAAATTAAAAGTGGCATTAGAATTAGCTTCCAACACTACACCTTCAAAAAGTTTTGCATCAAGGAAAAGCAACAGGAAAACTTGTAAAAGCACTCTGCCAAAATGCATTCTAAGTCTATGGGAATGCATTTTGGTTAACATTAGCTGTATCTTTTTGGAAAGTTGTCAGAGCTGAAAATTCAAAATGGCATTAGAATTAGCTTCCAACACTAGACCTTCAACAAGTTTTGCATCTAGGAAAAGCAACAGGAAAACTTGCAAAAGCACTCTGCCAAAATGCCTTCCTAGTCTATGGGAATGCATTTTGGATAACATTACCTGTAACTTTTTGGAAAGTTGTCAGGGCTGCAAATTCAAAATGGCATTAGAATTAGCTTCCAACACTAGACCTTCAACAAGTTTTGCATCTAGGAAAAGCAACAGGAAAACTTGCAAAAGCACTCTGCCAAAATGCATTCTAAGTCTATGGGAATGCATTTTGGATAACATTACCTGTAACTTTTTGGAAAGTTGTCAAGGCTGCAAATTAAAAGTGGCATTAGAATTAGCTTCCAACACTACACCTTCAAAAAGTTTTGCATCAAGGAAAAGCAACAGGAAAACTTGTAAAAGCACTCTGCCAAAATGCATTCTAAGTCTATGGGAATGCATTTTGGTTAACATTAGCTGTATCTTTTTGGAAAGTTGTCAGAGCTGAAAATTCAAAATGGCATTAGAATTAGCTTCCAACACTAGACCTTCAACAAGTTTTGCATCTAGGAAAAGCAACAGGAAAACTTACAATGCACTCTGCCAAAATGCCTTTTAAGTCTATAGGAATGCATACTGGTTAACATTAGCTGTAACTTTTTGAAAAGTTGTCAGGGCTGCAAATTCAAAGTGTTATTAGAATTAGCTTCCAACACTAGACCTTCAACAAGTTTTGCATCTAGGAAAAGCAATAGGAAAACTTGCAAAAGCACTCTGCCAAAATGCATTCTAAGTCTATGGGAATGCATTTTGGATAACATTACCTGTAACTTTTGGAAAGTTGTCAGAGCTGCAAATTAAAAGTGGCATTAGAATTAGCTTCCAACACTACACCTTCAAAAAGTTTTGCATCAAGGAAAAGCAACAGGAAAACTTGTAAAAGCACTCTGCCAAAATGCATTCTAAGTCTATGGGAATGCATTTTGGTTAACATTAGCTGTATCTTTTTGGAAAGTTGTCAGAGCTGAAAATTCAAAATGGCATTAGAATTAGCTTCCAACACTAGACCTTCAACAAGTTTTGCATCTAGGAAAAGCAACAGGAAAACTTGCAAAAGCACTCTGCCAAAATGCCTTCTAAGTCTATGGGAATGCATTTTGGATAACATTACCTGTAACTTTTTGGAAAGTTGTCAGGGCTGCAAATTCAAAATGGCATTAGAATTAGCTTCCAACACTAGACCTTCAACAAGTTTTGCATCTAGGAAAAGCAACAGGAAAACTTGCAAAAGCACTCTGCCAAAATGCATTCTAAGTCTATGGGAATGCATTTTGGATAACATTACCTGTAACTTTTTGGAAAGTTGTCAGGGCTGCAAATTCAAAATGGCATTAGAATTAGCTTCCAACACTAGACCTTCAACAAGTTTTGCATCTAGGAAAAGCAACAGGAAAACTTGCAAAAGCACTCTGCCAAAATGCATTCTAAGTCTATGGGAATGCATTTTGGTTAACATTAGCTGTATCTTTTTGGAAAGTTGTCAGGGCTGCAAATTCAAAATGGCATTAGAATTAGCTTCCAACACTAGACCTTCAACAAGTTTTGCATCTAGGAAAAGCAACAGGAAAACTTGCAAAAGCACTCTGCCAAAATGCATTCTAAGTCTATGGGAATGCATTTTGGATAACATTACCTGTAACTTTTGGAAAGTTGTCAGGGCTGCAAATTAAAAGTGGCATTAGAATTAGCTTCCAACACTACACCTTCAAAAAGTTTTGCATCAAGGAAAAGCAACAGGAAAACTTGTAAAAGCACTCTGCCAAAATGCATTCTAAGTCTATGGGAATGCATTTTGGTTAACATTAGCTGTATCTTTTTGGAAAGTTGTCAGAGCTGAAAATTCAAAATGGCATTAGAATTAGCTTCCAACACTAGACCTTCAACAAGTTTTGCATCTAGGAAAAGCAACAGGAAAACTTGCAAAAGCACTCTGCCAAAATGCCTTCCTAGTCTATGGGAATGCATTTTGGATAACATTACCTGTAACTTTTTGGAAAGTTGTCAGGGCTGCAAATTCAAAATGGCATTAGAATTAGCTTCCAACACTAGACCTTCAACAAGTTTTGCATCTAGGAAAAGCAACAGGAAAACTTGCAAAAGCACTCTGCCAAAATGCATTCTAAGTCTATGGGAATGCATTTTGGATAACATTACCTTTAACTTTTTGGAAAGTTGTCAAGGCTGCAAATTAAAAGTGGCATTAGAATTAGCTTCCAACACTACACCTTCAAAAAGTTTTGCATCAAGGAAAAGCAACAGGAAAACTTGTAAAAGCACTCTGCCAAAATGCATTCTAAGTCTATGGGAATGCATTTTGGTTAACATTAGCTGTATCTTTTTGGAAAGTTGTCAGAGCTGAAAATTCAAAATGGCATTAGAATTAGCTTCCAACACTAGACCTTCAACAAGTTTTGCATCTAGGAAAAGCAACAGGAAAACTTACAATGCACTCTGCCAAAATGCCTTTTAAGTCTATAGGAATGCATACTGGTTAACATTAGCTGTAACTTTTTGAAAAGTTGTCAGGGCTGCAAATTCAAAGTGTTATTAGAATTAGCTTCCAACACTAGACCTTCAACAAGTTTTGCATCTAGGAAAAGCAACAGGAAAACTTGCAAAAGCACTCTGCCAAAATGCATTCTAAGTCTATGGGAATGCATTTTGGATAACATTACCTGTAACTTTTGGAAAGTTGTCAGGGCTGCAAATTAAAAGTGGCATTAGAATTAGCTTCCAACACTACACCTTCAAAAAGTTTTGCATCAAGGAAAAGCAACAGGAAAACTTGTAAAAGCACTCTGCCAAAATGCATTCTAAGTCTATGGGAATGCATTTTGGTTAACATTAGCTGTATCTTTTTGGAAAGTTGTCAGAGCTGAAAATTCAAAATGGCATTAGAATTAGCTTCCAACACTAGACCTTCAACAAGTTTTGCATCTAGGAAAAGCAACAGGAAAACTTGCAAAAGCACTCTGCCAAAATGCCTTCCTAAGTCTATGGGAATGCATTTTGGATAACATTACCTGTAACTTTTTGGAAAGTTGTCAGGGCTGCAAATTCAAAATGGCATTAGAATTAGCTTCCAACACTAGACCTTCAACAAGTTTTGCATCTAGGAAAAGCAACAGGAAAACTTGCAAAAGCACTCTGCCAAAATGCATTCTAAGTCTATGGGAATGCATTTTGGATAACATTACCTTTAACTTTTTGGAAAGTTGTCAAGGCTGCAAATTAAAAGTGGCATTAGAATTAGCTTCCAACACTACACCTTCAAAAAGTTTTGCATCAAGGAAAAGCAACAGGAAAACTTGTAAAAGCACTCTGCCAAAATGCATTCTAAGTCTATGGGAATGCATTTTGGTTAACATTAGCTGTATCTTTTTGGAAAGTTGTCAGAGCTGAAAATTCAAAATGGCATTAGAATTAGCTTCCAACACTAGACCTTCAACAAGTTTTGCATCTAGGAAAAGCAACAGGAAAACTTACAATGCACTCTGCCAAAATGCCTTTTAAGTCTATAGGAATGCATACTGGTTAACATTAGCTGTAACTTTTTGAAAAGTTGTCAGGGCTGCAAATTCAAAGTGTTATTAGAATTAGCTTCCAACACTAGACCTTCAACAAGTTTTGCATCTAGGAAAAGCAACAGGAAAACTTGCAAAAGCACTCTGCCAAAATGCATTCTAAGTCTATGGGAATGCATTTTGGATAACATTACCTGTAACTTTTGGAAAGTTGTCAGGGCTGCAAATTAAAAGTGGCATTAGAATTAGCTTCCAACACTACACCTTCAAAAAGTTTTGCATCAAGGAAAAGCAACAGGAAAACTTGTAAAAGCACTCTGCCAAAATGCATTCTAAGTCTATGGGAATGCATTTTGGTTAACATTAGCTGTATCTTTTTGGAAAGTTGTCAGAGCTGAAAATTCAAAATGGCATTAGAATTAGCTTCCAACACTAGACCTTCAACAAGTTTTGCATCTAGGAAAAGCAACAGGAAAACTTGCAAAAGCACTCTGCCAAAATGCCTTCCTAGTCTATGGGAATGCATTTTGGATAACATTACCTGTAACTTTTTGGAAAGTTGTCAGGGCTGCAAATTCAAAATGGCATTAGAATTAGCTTCCAACACTAGACCTTCAACAAGTTTTGCATCTAGGAAAAGCAACAGGAAAACTTGCAAAAGCACTCTGCCAAAATGCATTCTAAGTCTATGGGAATGCATTTTGGATAACATTACCTGTAACTTTTTGGAAAGTTGTCAGGGCTGCAAATTAAAAGTGGCATTAGAATTAGCTTCCAACACTACACCTTCAAAAAGTTTTGCATCAAGGAAAAGCAACAGGAAAACTTGTAAAAGCACTCTGCCAAAATGCATTCTAAGTCTATGGGAATGCATTTTGGTTAACATTAGCTGTATCTTTTTGGAAAGTTGTCAGAGCTGAAAATTCAAAATGGCATTAGAATTAGCTTCCAACACTAGACCTTCAACAAGTTTTGCATCTAGGAAAAGCAACAGGAAAACTTACAATGCACTCTGCCAAAATGCCTTTTAAGTCTATAGGAATGCATACTGGTTAACATTAGCTGTAACTTTTTGAAAAGTTGTCAGGGCTGCAAATTCAAAGTGTTATTAGAATTAGCTTCCAACACTAGACCTTCAACAAGTTTTGCATCTAGGAAAAGCAACAGGAAAACTTGCAAAAGCACTCTGCCAAAATGCATTCTAAGTCTATGGGAATGCATTTTGGATAACATTACCTGTAACTTTTGGAAAGTTGTCAGGGCTGCAAATTAAAAGTGGCATTAGAATTAGCTTCCAACACTACACCTTCAAAAAGTTTTGCATCAAGGAAAAGCAACAGGAAAACTTGTAAAAGCACTCTGCCAAAATGCATTCTAAGTCTATGGGAATGCATTTTGGTTAACATTAGCTGTATCTTTTTGGAAAGTTGTCAGAGCTGAAAATTCAAAATGGCATTAGAATTAGCTTCCAACACTAGACCTTCAACAAGTTTTGCATCTAGGAAAAGCAACAGGAAAACTTGCAAAAGCACTCTGCCAAAATGCCTTCCTAGTCTATGGGAATGCATTTTGGATAACATTACCTGTAACTTTTTGGAAAGTTGTCAGGGCTGCAAATTCAAAATGGCATTAGAATTAGCTTCCAACACTAGACCTTCAACAAGTTTTGCATCTAGGAAAAGCAACAGGAAAACTTGCAAAAGCACTCTGCCAAAATGCATTCTAAGTCTATGGGAATGCATTTTGGATAACATTACCTGTAACTTTTTGGAAAGTTGTCAGGGCTGCAAATTCAAAATGGCATTAGAATTAGCTTCCAACACTAGACCTTCAACAAGTTTTGCATCTAGGAAAAGCAACAGGAAAACTTGCAAAAGCACTCTGCCAAAATGCATTCTAAGTCTATGGGAATGCATTTTGGATAACATTACCTGTAACTTTTGGAAAGTTGTCAGGGCTGCAAATTAAAAGTGGCATTAGAATTAGCTTCCAACACTACACCTTCAAAAAGTTTTGCATCAAGGAAAAGCAACAGGAAAACTTGTAAAAGCACTCTGCCAAAATGCATTCTAAGTCTATGGGAATGCATTTTGGTTAACATTAGCTGTATCTTTTTGGAAAGTTGTCAGAGCTGAAAATTCAAAATGGCATTAGAATTAGCTTCCAACACTAGACCTTCAACAAGTTTTGCATCTAGGAAAAGCAACAGGAAAACTTGCAAAAGCACTCTGCCAAAATGCCTTCTAAGTCTATGGGAATGCATTTTGGATAACATTACCTGTAACTTTTTGGAAAGTTGTCAGGGCTGCAAATTCAAAAGTGGCATTAGAATTAGCTTCCAACACTAGACCTTCAACAAGTTTTGCATCTAGGAAAAGCAACAGGAAAACTTGCAAAAGCACTCTGCCAAAATGCATTCTAAGTCTATGGGAATGCATTTTGGATAACATTACCTGTAACTTTTTGGAAAGTTGTCAGGGCTGCAAATTCAAAAGTGGCATTAGAATTAGCTTCCAACACTAGACCTTCAACAAGTTTTGCATCTAGGAAAAGCAACAGGAAAACTTGCAAAAGCACTCTGCCAAAATGCATTCTAAGTCTATGGGAATGCATTTTGGTTAACATTACCTGTAACTTTTTGGAAAGTTGTCAGGGCTGCAAATTCAAAATGGCATTAGAATTAGCTTCCAACACTAGACCTTCAACAAGTTTTGCATCTAGGAAAAGCAACAGGAAAACTTGCAAAAGCACTCTGCCAAAATGCATTCTAAGTCTATGGGAATGCATTTTGGATAACATTACCTGTAACTTTTTGGAAAGTTGTCAGGGCTGCAAATTAAAAGTGGCATTAGAATTAGCTTCCAACACTACACCTTCAAAAAGTTTTGCATCAAGGAAAAGCAACAGGAAAACTTGTAAAAGCACTCTGCCAAAATGCATTCTAAGTCTATGGGAATGCATTTTGGTTAACATTAGCTGTATCTTTTTGGAAAGTTGTCAGAGCTGAAAATTCAAAATGGCATTAGAATTAGCTTCCAACACTAGACCTTCAACAAGTTTTGCATCTAGGAAAAGCAACAGGAAAACTTGCAAAAGCACTCTGCCAAAATGCCTTCCTAGTCTATGGGAATGCATTTTGGATAACATTACCTGTAACTTTTTGGAAAGTTGTCAGGGCTGCAAATTCAAAATGGCATTAGAATTAGCTTCCAACACTAGACCTTCAACAAGTTTTGCATCTAGGAAAAGCAACAGGAAAACTTGCAAAAGCACTCTGCCAAAATGCATTCTAAGTCTATGGGAATGCATTTTGGATAACATTACCTTTAACTTTTTGGAAAGTTGTCAAGGCTGCAAATTAAAAGTGGCATTAGAATTAGCTTCCAACACTACACCTTCAAAAAGTTTTGCATCAAGGAAAAGCAACAGGAAAACTTGTAAAAGCACTCTGCCAAAATGCATTCTAAGTCTATGGGAATGCATTTTGGTTAACATTAGCTGTATCTTTTTGGAAAGTTGTCAGAGCTGAAAATTCAAAATGGCATTAGAATTAGCTTCCAACACTAGACCTTCAACAAGTTTTGCATCTAGGAAAAGCAACAGGAAAACTTACAATGCACTCTGCCAAAATGCCTTTTAAGTCTATAGGAATGCATACTGGTTAACATTAGCTGTAACTTTTTGAAAAGTTGTCAGGGCTGCAAATTCAAAGTGTTATTAGAATTAGCTTCCAACACTAGACCTTCAACAAGTTTTGCATCTAGGAAAAGCAACAGGAAAACTTGCAAAAGCACTCTGCCAAAATGCATTCTAAGTCTATGGGAATGCATTTTGGATAACATTACCTGTAACTTTTGGAAAGTTGTCAGGGCTGCAAATTAAAAGTGGCATTAGAATTAGCTTCCAACACTACACCTTCAAAAAGTTTTGCATCAAGGAAAAGCAACAGGAAAACTTGTAAAAGCACTCTGCCAAAATGCATTCTAAGTCTATGGGAATGCATTTTGGTTAACATTAGCTGTATCTTTTTGGAAAGTTGTCAGAGCTGAAAATTCAAAATGGCATTAGAATTAGCTTCCAACACTAGACCTTCAACAAGTTTTGCATCTAGGAAAAGCAACAGGAAAACTTGCAAAAGCACTCTGCCAAAATGCCTTCCTAGTCTATGGGAATGCATTTTGGATAACATTACCTGTAACTTTTTGGAAAGTTGTCAGGGCTGCAAATTCAAAATGGCATTAGAATTAGCTTCCAACACTAGACCTTCAACAAGTTTTGCATCTAGGAAAAGCAACAGGAAAACTTGCAAAAGCACTCTGCCAAAATGCATTCTAAGTCTATGGGAATGCATTTTGGATAACATTACCTTTAACTTTTTGGAAAGTTGTCAAGGCTGCAAATTAAAAGTGGCATTAGAATTAGCTTCCAACACTACACCTTCAAAAAGTTTTGCATCAAGGAAAAGCAACAGGAAAACTTGTAAAAGCACTCTGCCAAAATGCATTCTAAGTCTATGGGAATGCATTTTGGTTAACATTAGCTGTATCTTTTTGGAAAGTTGTCAGAGCTGAAAATTCAAAATGGCATTAGAATTAGCTTCCAACACTAGACCTTCAACAAGTTTTGCATCTAGGAAAAGCAACAGGAAAACTTGCAAAAGCACTCTGCCAAAATGCATTCTAAGTCTATGGGAATGCATTTTGGATAACATTACCTGTAACTTTTTGGAAAGTTGTCAGGGCTGCAAATTAAAAGTGGCATTAGAATTAGCTTCCAACACTAGACCTTCAACAAGTTTTGCATCTAGGAAAAGCAACAGGAAAACTTGCAAAAGCACTCTGCCAAAATGCATTCTAAGTCTATGGGAATGCATTTTGGATAACATTACCTGTAACTTTTTGGAAAGTTGTCAGGGCTGCAAATTCAAAGTGTTATTAGAATTAGCTTCCAACACTAGACCTTCAACAAGTTTTGCATCTAGGAAAAGCAACAGGAAAACTTGCAAAAGCACTCTGCCAAAATGCATTCTAAGTCTATGGGAATGCATTTTGGATAACATTACCTGTAACTTTTTGGAAAGTTGTCAGGGCTGCAAATTAAAAGTGGCATTAGAATTAGCTTCCAACACTACACCTTCAAAAAGTTTTGCATCAAGGAAAAGCAACAGGAAAACTTGTAAAAGCACTCTGCCAAAATGCATTCTAAGTCTATGGGAATGCATTTTGGTTAACATTAGCTGTATCTTTTTGGAAAGTTGTCAGAGCTGAAAATTCAAAATGGCATTAGAATTAGCTTCCAACACTAGACCTTCAACAAGTTTTGCATCTAGGAAAAGCAACAGGAAAACTTGCAAAAGCACTCTGCCAAAATGCCTTCTAAGTCTATGGGAATGCATTTTGGATAACATTACCTGTAACTTTTTGGAAAGTTGTCAGGGCTGCAAATTCAAAATGGCATTAGAATTAGCTTCCAACACTAGACCTTCAACAAGTTTTGCATCTAGGAAAAGCAACAGGAAAACTTGCAAAAGCACTCTGCCAAAATGCATTCTAAGTCTATGGGAATGCATTTTGGATAACATTACCTGTAACTTTTTGGAAAGTTGTCAGGGCTGCAAATTAAAAGTGGCATTAGAATTAGCTTCCAACACTAGACCTTCAACAAGTTTTGCATCTAGGAAAAGCAACAGGAAAACTTGCAAAAGCACTCTGCCAAAATGCATTCTAAGTCTATGGGAATGCATTTTGGATAACATTACCTGTAACTTTTGGAAAGTTGTCAGGGCTGCAAATTAAAAGTGGCATTAGAATTAGCTTCCAACACTACACCTTCAAAAAGTTTTGCATCAAGGAAAAGCAACAGGAAAACTTGTAAAAGCACTCTGCCAAAATGCATTCTAAGTCTATGGGAATGCATTTTGGTTAACATTAGCTGTATCTTTTTGGAAAGTTGTCAGAGCTGAAAATTCAAAATGGCATTAGAATTAGCTTCCAACACTAGACCTTCAACAAGTTTTGCATCTAGGAAAAGCAACAGGAAAACTTGCAAAAGCACTCTGCCAAAATGCCTTCCTAGTCTATGGGAATGCATTTTGGATAACATTACCTGTAACTTTTTGGAAAGTTGTCAGGGCTGCAAATTCAAAATGGCATTAGAATTAGCTTCCAACACTAGACCTTCAACAAGTTTTGCATCTAGGAAAAGCAACAGGAAAACTTGCAAAAGCACTCTGCCAAAATGCATTCTAAGTCTATGGGAATGCATTTTGGATAACATTACCTGTAACTTTTTGGAAAGTTGTCAAGGCTGCAAATTAAAAGTGGCATTAGAATTAGCTTCCAACACTACACCTTCAAAAAGTTTTGCATCAAGGAAAAGCAACAGGAAAACTTGTAAAAGCACTCTGCCAAAATGCATTCTAAGTCTATGGGAATGCATTTTGGTTAACATTAGCTGTATCTTTTTGGAAAGTCGTCAGAGCTGAAAATTCAAAATGGCATTAGAATTAGCTTCCAACACTAGACCTTCAACAAGTTTTGCATCTAGGAAAAGCAACAGGAAAACTTACAATGCACTCTGCCAAAATGCCTTTTAAGTCTATAGGAATGCATACTGGTTAACATTAGCTGTAACTTTTTGAAAAGTTGTCAGGGCTGCAAATTCAAAGTGTTATTAGAATTAGCTTCCAACACTAGACCTTCAACAAGTTTTGCATCTAGGAAAAGCAACAGGAAAACTTGCAAAAGCACTCTGCCAAAATGCATTCTAAGTCTATGGGAATGCATTTTGGATAACATTACCTGTAACTTTTTGGAAAGTTGTCAGGGCTGCAAATTAAAAGTGGCATTAGAATTAGCTTCCAACACTACACCTTCAAAAAGTTTTGCATCAAGGAAAAGCAACAGGAAAACTTGTAAAAGCACTCTGCCAAAATGCATTCTAAGTCTATGGGAATGCATTTTGGTTAACATTAGCTGTATCTTTTTGGAAAGTTGTCAGAGCTGAAAATTCAAAATGGCATTAGAATTAGCTTCCAACACTAGACCTTCAACAAGTTTTGCATCTAGGAAAAGCAACAGGAAAACTTGCAAAAGCACTCTGCCAAAATGCATTCCAAGTCTATGGGAATGCATTTTGGATAACATTACCTGTAACTTTTTGGAAAGTTGTCAGGGCTGCAAATTCAAAATGGCATTAGAATTAGCTTCCAACACTAGACCTTCAACAAGTTTTGCATCTAGGAAAAGCAACAGGAAAACTTGCAAAAGCACTCTGCCAAAATGCATTCTAAGTCTATGGGAATGCATTTTGGATAACATTACCTTTAACTTTTTGGAAAGTTGTCAGGGCTGCAAATTAAAAGTGGCATTAGAATTAGCTTCCAACACTACACCTTCAAAAAGTTTTGCATCAAGGAAAAGCAACAGGAAAACTTGTAAAAGCACTCTGCCAAAATGCATTCTAAGTCTATGGGAATGCATTTTGGTTAACATTAGCTGTATCTTTTTGGAAAGTTGTCAGAGCTGAAAATTCAAAATGGCATTAGAATTAGCTTCCAACACTAGACCTTCAACAAGTTTTGCATCTAGGAAAAGCAACAGGAAAACTTGCAAAAGCACTCTGCCAAAATGCCATTCTAAGTCTATGGGAATGCATTTTGGTTAACATTAGCTGTAACTTTTTGGAAAGTTGTCAGGGCTGCAAATTCAAAATGGCATTAGAATTAGCTTCCAACACTAGACCTTCAACAAGTTTTGCATCTAGGAAAAGCAACAGGAAAACTTGCAAAAGCACTCTGCCAAAATGCATTCTAAGTCTATGGGAATGCATTTTGGTTAACATTAGCTGTAACTTTTTGGAAAGTTGTCAGGGCTGCAAATTCAAAGTGTTATTAGAATTAGCTTCCAACACTAGACCTTCAACAAGTTTTGCATCTAGGAAAAGCAACAGGAAAACTTGCAAAAGCACTCTGCCAAAATGCATTCTAAGTCTATGGGAATGCATTTTGGATAACATTACCTGTAACTTTTGGAAAGTTGTCAGGGCTGCAAATTAAAAGTGGCATTAGAATTAGCTTCCAACACTACACCTTCAAAAAGTTTTGCATCAAGGAAAAGCAACAGGAAAACTTGTAAAAGCACTCTGCCAAAATGCATTCTAAGTCTATGGGAATGCATTTTGGTTAACATTAGCTGTATCTTTTTGGAAAGTTGTCAGAGCTGAAAATTCAAAATGGCATTAGAATTAGCTTCCAACACTAGACCTTCAACAAGTTTTGCATCTAGGAAAAGCAACAGGAAAACTTGCAAAAGCACTCTGCCAAAATGCATTCTAAGTCTATGGGAATGCATTTTGGATAACATTACCTGTAACTTTTTGGAAAGTTGTCAAGGCTGCAAATTAAAAGTGGCATTAGAATTAGCTTCCAACACTACACCTTCAAAAAGTTTTGCATCAAGGAAAAGCAACAGGAAAACTTGTAAAAGCACTCTGCCAAAATGCATTCTAAGTCTATGGGAATGCATTTTGGTTAACATTAGCTGTATCTTTTTGGAAAGTTGTCAGAGCTGAAAATTCAAAATGGCATTAGAATTAGCTTCCAACACTAGACCTTCAACAAGTTTTGCATCTAGGAAAAGCAACAGGAAAACTTACAATGCACTCTGCCAAAATGCCTTTTAAGTCTATAGGAATGCATACTGTTAACATTAGCTGTAACTTTTTGAAAAGTTGTCAGGGCTGCAAATTCAAAGTGTTATTAGAATTAGCTTCCAACACTAGACCTTCAACAAGTTTGCATCTAGGAAAAGCAACAGGAAAACTTGCAAAAGGCAGAGTGCCAAAATGCATTCTAAGTCTATGGGAATGCATTTTGGATAACATTACCTTTAACTTTTGGAAAGTTGTCAAGGCTGCAAATTAAAAGTGGCATTAGAATTAGCTTCCAACACTACACCTTCAAAAAGTTTTGCATCAAGGAAAAGCAACAGGAAAACTTGTAAAAGCACTCTGCCAAAATGCATTCTAAGTCTATGGGAATGCATTTTGGTTAACATTAGCTGTATCTTTTTGGAAAGTCGTCAGAGCTGAAAATTCAAAATGGCATTAGAATTAGCTTCCAACACTAGACCTTCAACAAGTTTTGCATCTAGGAAAAGCAACAGGAAAACTTACAATGCACTCTGCCAAAATGCCTTTTAAGTCTATAGGAATGCATACTGGTTAACATTAGCTGTAACTTTTTGAAAAGTTGTCAGGGCTGCAAATTCAAAGTGTTATTAGAATTAGCTTCCAACACTAGACCTTCAACAAGTTTTGCATCTAGGAAAAGCAACAGGAAAACTTGCAAAAGCACTCTGCCAAAATGCATTCTAAGTCTATGGGAATGCATTTTGGATAACATTACCTGTAACTTTTTGGAAAGTTGTCAGGGCTGCCAAATTAAAAGTGGCATTAGAATTAGCTTCCAACACTACACCTTCAAAAAGTTTTGCATCAAGGAAAGCAACAGGAAACTTGTAAAAGCACTCTGCCAAAATGCATTCTAAGTCTATGGGAATGCATTTTGGTTAACATTAGCTGTATCTTTTTGGAAAGTTGTCAGAGCTGAAAATTCAAAATGGCATTAGAATTAGCTTCCAACACTAGACCTTCAACAAGTTTTGCATCTAGGAAAAGCAACAGGAAACTTGCAAAAGTACTCTGCAAAATCATTCCAATACTATGGGAATGCATTTTGGGATAACATTACCTGTAACTTTTTGGAAAGTTTGTCAAAGTGGCTGCAAATTCAAAATGGCATTAGAATTAGCTTCCAACACTAGAAAACCTTCAACAAGTTTTGCATCAGGAAAAGCACAGGAACTTGCAAAAAGCATCTGCCAAATGCCATTCTTCAGTCTATGGGAATGCCATTTGGATAACATTACCTTTAACTTTTGGAAAAGTTGTCAAAGGCTGAAAGTAAAAGTGGCATTAGCATAGCTCCAACACTACACCTTCAAAAGTTTTTGCATAAGAAAAGGCAACGGAAAACCTTTTAAAGCACTCTGCAAAAGCATTCTAAGTCTAAGGGAATGCATTTTGGTTAACATTAGCTGTATTTTTGGCAAAGTCGTCAGAGCTGAAATTCAACATGCATTAGAAAATTAGACTTCCCACACTAGACCTTAACAAGTTTTGCATCTAGGAAAAGCAACAGGATAAACTTACAATGCACTCTGCCAAAAATGCCTTTAGTCTAATATGAATGCAATACTGGTTAACCATTAGCTGTAACTTTTTGAAAAGTTGTCAGGGCTTGCAAATTCAAAGTGTTTATTAGAATTAGCTTCCAACACTAGACCTTTCAACAGTTTGCATCTAGGAAAAAGCAATAGGTAAAACTTGCAAAATCACTCTGCCAAATGCATTCTAAATCTAAAGGGAATGCATTTTTGATAACAATTACCTGTAACTTTTGTTGAAAGTTTGTCAGGGGCTGCAAATTAAAGTGGCATTCGAATAGCTTCCAACACTACAACCTTTCAAAAAGTTTTGGCATCAAGGAAAAGCAACAGGAAAACTTGTTAAAAAGCACTCTGCCAAATGCCTCCTCATTTGAAATTTTTTCAGCTCGACAACTTTCCAAAAAGATACAGCTATGTTAACCAAATGCATTCCCAATAGACTTAGAATGCATTTTGGCAGAGTGCTTTTTACAAGTCTTATGGGAATGCATTTGGTAACCATTCCAAGCCTGTACTTTTTTGGAAAGTTGTCAGAGCTGAAAATTCAAAATGGCATTAGAACCTTAGTTCAACAACTAGACTTCAACAAGTTTTGCATTAGGAAAAAGCAACAGGAAAACTTGCCAAAGCACTCTGCCAAAATGCAATTCAAGTCTCATGGAATGCATTTTGGATAAACATTACCTGTATACTTTTTGGAAAGTTGTCAGGCTGAAATTTTCAAAATGGCTTAGAAATTCAGCTTCCACACACTAGACCTTTCAACAAGTTTTTGCATCCTAGGAAAAGCAACAGAAACTTGCAAAAGCATCGCCAAAATTGCATTCTAAGTCCTATGGGAAGCCATTTTGGATAACATTACTTTAACTTTTTGGAAAGTTTGTCAAGGCTGCAAATTAAAAAGTGGCATTAAATTAGCTTCCAACACTACAAATACTTCAACAAGTTTTGCATCAAGGCCAAGAACAGGACAACTTGTAAAAGCACTCTGCCAAAATGCATTCCTATAGGTCTATGGGAAATGCATTTTGGTTTAACATTACTGTATTCTTTTTTGGAAATTTGTCAGAGCCTGAAATCAAAATGGCATTAGAATTAAGCTTCCACAACTACTTCAAACAAGTTTTGCATCTAGAAAATGCAACAGGAAAATTACAAATCACTCTGCAACCTGCCTTTAAGTCTATAGGAATGCATACTGGTTAACATTAGCTGTAACTGTTTTTTGAAAAGTTTGTCAGGGCTGCAATTCAAGTGTTATTAGAATTAGCTTTCAACACTACAACCCTTTCAAAAAGTTTTGCATCAAGGGAAAAGCCACCAGGAAACCTTTATAAGCACTCTGCCAAAATGCAATTTAAGTCTATGGGAATGCATTTTGGTTAACATTAGCTGTATCTTTTTGGAAAGTCGTCAGAGCTGAAAATGTCAAAAATGGCAAATTAGAATTAGCTTCCAACACTTAGAAACTCAACAAGTTTTGCAATCTAGGAAAAGCAACAGGAAAAACTTACAATGCACTCTGCAAAAATGCCTTTTAAGTCTATAGGAATGCAAATACTGGTTAACATTAGCTGTAACTTTTTGAAAGTTGTCAGGGCTGCAAAATTCAAAGTGTTTATGAATTAGCTTACAACACTAGAACCTTTCAACAAGTTTTTGCATCTAGGAAAAGCAACAGGAAAACTTGCCAAAAGCACTCTGCCAAAATGCATTCTAAGTCTAATGGGAATGCATTTTGGATAACACATTACTGTAATTTTTGGAAAGTTGTCAGGGGCTGCAAATTAAAAAGTGGCATTAGAATCAAGGCTTCCAACACTAACCTTCAAAAAGTTTTGCATCAAGGAAAAAGCAACAGGAAAAATTGTAAAAGCACTCTGCCAAAATCCTCTAAGTCTAGGGAATGCATTTTGGTTAACATTAGCTGTATCTTTTTCGAAAGTTTGTTTCAGAGCTGAAAATTCAAAATGGCATTAGAATTAGCTTCCAACACTAGACCTTCAACAAGTTTTGCATCTTAGGAAAAGCAACAGGAAAACTTGCAAAGCACTCTGCAAAAATGCCTTTCCTAGTCTATGGGAAAAGCATTTTGGATAACATTACCTGTAACTTTTTTGGAAAGTTGGTCAGGCTGCAAACTTCAAAATGGCATTAGACCATTAGCTTCCAACCACTAGACCCTCAACAAGTTTTGCAATCTAGGAAAGCAACACAGGAAAGACTTAGGTTAATTGCAAAAGCACTGCAGCAATGAATTCTAAGTCTAATGGGATGCCATTTTTTGGATACAAGTAACTTCTTTAACTTTTTGGAAAGTTGTCAAGGCTGCAAATTAAAAGTGGCATTAGAATTAGCTTCCAACACTACACCTTCAAAAAGTTTTGCATCAAGGAAAAGCAACAGGAAAACCTTTTAAAAGCACTCTGCCAAAATGCATTCTAAGTCTATGGGAATGCATTTTGGTTAACATTAGCTGTATCTTTTTGGAAAGTCGTCAGAGCTGAAAATTCAAAATGGCATTAGAATTAGCTTCCAACACTAGACCTTCAACAAGTTTTGCATCTAGGAAAAGCAACAGGAAAACTTACAAAAGCACTCTGCCAAAATGCATTCTAAGTCTATGGGAATGCATTACTGGTTAACATTAGCTGTAACTTTTTGAAAGTTGTTCAGGGCTGCAAATTCAAATGTTATTAGAATAGCTCCAACCTAGACCTTCAACAAGTTTTGCATCTAGGAAAAGCAACAAGGAAAAACTTGCAAAAGCACTCTGCCAAAATGCATTCCTAAAGTTATGGAATGCCTTTTGGATAACATTTACCTGTAACTTTTTTGAAAGTTTTCAGGGCTGCAAATTAACCAGTGGCATTAGACTTAGCCTTCCCAACAACTACAGCCTTCAAAAGTTTTGCAATCAATGGAAAGCAACAGGAAAGACTTTGTAAAAAAGCACTCTGCCCAAAATGCATTCTAAAGTCTAATGGGGAATGCATTTGGTTAACATTAGCTGTATCTTTTTGGAACTTGTCAGAGCTGATAAATGTATAAATGCATTAGAATTAAGCTCCAACACTAGACCTTCAACAAGTTTTGCATCTAGGAAAGCCAGGAAAAATTGCAAAAGGACACTCTGCAAAATGCATTTCCAAGTCTATGGGAAGTGGGCATTTTGGATAACATTACCTGTACTTTTGGAACCAGTTGGTCAGGCTGCAAATTCAAAATGGCATTAGAATTAGCTTCCAACACTAGACCTTCAAAAGTTTTAGCATCTAGGAAAGCAACAGGGGAAAACTTGCAAAGCGACATCTGCCAAAATGCATTCTAAGTCTATGGGAATGGCATTTTGATAACAGGTTACTCTTTAACTTTTGGAAAAAGTTGTCAAGGGAAAGCTCGTTTAGCAAAGCTGCAAGAGGGAGAAATCGGCAGACTGATATGCCTATTTTAACTGAATGTGATACTGAGCACTCTGACTCTGAAAGTGAGGAAGAGGAAGATATTCGCTCATATTTAAAATGCTTACCATCTAAAGCTGAAATCAAAAGCATGCTGCAGAACTTATCTGTTGTGTTAACTGATGAAATGAGAGATATAAGGAAAGACATAGTAAACATAGCAGTGAGAACTGACACTATAGAAAAAGCGCAGGAGAAATTACTTAAACACAATACATACTTGCATAAGACTGTAAAAAAGCAAGCTCAACAAATTGAGGAGCTTGAAAGGCAAATGGAGGACTTTGAAAACAGAAGCAGAAGGGTTAATCTGAGAGTAAGAGGCATCCCTGAAATCATTACTCAAGGTGAACTGAAACAAGCACTGTGGCAAATCTTTAACAGCATTCTCAATAGAGATACTGCAACTGAAATTAAAATGGACAGATTTCACAGAGTGGCTAAGACAAAAAATGCACCTCATGGAGCTCCCAGAGATGTCCTTTGCGCTCTGCATAATTTCACAGAGAAGGAGGAAATCATCTCTAAAGCAAGAGAAATAAACAACATCACATACGAAGATAGCAAAATAATAATTTTCCAAGACATCTCGTGGAACACACTCAGCAAAAGAAGAAATCTGAAACCTCTCACAGATGCTATAAAGGAAAAAGGCTTACAATTCAAGTGGGGATTCCCTTTTCACATATCGGTGAGAAAGGAGGGACAATGGATGGTACTGAAATCTCCTAAGGACACTGAGGAATTCTGCAAAAAGCTGGACATTGAAAAACCACCTCTCCCAGGATGGGATGTCATCCCAACGCCTTACTTCTCATTGGAAAAATTACCGGAATTTTGGATAACTCCATTGAAGCAAACTAAGAAGATGGCCTCTACACCTGATCCCAGAGGAGAAAAAGACTTGACCTTTGCCATAAATAATGACACTTGAAGAGAACTCTTAACAACCTTATTTCTTTATTTGGGCACAATTGCACCTCCTCTTTATAAATCTTTAAAGTGTGTTTAATATGTTAATCAAATATTTTGTGTCTTGCAGGTTAGACATTATATCTGAATGTTTATATACTTAGATGAGAAGCTCACAGGGTAAGAGTGTGATTTGGTGTAAGATTTACTTAATTAATACTAGTTTTGTATTATCTGTATCGGGCTGACCTTCCATTTCCCCCATTAGGATAGCACTTTTGCCTATCTTATACCTCTATAACCTTTAAAGAGAAATGTCCCTACGGGACAAAACCTATTTCTTATTGGTAATACCCTTGTACATAGTTCTAAATTCCACACCTAAAATATTCTTTGATTTTTTTCATTTTCAATATGACAGAGATACTGACGACTTGATATCGCTTTATTGCGAAAAAGTATTATGCAACCTTAATTACACAAAATGGCTAATTGTAAGATTACCTCAGTAAATGTTAATGGGTTAAATGAGCCTATTAAAAGAGCACAATTATTTAATCACTGCAATAAAATGGGATCCAAAATCATTTTCATGCAGGAAACCCATTTTAAAGAAAATAATTATCCCAATATAAAACATAAACAATTTGATAAGATATTTACAGGCAATAATTGCTTAAAGAAAACAAATGGCGTGTTGATTGCTATGCATAGAAATATTCCATTTACAACAATTGACACCTATGCTAGAAGTGATGGTAGATGTATCATGGTAAAGGGGATTTTGTATGACACAAAAATAACTATGTGTAATGTTTATCTCACTAACAAAGGTCAAAACAAAATATTGAAGAGTATTCTATTAAAGCTTAAATCCTTTCAAGAAGGGATAGTAATTTTGGGAGGTGACTTTAACATCCCACTTAACCCCTTAATGGACACTTCATCCAAAAAATCAAATTTACCATGTTCACTGATCAAAGGTATTAATCAACTTTTACATGACAACTTATTTGCTGATACTTGGAGAGCTTACCATGCAGATGAGAGAGACTATACACACTATTCCTGTGCTCATAAAAGCTATTCAAGAATAGATTATATTTTTCTGGAACACAGATTCCTAGAACTCGTTAAAAGTGTGTCAATAGAAAACTCTCTTTTATCTGACCATTGCCCAGTGAACTTGATATTTAAACTTCCCAATTTGCTGAAACCTCAATTTAACTGGAAAATAAATGACAATCTGATTAGCCAAGAACCCTTTAAAGAAAAAAATCACCAAGAGACTCAAACAATTCTTCTTAGAAAATAATGTGAATGATACTTCTTTACATAACAGATGGGAAGCACATAAGTGCACGATAAGAGGTTTGTTGATTTCTTTGGGCTCCTTTGCTAAAAAAGAAAGGGAGAAGAAAAATAAACTCATTACTGAAAGATATACATAATTTAGAATCCCTACATAAAAAATACTTATCAGATAAGGTCTTTAAGGAGTTAAAAGAAAAAGAAAAGATTTAAAAATACTTCTAGATACAATCTCCAACAAAGCCTACACAAGGATTAAGCAATACCTATATGAAAATAGTAATAAATGTGGCAAATATCTAGCAAGCAAGTTGAAATCTCAATTTATAAAATCATACCTTTTAAAAATGAAAAATGATAAGCAACAAATGGTACATACAACTACAGATATAGCAAAATGTTTTCAAGATTATTATACCAGACTCTATAATTTAAACAAACAATATGCTAATAATTCTCACATAGAAATAAAGAAAAAACAAATTAACCAATTTCTTTCCCAAATTAAAATCCCTTCCTTAGATAAGGGTATAGCCGAAGAATTAGACAAACCTTTTAATGAGGAGGAACTGCAAAAAGCAATAAAGAATCTTCCACTTGGCAAAAGCCCAGGCCCAGATGGATTCTCGGCGAGCTATTATAAATCTTTGATAAAATCTTAGTCCCTATATTGCTGGAGTTATTTAACTCACAGAATAGACACTCTCAAATTCCAGAACAATCCCAAGAAGCCCACATTACAGTTATTCACAAACCAGGAAAAGATCCTACTGAATGCGCTAGTTTATAGGCCAATTTCCCTTATTAACATAGATCAAAAATTATTTGCAAAATTACTTGCCAATAGAATTAGTGTACACTTACCCGACCTAATCCATTTTGACCAAGCGGGTTTTGTACCTGGCAGAGAAGGGAAAAAATAATACAATTAGAGCTGTAAACATAATAAAGTATATGAAAAAGAAAAACGAGGAGGCCCTAATAATATCTATGGATGCTGAAAAAGCCTTTGATAGAGTAGAATGGTTATTTATTGAACAGATGTTGGAAAAAATAGGATTCGGTACCGGTATAATAAATAAAATAATGTCCCTATATAAATGTCCCAATGCTAGAATAAGAATTAATGGCACGTTATCAAATAAAGTCCCTATCAGCAATGGGACGAGACAGGGCTGTCCTTTGTCCCCCTTGTTGTTTATTCTAACCATTGAATCTTTACTACTTGCAATTAGGCAAAATATAGATATAACAGGGATTAAAATAGCAAACTCTCATTATAAAGTATCTGCCTTTGCAGACGATTTGCTATTTTATATCACTAAGCCACATTTATCTATACCTAATTTAATGAATCTAATCTAATCAAATTAAATTACAACAAATCAGAAATATTAAACATCTCCCTTTCAGAACAAACAATTACTCAATTAAAAAACAATTTTCCCTTTAAGTGGGCTAAGGTATCAATAAAATATCTGGGGATCCATCTCACCCATAACGAAAAATTGCTGTATAAATTGAATTACATTCCTGCTATAGAAACAATAGATAAGGACATTGTGAGTTTTAACAATGTATGTGTCTCTTGGTTAGGAAGAGTCAACATAGTAAAAATTATATTCCTTCCTAAGTTATTACATATATTTCAGAATATGCCTATTGAAGTCCCTTTGAGATTTTTCAATATCGTAAAATCAAAATTGTCCAAATTTATCTGGAAAGATTCGGTACCCAGAATAGCCTACAATACATTAATTAAACCAAAGGAAAAGGGGGGAATTGGCTTACCATGTTTGAAAACTTATTATTTTGCTATGCAACTTTCTAGAGTATTAACATGGCACAACAGTGACTCCTCCAAATCCTTTATTGATGCAGAAAAAGGAGAAGAGATTCTCAGATTAGATTCTTTGATCTGGAAAGATGAAAAGAAATTTCCTTTTATGACCAAAGCAGAGGTGACAGCCCACCCTACATTAAAAACGTTTCATAGAATTAATAGTGAATATGAACTTTGTGTTTATCCCTCTATATTAACACCCATTCCAGAGAATTTATCAGCTCAGATCAATTTAAGTAATACCGGATTTCCCCAGAAGGGGGAGTGCCAACCTAAATTATTCAGACTTAATGACTTTATAGAAGATAAAAAGATTATACCATTAGAAAAATTCTTACTTCTATTTGGAAACAATAACAAGAATAAAGGGTTATACAAATCCATAACGGAATATATCGGAACATTTGATATTAATTCTATAAGCAACAATCTATCTTGGTTTGAACACTTTTTTTGAAAAATATTCATATAAAAAGACCAATTTCATTTTTCTATAGAAGTCTGATCTCAAATGGAGACGCAAAACCTCCATTTGCCCATAAGTGGGAAGAGGAATTAAACTTTAACCTTTCGACGGAATGAATGGAAAAAGATTTGCATTAATACATACAAAACATTTACCTCTACAGCATCATATGAATCAGCTTATAAACTTTTGGCAAGATGGTACTTAACCCCAGTTAAATTAAAAAGCATATATGGCACAGAAGATCTCTGTTGGAGATGTAAAGAGGAAAAGGGTACCTATGAACATATTTGGTATGGATGCAAAATTTTAAAACCTTATTGGCAGGCAATACAATCTATTATTGACAAAATATACCCAAATCTTTTAAGGTTACATCCTTCCGCAGTTTTACTCTTATATGATAATAATATTAAAAAGATAATCAACATACCAACTATCAAATATATTCTAGTTTCTGCTAAGTCATTAATTCCTCGTCAATGGAAATCTAAAGAGCCTCCCCTCTTAACAGAGTGGGTAAAACTAATTGAGGAGATAAGACATGCTGAAGAGGCTATAGCATATAAAAATAATGTTTTGCAAAAACACCTGAAAAATTGGAACTCCTGGATTTCTTATATGGAAAGAAATAAATGAATGTATAGCAATATTGTTATTTATTTCGAGGATAATATTAAAAACATCTTGTTCAACTATATGAGTAACTTACAATTTACATATCTGTCATGTAACACAACGGCTTATGTAATATCCTGTTAAATATTGTTGAAAAACATTTTCTTGTAGGTGTGGAAAACTTTTTCTTTCTTTTTGTCTTTTTCTTTGTATCCCCCCCCTTCTTCATCTTCTGTACCCCTGATACTTTTTGTTATTGAAAACTTAATAAAAAGAGATTTAACAAGAATTAGCTTCCAACACTACACCTTCAATAAGTTTTGCATCAAGGAAAAGCAACAGAAACACTTGCAAAATCACTCTGCCAAAATGCATTATAAGTCTATGGGATTGCATTAGCTGTAACATTTGGGAAAGTTATCAGGGCTGCAAATTCAATATGGCATTAGAATTAGCTTCCAACACTACACCTTCAATAAGTTTTGCATCAAGGAAAAGCAACAGAAACACTTGCAAAAGCACTCTGCCAAACTGCATAGCAAGTCTATGGGAATGCATTCTGGATAACATTAGCTGTAACTTTTGGGAAAGTGGTCAGGGCTGCAAATCCAATATGGCATTAGAATTAGCTTCCAACACTACACCTTCAACAAGTTTTGCATCAAGGAAAAGCAACAGAAACACTTGCAAAAGCACTCTGCCAAAATGCATTATAAGTCTATGGGATTGCATGCTTGTTAACATTAGCTGTAACTTTTGGGGAAAGTGGTCAGGGCTGCAAATCCAATATAGCATTAGAATTAGCTTCCAACACTACACCTTCAACAAGTTTTGCATCAAGGAAAAGCAACAGGAACACTTGCAAAAGCACTCTGCCAAAATGCATAGCAAGACTATGGGATTGCATTCTTGTAAACATTAGCTGTAACATTTGGGAAAGTTATCAGGCCTGCAAATTCAATATGGCATTAGAATTAGCTTCCAACACTACACCTTCTACAAGTTTTGCATCAAGGAAAAGCAACAGGAACACTTGCAAAAGCACTCTGCCAAACTGCATAGCAAGTCTATGGGAATGCATTCTGGATAATATTAGCTGTAACTTTTGGGAAAGTGGTCAGGGCTGCAAATCCAATATGGCATTAGAATTAGCTTCCAAACACTACACCTTCAACAAGTTTTGCATCAAGGAAAAGCTACAGAAACACTTGCAAAAGCACTCTGCCAAAATGCATAGCAAGTCTATGGGAATGCATTCTTGTTAAATCTCTTTTTATTAAGTTTTCAATATCAAAAAGTATCAGGGGTACAGAAGATGAAGAAGGGGGGGATACAAAGAAAAAGACAAAAAGAAAGAAAAAGCATTCCACACCTACAAGAAAATGTTTTTCAACAATATTTAACAGGATATTACATTAGCCGTTGTGTTACATGACAGATATGTAAATTGTAAGTTACTCATATAGTTGAACAAGATGTTTTTAATATTATCCAAGAAATAAATAACAATAACAATATTGCTATACAATCATTTATTGCTTTCCATATAAGAAATCCAGGTGTTCCAATTTTTCAGGTGTTTTTGCAAACCATTATTTTTATATGCTATAGCCTCTTCAGCATGTCTTATCTCCTCAATTAGTTTTACCCACTCTGTTAAGAGGGGAGGCTCTTTAGATTTCCATTTACGGGGAATCAATGACTTAGCAGAAACTAGAATATATTTGATAGTTGGTATGTTGATAATCTTTTTAATATTATTATCATATAAGAGTAAAACTGCGGAAGGATGTAACCTTAAAAGATTTGGGTATATTTTGTCAATAATAGATTGTATAGCCTGCCAATAAGGTTTTAAAATTTTGCATCCATACCAAATATGTTCATAGGTACCCTTTTCCTCTTTACATCTCCAACAGAGATCTTCTGTGCCATATATGCTTTTTAATTTGACTGGGGTTAAGTACCATCTTGCCAAAAGTTTATAAGATGATTCATATGATGCTGTAGAGGTAAATGTTTTGTATGTATTGATGCAAATCTTTTCCCATTCATCCGTCGAGAGGTTAAAGTTTAATTCCTCTTCTCACTGATCTCAAATGGAGACGCAAAAACTCCATTTGCCCATAGGCAAATGGAGTTTTTGCGTCTCCATTTGAGATCAGACTTCTATAGAAAAATGAAATTGGTCTTTTTATATGAATATTTTTCAAAAAAAGTGTTCAAACCAAGATAGATTGTTGCTTATAGAATTAATATCAAATGTTCCGATATATTCCGTTATGGATTTGTATAACCCTTTATTCTTGTTATTGTTTCCAAATAGAACTAAGAATTTTTCTAATGGTAAATTCTTTTTATCTTCTATAAAGTCATTAAGTCTGAATAATTTAGGTTGGCACTCCCCCTTCTGAGGAAATGCGGTATTACTTATATTTATCTGAGCTGATAAATTCTCTGGAATGGGTGTTAATATAGAGGGATAAACACAAAGTTCATATTCACTATTAATTCTATGAAACGTTTTTAATGTAGGGTGGGCTGTTACCTCTGCTTTGGTCATAAAAGGAATTTTCTTTTCCTCTTTCCGGATCAAAGAATCTAATCTGAGAATCTCTTCTCCTTTTTCTGCATCAATAAAGGATTTGGAGGAGTCACTGTTGTGCCATGTTAATACTCTAGAAAGTTGCATAGCAAAATAATAAGTTTTCAAACATGGTAAGCCAATTCCTCCCTTTTCCTTTGGTTTAATTAATGTATTGTAGGCTATTCTGGGTACCGAATCTTTCCAAATAAATTTGGACAATTTTGATTTTATGATATTGAAAAACCTCAAAGGGACTTCAATAGGCATATTCTGAAATATATGTAACAACTTAGGAAGGAATATCATTTTTACTATGTTGACTCTTCCTAACCAAGAGACACCTACATTGTTAAAACTCACAATGTCCTTATCTATTGTTTCTATAGCAGGAATGTAATTCAATTTATACAGCAATTTTTCGTTATGGGTGAGATGGATCCCCAGATATTTTATTGATACCTTAGCCCACTTAAAGGGAAAATTGTTTTTTAATCGAGTAATTGTTTGTTCTGAAAGGGAGATGTTTAACATTTCTGATTTGTTGTAATTTAATTTGAAGTTGGATAGAGACCCAAAACAATTGATTAGATTCATTAAATTAGGTATAGATAAATGTGGCTTAGTGATATAAAATAGCAAATCATCTGCAAAGGCAGATACTTTATAATGAGAGTTTGCTATTTTAATCCCTGTTATATCTATATTTTGCCTAATTGCAAGTAGTAAAGATTCAATAGTTAGAATAAACAACAAGGGGGACAAAGGACAGCCCTGTCTCGTCCCATTGCTGATAGGGACTTTATTTGATAACGTGCCATTAATTCTTATTCTAGCATTGGGACATTTATATAGGGACATTATTTTATTTATTATACCGGTACCGAATCCTATTTTTTCCAACATCTGTTCAATAAATAACCATTCTACTCTACCAAAGGCTTTTTCAGCATCCATAGATATTATTAGGGCCTCCTCGTTTTTCTTTTTCATATACTTTATTATGTTTACAGCTCTAATTGTATTATTTTTCCCTTCTCTGCCAGGTACAAAACCCGCTTGGTCAAAATGGATTAGGTCGGGTAAGTGTACACTAATTCTATTGGCAAGTAATTTTGCAAATAATTTTTGATCTATGTTAATAAGGGAAATTGGCTTATAACTAGCACATTCAGTAGGATCTTTTCCTGGTTTGTGTATAACTGTAATGTGGGCTTCTTGGGATTGTTCTGGAATTTGAGAGTGTCTATTCTGTGAGTTAAATAACTCCAGCAATATAGGGACTAAGATTTTATCAAAGATTTTATAATAGCTCGCCGAGAATCCATCTGGGCCTGGGCTTTTGCCCAGTGGAAAATTCTTTATTGCTTTTTGCAGTTCCTCCTCATTAAAAGGTTTGCCTAATTCTACTGCTATACTCTTATCTAAGGAAGGTATTTTAATTTGGGATAGAAATTGGTTAATTTGTTTTTTCTTTATTTCTCTGTGAGAATTATTAGCATATTGTTTGTTTAAATTATATAGCCTGGTATAATAATCTTGAAAACATTTTGCTATATCTGTAGTTGTATGTACCATTTTTTGCTTATCATTTTTTATTTTTAAAAGGTAAGATTTTATAAATTGAGATTTCAACTTGTTTGCTAGATATTTGCCACATTTATTACTATTTTCATATAGGTATTGTTTAATCCTTGTGTAGGCTTTGTTGGAGATTGTATCTAGAAGTATTTTTAAATCTTTTCTTTTCTCTTTTAACTCTTTAAAGACCTTATCTGATAAGTATTTTTTATGAAGGGATTCTAAATTATGTATATCTTTCAATAATGAGTTTAATTTCTTCTCCCTTTCTTTTTTAGCAAAGGAGCCCAAAGAAATCAACACACCTCTTATCGTGCACTTATGTGCTTCCCATCTGTTATGTAAAGAAGTATCATTTACATTATTTTCTAAGAAGAATTGTTTGAGTCTCTTGGTGATTTTTTCTTGAAAGGGTTCTTTGCTAATCAGATTGTCATTTATTTTCCAGTTAAAATGAGGTTTCAGCAAATTGGGAAGTTTAAATATCAATTTCACTGGGCAATGGTCAGATAAAAGAGAATTTTCTATTGACACACTTTTAACTAGTTCTAGGAATCTGTGTTCCATAAAAATATAATCTATTCTTGAATAGCTTTTATGAGCACAGGAATAGTGTGTATAGTCTCTCTCATCTGCATGGAAAGCTCTCCAAGTATCAGCAAATAAGTTGTCATGTAAAAGTTGATTAATACCCTTGATCAGTGAACATGGTAAATTTGACTTTTTGGATGAAGTGTCCATTAAGGGGTTAAGTGGGATGTTAAAGTCACCTCCCAAAATTACTATCCCTTCTTGAAAGGATTTAAGCTTTAATAGAATACTCTTCAATATTTTGTTTTGACCTTTGTTAGTGAGATAAACATTACACATAGTTATTTTTGTGTCATACAAAATCCCCTTTACCATGATACATCTACCATCACTTCTAGCATAGGTGTCAATTGTTGTAAATGGAATATTTCTATGCATAGCAATCAACACGCCATTTGTTTTCTTTAAGCATATATTGCCTGTAAATATCTTATCAAATTGTTTATGTTTTATATTGGGAAAATTATTTTCTTTAAAATGGGTTTCCTGCATGAAAATGATTTTGGATCCCATTTTATTGCAGTGATTAAATAATTGTGCTCTTTTAATAGGCTCATTTAACCCATTAACATTTATTGATGTAATCTTACAATTAGCCATTTTGTGTATTTAAGGTTGCATAATACTTTTTCGCAATAAAGCGATATCAAGTCATCAGTATCTCTGTCATATTGAAAATGAAAAAAATCAAAGAATATTTTAGGTGTGGAATTTAGAACTATGTACAAGGATATTACCAATAAGAAATAGGTTTTGTCCTGTAGGGACATTTCTCTTTAAAAGTTATAGAGGTATAAGATAGGCAAAAGTGCTATCTTAATGGGGGAAATGGAAGGTCAACCCGATACAGATAATACAAAACTACTATTAATTAAGTAAATCTTACACCAAATCACACTCTTACCCTGTGAGCTTCTCATCTATGTATATAAACATTCAGATATAATGTCTAACCTGCAAGACACAAAATTTTTGATTAACATATTAAACACAATTTAAAGATTTATGAAGAGGAGGTGCATTGTGCCCAAATAAGGAAATAAGGTTGTTAAGAGTGCTCTTCAAGTGTCATTATTTATGGCAAAGGTCAAGTCTTTTTATCCTCTTGGATCAGGTGTAGAGGTCATCTTCTTACTTTGCTTCAATGGAGTTATCCAAAATTCCGGTAATTTTTCCAATGAGAAGTCAGGCGTTGTGATGATATCCCATCCTGGGAGAGGTGGTTTTTCAATGTCCAGCTTTTTGCAGAATTCCTCAGTGTCCTTAGGAGATTTCAGTACCATCCATTGTCCCTCCTTTCTCACCGCTATGTTAAAAGGGAATCCCCACTTGAATTGTAGGCCTTTTTCCTTTATAGCATCTGTGAGAGGTTTCAGATTTCTTCTTTTGCTGAGTGTGTTCCACGAGATGTCTTGGAAAATTATTATTTTGCTATCTTCGTATGTGATGTTGTTTATTTCTCTTGCTTTAGAGATGATTTCCTCCTTCTCTGTAAAATTATGCAGAGCGCAAAGGACATCTCTGGGAGCTCCATGAGGTGCATTTTTTGTCTTAGCCACTCTGTGAAATCTGTCCATTTTAATTTCAGTTGCAGTATCTCTTTTGAGAATGCTGTTAAAGATTTGCCACAGTGCTTGTTTCAGTTCACCTTGAGTAATTATTTCAGGGATGCCTCTTACTCTCAGATTAACCCTTCTGCTTCTGTTTTCAAAGTCCTCCATTTGCCTTTCAAGCTCCTCAATTTGCTGAGCTTGCTTTTTTACAGTCTTATGCAAGTATGTATTGTGTGTTAAGTAATTTCTCCTGCGCTTTTTCTATAGTGTCAGTTCTCACTGCTATGTTTACTATGTCTTTCCTTATATCTCTCATTTCATCAGTTAACACAACAGATAAGTCCCGCAGCATGCTTTTGATTTCAGCTTTAGATGGTAAGCATTTTAAATATGAGCGAATATGTTCCTCTTCCTCACTTTCAGAGTCAGAGTGCTCAGTATCACATTCAGTTAAAATAGGCATATCAGTTTGCCGATTTCTCCCTCTTGCAGCTTTGCCAAATGAGCTTTCACTGACTATGTCAGTGTTTTTAGCAGACTCACGTTTTTTTGCGGCCGCCATCTTGGATCCCCTTGTGTCTCTATCAACAGGATCAAAAAACTCATCTGGATCAGGTAATTCCCTAGCGATTTTGCTAGGTCTGGGTTTTTTATCAATGAGAAGAAACAAGAACACTTGAAAAATCACTGTGCCAAAATGCAATGTATGTCTATGGGAGAGCATTCAGGTTAACATTAGCTGTAACTTCTGAGAAAGTTGGAAGGTTTGTAAATTCAATTTGGCATTATAATTAGCTTCCAACACTACACCTTCTACAAGTTTTTCATTAATGATAAGCAACATCAACACTTGAAAAATCACTGTGCCAAAATGCAATGTAAGTCTATGGGAGAACATTTAGGTTAACATTAGCTGTAACTTTTGGGAATGTTGGCAGGGATACAAATCCTATATGGCGTAAGAATTAGCTTCCAACTCTACACTTTTAACAAGTATTTCATCAATGAGAAGAAACAAGAACACTTGCAAAATCACTGTGCCACATTGCAATGTAAGTCTATGGGAGAGCATTTAGGTTAACAATAGCTGTAACTTTCGAGAAAGTTGGAAGGTTTGTAAATTCAATTTGGCATTATAATTAGCTTCCAACACTACACCTTTAACAAGTTTTTCATCAATGAGAAGAAACAAGAACACTTGAAAAATCACTGTGCCAAAATGCAATGTAAGTCTAAGGGAGAGCATTTAGGTTAACATTAGCTGTAACTTTTGGGAATGCTGGCATTGATACAAATACTATATAGCGTAAGAATTACCTTCCAACTCTACACCTTTAAAAAACTTTTTCATCAATGAGAAGAAACAAGAACACTTGAAAAATCACTGTGCCAAAATGCAATGTAAGTCTACGGGAGAGCATTCAGGTTAACACTAGATGTAACTTTTGAGAATGTTGGCAGGTTTGTAAATTCAATTTGGCATTATGATTAGCTTCCAACACTACACCTTCTACAAGTTTTTCATTAATGATAAGCAACATGAACACTTGAAAAATCACTGTGCCAAAATGCAATGTAAGTCTATGGGAGAGCATTTAAGTTAACATTAGCTGTAACTTTTGAGAAAGTTGGAATGTTTGTAAATTCAATTTGGCATTATAATTACCTTCCAACATTACACCTTTAACAAGTTTTTCATCAATGAGAAGAAACAAGAACACTTGAAAAATCACTGTGCCAAAATGCAATGTAAGTCTAAGGGATTGCATTCAGGTTAACATTAGCTGTAACTTTTGAGAAAGTTGGAAGGTTTGTAAATTCAATTTGGCATTATAATTAGCTTCCAACACTACACCTTCTACAAGTTATTCATTACTGATAAGCAACATCAACACTTGAAAAATCACTGTGCCAAAATGCAATGTAAGTCTATGGGAGAACATTTAGGTTAACATTAGCTGTAACTTTTGGGAATGTTGGAAGGTTTGTAAATTCAATTTGGCATTATAATTAGCTTCCAACACTACACCTTTAACAAGTTTTTCATCAATGAGAAGAAACAAGAACACTTGAAAAATCACTGTGCCAAAATGCAATGTAAGTCTAAGGGAGAGCATTTAGGTTAACATTAGCTGTAACTTTTGAGAAAGTTGACATGTTTGTTAATTCAATTTGGCATTATAATTAGCTTCCAACACTACACCTTCTACAAGTTATTCATTACTGATAAGCAACATGAACACATGAAAAAACACTGTGCCAAAATGCAATGTAAGTCTATGGGCCTGGCCTGGAGCGAAGCTGAATGGCTGCCTGAGGCTGTAGCTCTCCGCTGAAAACACCCAGAAAAGCTACTAAAAGCAATCCAGGAAGCCCCTTCTTGTGCTAAAAAGGTTTGTGAACGTCTCCTGAATGATATGGAGTGGAAAAGGGTGTCACATAAGAAGAAATATGGCTCTCCTATCCCTCGAAAGCTTTCAGAATTTTATGGGGAGGAAAACCAAGATGGCGACCGTCATTACCAGCCACGAGGTAGACATGAATCGGACTACCATACTCCCCCACCGCTAGCTCAGAGGAATAGATTTAGCCCTCTCTACACTTCTCATTGCAGGGGTGACCCAGCGGAGCTTGCTGAGGAAGAAAGCGAGGAGGATAACCCGAAGGAAAGCCCTAAAGACACCAGGGATAGTAACCCTCTGAAATCCCTGAAGGCCCAGCCTGTATCGTCACGACAGGATGATCAGAGATCCCAGGTAGGACAGACTCCACAGTCCTTACCCCACCCATCCATTCATCCGCCTCCAGCAAACGTTACTCTAGACCCCCTGACGTCATTCCCAGCTACTGAGCAGACAATGACGCAGAAATTTTTTAAGGACTTCATGGTGTCCTTTAGCGGCGTCATGAAGGATAACATGGCGGAGATCAGGGGGGATATGCAATCTCTGGTGAAACAAATGTCAAACTTTGCAAGTGAAACAGACCAGAGAATCTCCAAGTTGGAGAATAGGATTGCAGAAATGACAACGGCACATAACGAATTAGTTGATGCCCACAAGGAGCTTATGAACGAGAATAGATGGATGAAGGAGAAGATAGCTGACGGGGAGGACAGGAATAGGAGGAATAACGTTAAAATCAGAGGGGTCCCTGAAACTGTTCATAATGATGAGCTTAAGGGATATGTAATGGATATCCTGAAATCTACCTTCCCTGCGTTGACTGAGAGTGAAATGACTGTGGACAGGGCTCACAGGTTGCCCAAACCTGGCCATATTGTTAAACATTTGCCCAGAGACGTGATTACAAGAATCCACTTTTTCCATGTGAAGGAAATGCTACTAGCCGCCACAAGAGGAGGGAAAAAACTCCCAGATCCATATCGGGATCTGGCATTATACCAGGATCTATCTCAGACCACTTTACAAGCAAGACGAGAGTATTCGCAGATTACTGCCACTCTAAGGCATAAAAACATTCAATATTCCTGGGGATTTCCACCAAAACTGATAATACAGGATCAAGGAGTGTCCTATGTTGTTAGAAGCGTGAAGGAGGGACATGAGCTGCTCTCAAAGTGGAACATTCCAATCTTTGTCCCCAAAGATCCAAAAAAGGACAAACCCATATACCATCCAACCCCATACAAACAACAACTAATGGACACTACCCAACCACCATCTGAGGAAGATAAGTCTGCAGAAGCTCCTGGTGGTACCTGAACTGCTGGGTGCCCAGCCATAAACTCTTCCCCCCATTTCTGACTTTCCCCCTTGGGTTTTGTCACCTTCCCTTAGGAGAAAAGTCCAACTGGAAGTCCACAACGGTGGACTCTGACCTGATAGGTCATTTGAACTGAACAGTAATTTGAAGTTTACTTTTCATATTTTTGAAACTGTTTTTCTTCTTTTTCTTTTTCTCTTTTTTTTCTTCTCACTGAACTGAGAGTGGTAGTTACAATAGGTAGAACCGGATGCCATTTTGTACGCCACTTCTTTTCTTGTTAATTCATTGTTCCTTTAAGTTTTTCAGGCTGTTGTCCCAACTAACCTTTTTTTCTCCAATCAGAGCTGAGATGTGCGAATGTCAAAATGATGTCCCTGGACTGACTTGGGTGAGGTAAATATATTGGTTTGGTTTGTTTACAATATCACTGTATAGATAAACATGTTTCAGGAATGTAAACTTCTTTCGATTAATGTGAGAGGGTTAAATTTTATAGAAAGAGGTATCTACTACAAAAGTTGGTAAAAGAAGAAAAAGCTGACATTATTTGTTTACAAGAGACACATTTAAATAAAATTGCAGCAGGGAAACTTAAAATTCATAAATTTTCTAAAATATACCATTCCACTTTAAAAAATAATAATAAGAAAGCTGGGGTATGCATAGCCGTCAGAGATACACTGGGGCAGGTGGTAGGGGAAACTTTTGCTAGTGAAGACGGAAGAATGGTGATGATTACTGGTACAATTAATGCCCAAGATTTTACATTTGTGAACCTACAGATGCAGCCACTTTCTTTTGTACGCTTATCGCGCTGTAACACTAGATAAGCAGCAGAAAATGAGATGTGTTACATTGCCTCTCTGCATTTATCGCGTTTACCAGCATGAGATACCAGTAGTGGCCACTAGAGGTCACTAAGTGCTAGCTAATACCATTCGTTCAAATATACAGTACATCAGTTACAAATGGAGGAAAGAGCTCAACAGCTTACATAGTACAGAGGTGGTCTAGTAGGTTAAGTGGTTGCTTTTGGCCTGAGAGTTTGGTGTTCAATCCACCAAGAAAGTTGTTTTTTTTTTAGCTGGAAAAATTGGTGGAGGGAGAGAGACACAGTGTGCATATTAATATAAAAGGATTGGGCTGCAATTTTATTATATTAAAAAGTGTGCTTTTTAATACAAATAAGAAGGTAAAAAAAGAAACTTTCATTAGGGATTGAACACCAAACTCTCCAGCCAAAAACATGTGCTTAACCGACCACCACTGCACCACGTAAAATGTCATGCTCTTTTCTCGTTTTGTAACTCATATACTGTATATTTGAACGAATGGCATTAGCTAGCGCTTAGTCTCTCTCTGTCTCTCTCTGCTTTCTCCGATTTTTCCATCGGTCTCTCTGTCTCCCTCCCCCGATTTTTTCATCAGTGTCTCTCTCTGCTTTCTCTGATTTTTCCATCTCAATCTCTCTCTCCCTCCCCAATTTTTCTATCAGTCTCTCTGTCTTCCTCCCCTGACTTTTTTCATCAGTGTCTCTCTCTGCTTTCTCCGATTTTTCCATCTCCCTCCCCCGATTTTTCCATCTGTGTCTCTCTCTGCTTTCTCAGATTTTCCCTGCTTTCTCCGATTTTTCCGATTTTTCCATCTCCCTCCCCCGATTTTTCCATCTGTGTCTCTCTCTGCTTTCTCAGATTTTTCCATTTGTCTCTCTCTCTCCCTCCCCCAATTTCTCTATCTCTGTCTCTCTCTGCTTTCTCTGATTTTTTTCATCTGTCTCTCCCTCCCCCGATTTTTCCATCTGTGTCTCTCTCTGCTTTCTCCGATTTTTCCATCTCCCTCCCCCAATTTCTCCATCTGTGTCTCTTTCTGCTTTCTCCAATTTTTTCCTTCTCCATCTCAATCTCTCTCTCCCTCCCCAATGTTTCTATCATTCTCTCTGTCTCCCTCCCCTGATTTTTTCATCAGTGTCTCTCTCTGCTTTCTCCGATTTTTCCATCTCCCTCCTCCGATTTTTCCATCTGTGTCTCTCTCTGCTTTCTCCGATTTTTCCATCTCCCTCCCCCGATTTTTCCATCTGTGTCTCTCTCTGCTTTCTCCGATTTTTCCATTTGTCTCTCTCTCTCCCTCCCCCAATTTCTCTGTCTCTCTCTGCTTTCTCAGATTTTTTTCATCTGTCTCTCCCTCCCCCGATTTTTCCATCAGTCTTTCTCTGATTTTTTTCATCTGTCTCTCCCTCCCCCGATTTTTCCATCTGTGTCTCTCTCTGCTTTCTCCGATTTTTCCATCTCCCTCCCCCAATTTCTCCATCTGTGTCTCTTTCTGCTTTCTCCAATTTTTTCCATCTCCATCTCAATCTCTCTCTCCCTCCCCAATGTTTCTATCATTCTCTCTGTCTCCCTCCCCTGATTTTTTCATCAGTGTCTCTCTCTGCTTTCTCCGATTTTTCCATCTCCCTCCCCTGATTTTTCCATCTGTGTTGCTCTCTGCTTTCTCAGATTTTTCCATTTGTCTCTCTCTCTCTCCCTCCCCAATTTCTCTATCTCTGTCTCTCTCTGCTTTCTCTGATTTTTTTCATCTGTCTCTCCCTCCCCCGATTTTTCCATCTGTGTCTCTCTCTGCTTTCTCCGATTTTTCCATCTCCCTCCCCCGATTTTTCCATCTGTGTCTCTCTCTGCTTTCTCCGATTTTTCCATTTGTCTCTCTCTCTCCCTCCCCCAATTTCTCTATCTCTGTCTCTCTCTGCTTTCTCCGATTTTTCCATCTCCCTCCCCCGATTTTTCCATCTGTGTCTCTCTCTGCTTTCTCCGATTTTTCCATTTGTCTCTCTCTCTCCCTCCCCCAATTTCTCTATCTCTGTCTTTCTCTGCTTTCTCAGATTTTTCCATCTGTCTCTCCCTCCCCAATTTTTCCATCTGTGTTTCTCTCTGCTTTCGCCAATTTTTTACATCTCCATCTGTCTCTCTCTCCCTCCCCCAATTTCTCCATGTGTCTCTCTCTGCTTTCTCAGATTTTTTCATCTCCATCTCGATCTCTCTCTCTCCCTCCCCTGATTTTTCCATCTGTGTCTCTCTCTCCCTCACCCTAAAACCTTAATACATGTATTGGCACTGGTTTAGAGTTTACAGAAGGCTGTTTCTTGAGCCCTCACACAGCACCAATTCAGTTCTATAAACTGTGAATAAAATATAGACAAACTATTTTTCATGCCACCTCTCTATAATGCCATTATTTTTTCTAAATTATTACCAATCCATAGAGACTTTCACCTAAATATCTAAATACTGTATATCATAATTTTGGTAATAAATGTTGTCAGAAACGGAACTAGAGGGGGGCGGGCCCTGGCGCAGGACGTGCAGCCGGGCCCCCCGCCCCCCCTCCGTACACCCGGAACTGTCCGGGAATATGCACCGCAAAGCAGCGCGCGGACTGCCGGGGGACCCTGAGGGGTGCGGGCCCTGGCCCGCTCGCACCCCTGCTTCCCCAGTAGTTTCGCCCCTGAATGTTGTCATTATGTTATGTTGACCTAGTTACCTTACTGTATGTACTAGAGGGCATATTATTCACATTTGGGCTGATCTCTATTTCCACTCTGTGTAGCTAAAAGCATGTATTAAATAAACATGTTTTTACTGTATATTACAGTCTTTGACCATTTTTCAAAGCAAAATATTTCACCCATCCAGGCCTGGATTTGTGGCAAGGCCATACAGGCCTTGGCCTAGGGCGACAAAAGTCCTGGGGAAGCATGCCATGTAGCTGCATCTAGGGTTGCCACCTTTTCTGGAAAAAAATACCGGCTTTCCAATATATTTATATTTTGTTATTAATAACATTGGGAACAGCCATAATTTTTACCGGCCAGGCCAGTAAAATACCAGCCAGGTGGCAACCCTAGCTGCATCCAAGGTAACACCTTTCCCTAATGGCCCTGCTCATGCGTGTGCAGTCACAGGGGTGCATGTTCCGGGGTGGGGGGTGTGAACTGCCACATACTTGGGCTGTGCCATGTGATTGCAGTGGGAAGGGGTGCCTAGGGGTGCCAAAAAACTAAATCTAGACCTGCACCCATCACTTTTCCTCACCTAGCAGGCCAGTTCTGTGAGTTCTGTGAGACAGAGGAGCTGCTTCTGTTAAGATACTATAGAAAGTCACTCTTTAGTGGGCTGGTTGGGTACAGTTTGGGCCTCTGTACATTTGCAATGCCAGGACTTATTTGGACTCCTGTCCAGACCAGATACTACAAAAGGCAGGGCTTAAGTATAGGTGGTGGTTTCTCTCCCTACACAAGAGCTCACATCACCATCTCCCACAAGCTCTTACTTAGCACATGAAATACAACAGCACACAACCCCCACCCCTACCCTTTGTTGTCTGTACCTTTATCACCTTTAATGTGTATTCCTGTGCACTTTAGCTAATTAGCATTTGAAAGCACAAGGGCTTGCTCATGAGAACAGCCTCACATGTAGGACTTTAGTAGGGAGTTTGGGCTGTTAACAACAGGAATTGGTACCACATAGAGATAAACTCTACGGGCGACTTCAGTGCGAGCCATCACGACATGACAAATCGCATATGTCAAGTCTAATAGTGATAGGAATGTTGGATATTGAAGCAGCGTGCATCTGTCATGGCGCAACTGTCTGATGAAGACGCAGCATTGTTCACATCCGACAGTCACATTGTGTCAGATGCATGCTGCGCAGTGGAGTAACTAGATGCTACTGGGCCCCACAGCAAATTAATTTTAGGGCCCCCAACATTTCCAGAGGTTGTCCTGTTTTACCAATATTTATTGACATTTCTCATTAATTAGGGCCTCATAGGCCCCCTATACCTCCTGGGCCCCCCTGCAGCCGCAGGGTCTGCTTCCTCTGTAGTTACGCCCCTGATGCTGCGACAACATCTGACATTCCTATCACTTGCATTAGATTTAGTGCATCCGACGTGACATGCGATTTGTTGGCTCACGCTGAAATTGAATGGAGTTTTGCCATGTACAGAAACTTGAAAGCAAATGGTTTTTTGAATCTCAGCCATAAGACATGACAGAACTGCTGCTTACAATGGGGATCAGATAGGATCTGTGCAGCCACTGGGACAGAATGTTCTGTTATACAGATAGCTAGAATCTCAGCTGCCATAAAGCAGGATAGGACTGCTGCTTACAATGGGGATCAGATAGGATCTGTGCAGCCACCGGGACAGAATGCTCTGTTATACAGATAGCTAGAATCTCAGCTGCCATAAAGCAGGGCAGGACTGCTGCTTACAATGGGGATCAGATAGGATCTGTGCAGCCACTGGGACAGAATGTTCCATTATACAGATAGCTAGAATCTCAGCTGCCATAAAGCAGGACAGGACTGCTGCTTACAATGGGGATCTGATAGGATCTGTGCAGCCACTGGGACAGAATGTTCCATTACATAGTTACATAGTTACATAGTTAGAATCTCAGCTGCCATAAAGCAGGTCAGGAGACATCCCAGGCCCTTCATCAATCACTTCCTAAATTTCAGAGTTGGGAAGCCATGTGTAGGCATCAAGGAGAAAGGCCCTGTTTACGTGGGTTGGCAGCCCCATGTAGCTGTATTCAGACAACTGCTGGTGATAAAATAAGCAGTGCACCACATTACTAGGGGTAAAGAGAAGACTTTTATGTTATTAATAGGGAACAAAGATAAATATATAGGAAGGTCAGTGATCCCAATGTTATTAATAGGGAATAAAGATAAATATATAGGAAGGTCAGTGATCCCAATGTTATTAATAGGGAATAAAGATAAATATATAGGAAGGACAGTGATCCCAATGTTATTAATAGGGAATAAAGATAAATATATAGGAAGGTCAGTGATCCCAATGTTATTAATAGGGAACAAAGATAAATATATAGGAAGGCCAGTATTTTTTTCCAGAAAAGGTGGTAACCCTAGAAGCGTGGCTGTGCTCTAGGCCAGGACTGGCAATCTTTGGGTTCTGATAAATGTCAGAGGGGCTGCTGCAAGTTGCCATAGATGCTCTCTATTTATTGGGCTGCTGGAGGGTACTGTTTGGGCCTCTGGGTACTTGAAATGCCAGGGCTTATTTGAATCCCAGTCCAGACCTGCTGTGCCCCCTGAACTTCTTTTAATACAATGCAAAGGACAACCAATATATAGGTCACTAGATTTCCCTATGCTTCCTCAGTATGCCAATTTTCCACTTTTATAAAATATAGCCTCTGAATGCACCCGACCAATATGACTTATGGGGGGTAGCACCATACACTATAATGCTATAAATGTTACCTCTCCCTGACGTCTGCTGAGACACTAAAGTCCCCCCCCCCCATATAACTGTAGAATCGCTCAGATGTAATTAGCTGTGGTAATGTTTGTTAATGGATACTGTTCACTGTGAAGGAGGGACGCAATTCTTTGCCCTGAACGTTTCTAATTTTGAGATGCCCTGAATATGCACCTAAAATGACAGGATGCCTTTTCACTAGCTTAACAGAACGTGTTAAGGGTTGCCACCTTTTCAGGAAAAAAACACCGGCCTTCCTATATATTTATCTTTTCCCCCTATTAATTTTAACATTGGGAACAACTGGCATTTTTACCGGCCAGGCAGGTAAAATACTGGCCAGGTGGCCACCCTAGCCAGATTGCACCTGCCATAGAAGTCCTTCTAACAATATACCGTATGTCTCTCTACACACTACAACCAACTACACTAGGACCTTTGAAGCTGCAAATCCATTGCTAGAGTAAAAGGCCTTTGTGAGCCTTTGGATCTATTTCCCAAAGTATTTCCAACCCAAAGTAACCTGCTTCTATAAGTGCCACTGCTCACTTTGTCACTTGTGTCTCACTACAGATATGCACATACATATGGATAACACATACACTGTACTATTGCTAATGTTCTAAGTTACCTGATTAACACATAGTAGGTATATTGTGTAAAATGCTGTGGCAAACCAGGCACCACCTGGTGTCCATCAGTGGAATTGCGCCTATTTTAATTTAAATGCTTATCTTTTGTACATGTCGGGACAGCCCGATTCCCTGCAGTTAACGCGACCAGCACGTTTAACTGGATCTGTTACAGCGCGCCAAACGTACCATCCCTTGTGGCTTCATCTGTATACACTCCAAACTCCCATCAAATGAAATTTATCAACAAAAAATTTAGAAAAATATCCACCTTTACTAAAGGTTACTTATTTATATCAGGAGATCTGAATTCAGTAGTTGACCCTCAGTCTGACTGCACCTCCAAAACTAGGAAAACTCACTGTATTCTGAAGCCAGCTCTGATCCAATTTGAGTTATTCGATACTTGGAGATGTATACACCCTAAAGAGAAACAATTCACTTACTACTCACCGATCCATAAGTCCTTCACTCGCATTGATTATTGTTTGACTGACAGGTTTTCCCTACCACTGGTCTCCAGTATTGAGATAAACCCCAGAAGTTGGTCGGATCATTCTCCCATTAGTGTTAAAATTCAACTTCAAAATTCACCTCTACAACCAAATATTTGGAAATTGAACAAATTTATTTTAAATTCTGAGCACACTTTCCCCCTTATTAAAAAAGAATTAATAGTATTTTGAGCTTAATGATACCAAAGAAGTTTCCAAAACAACTCTCTGGAATGCACACAAAGCTTTTATTAGAGGAGTCATAATGAAACAGAGTGCCATCCACAAAAAAAAGATAAGGGAAAAAACTACCCTCCTTTTAAGTAAAATTAAATCCCTAGAGAAGGATATATTCAGATCTTATTCAAAAATTAGAGGAGACCAGACAGGAACTGGTAGATAATATGTATTACCAATACGACAAATGGCAAACAATACTCAAGGAAAATTGGTATTATGATAATAACAGAGCAGGTAAAGCAATGGCCTGAAAAATCAAAGGGAAAAGAGTTTATCAAAGAATAGTTAAAATTAAACACCCTAAAACTAAGATAGAAGCACACCATCCCAAAGACATAGTGGATGCACTAACCACCTATTATGAAGACCTTTATAATTTAGAAAAGGACCCAGACACTTATATCCCATCGACCCAAGAAATAGATGATTACTTAGATAAAGTTAATCTACCCTCATTGTCTGATCTTGAGCAAAAATCTTTGGCAGTTCCTTTCTATCAACAGGAAATAGAATCTGCCATTAGCTCTCTTAAAAGAGATAAAGCCCCTGGACCCGATGGTTTTATTAATGATTACTTTAAGAAATTTATAAGTATATTATCAACGCCTCTTACAAATATGTTTAATGAAGTAGTAACCAAAGATATTTTCCCCGAAGAATCATTATCAGCATTAATCATAACTATTCCCAAGGAAGATAAAGACCCATCAGACCCAAGTAGTTATAGACCAATTTCCTTATTAAACACAGATATTAAAATATATGCCAGAGTAATAGCTAATAGATTAGCCCCCTTAATGCCCCAACTTATTCACCCGGATCAGGTAGGATTTACCAAAGGCAGAACCACTAGTGATGGCACTCGAAAGGTCCTTGCTTTAGTGCACAAAATTGGGCTCTGTCGGACGCCTACCCTCCTTGTTTCTCTAGATGCGGAAAAGACGTTCGACAGAGTCAACTGGTTGTACTTGTCTAGGGTACTTGTTAAGTTTGGCATTCCTGGTTTTCTTCACAAGGTGATCCTGGCTCTATATACTCAACCTTTTGCTAAGGTGCTGTCATCTGGTTCAATGTCGCACTCCTTCGACATTAAAAATGGTACTCGTCAGGGCTGCCCACTCTCCCCAATAATTTTTAATTTGACTTTAGAACCCTTAGCCCAAAAAATAAGAGATAACTCCCAAATTTATGGTATAAAATTAGGAAGGTCAAATACCAAATTAGGCCTATATGCAGATGATGTCATTTTATACCTTCAAAAACCATTAGTTTCACTGCCAAATGTAAACATAGAACTCAATAATTTCTCTCAAATTTCCTTTTGCAAATTAAATCAGAAAAAAACAGTCATCCTCTCATGCCATGTCTCCCTAAAAATTTAAGAAACTCTTAAGAAATCCATCTGCTACTCTTGGAATAAGAAGTCCATAAAATAACTAGGTATTCAATTAACCCCTACATTAGCTCAATTATATAGAGAAAATTACAGCCCTTGGCTAACAAAATTCAAAATCAAATTAGAAGCACTTGCTAAAATGGAGTATTCTTGGTTAGGTAGAGCTGCTGCCTTTAAAATGATGGTTTTACCGCAGCTTCTGTACCTATTCAGGAAACTACCAATAAGAGTCCCCCAAACTTTCTTCAATACACTCCAAAAAAATCTTAATCAATTTGTTTTAATGAACAGAAAATCCAGATTCTCCAGCAAGATATTAACATCTCATACCTCCAACTTAGGCCTAGGTGTACCAAACATTGAATTATATTACAAGGCAACCATTCTGGACCAATCTAGATCAATCTGGAATGAAGACAGCACAAAACAATGGTTTTTTATAGAGGAAGAACAACTTCCATACAAATCTTATAAGCTATTTATGAAATCTAGATTGGCTTGGAAGGTTCAACAGAACATTCAAAATCCTATAACAGCTAACACTCTCAGACTTTGGAAGGAGATGATGAAATTATGTAAAGAAGACATCTTATCTATAACATCTGATACTCCTTTGATTGCCTTATATACCGTTATTAAGAATATAAACCTAGATGACTGGGTTGCTGCGGGTATAACAAATATAGAGGACTTGCTGGAGGACTCTGGGATTAGGCCTTTTGAATACTTAACATCAGTATATGACATACCACTATCAGATAAACCCTTATATGCTTAAATAAGTAAATTCCTAACTAACCATCAATATAATCCAATCACTTTAACTCCACAAATCAACAAAATTATCCAACCAGAAGGTTCCCACTTAAAAGGTACATCAATTTTTTATAGAGCATTGTTGACCATGAAAGAACTAGCCCTAAATGGCAATTGAATAAATGGCAGGATTATCTTAACTCTGAAATAGACATGGAAGACTGGGAACTGACTGTTAGATCCTTGAGAAAAACATCTCATTGTGTAAACCATCATGAAGGTCTTCTCAAAAACATTTGGCAGTGGTATATGACACCCGAAAAAATTTCTAAATTCGATATGAAGTCATCACCCCTGTGTTGGAGAGGGTGTAGTCAGATGGGTACCATTGGTCATATTCTTTGGGATTGCCCTAAACTTAAAGAGCTTAGAGATGATATTGAGGCCTTCCTCAAACAGCTCCCTATGTCACTTCAATCCATCCCATCCAGTATGGCACTATTACATTTGGGAACCAGGGAGTTGCCACCTCAGGAGAGACTGATTTTCAATCATATTTTTATAATAACCAGGAATCAATTAGCTGCAAATTGGAAATCCTCAATTATTCCACCAATTGGAGAAATTCTTAGAAAAGTGGAGTCAAATCTTTTAGCAGAGAAATCCTGGTCAATCAGATGCGGCAGTTTGAAGTCTTTCCTGGGGAGGGCTAGTCTTTGGCCTACTGTGTATAAAAAATCAAAACTCATGGAGTTTTGAGATGATCAAGCTCTCTCACAAAAATAGAAATAGGATTATTTGACCTCACCAAGATCAGTCCTGGACATTCTGAACAACATGTGTAAGTTTATATCTCAGTGCTCTGGAAGAATTTATGGGACAACAGTGTAAAATAGATTAGATTAGTTAGTTGGTTATATTAGCAATTTAGTTTAATGTTTAATAATACACACATCCTATTATTATGGATATTGGAGTTTATATGCATATACTGGAACTAATGTTCATATCTATCATTGGATCACTATGCAGCCTCCACAATGTGGTAACAATAGAAAAGTGATTGTACAACAAAACACCTTGCCACTCCTGGAATAATTTATAATTTATAATGTTTATTTTGGATAAATAGATCACAAGATAAGGAAAAAAACGGTTTCAAGATCAAAACTAGAGTTCCTTTGTTTTATATAGAGTTTACTAAAACTTAAACTTCTTAATTTTACTTATACTTCATAGTCACTATAGCATTAAAGTGGAATACTCTGACTTTTAAGTAAATGAGTAAATTTAAAGAAAATTAAAAAGAAACAACAGCTGATTATTCCTAAATTGAAATTTGATGGGAATAGAAGTTTTGAAATGTTTTATTTTGATTCCTGTAACCACTATAAGAGGTAAATTTATGCAATTTTGTATCATTTGTCCTTTTTTTTTATTTTGTCATATTATTATTATTATAAATTTCTCATACTTATATGCCACTTAATGCCTGCTTAGATATATGTTTTAAAAAGAAAAAACTCCAATAAAAATTATTGAAAACGTAAGTCTATGGGAGAGCATTTAGGTTAACATTAGCTGTAACTTTTGGGAATGTTGGCAGGGATACAAATATTATATGGCGTAAGAATTAGCTTCCAACTCTTCACCTTTAAAAAGTTTTTCATCAATGAGAAGAAACAAGAACACTTGCAAAATCACTGTGCCAAAATGCAATGTAAGTCTATGGTAGAGCATTTAGGTTAACTATTGGGATTTTTGGCAGGGATACAAATACTATATGGCGTTAGAATTAGATTCCAAAACTACACCTTCTACAAGTTTTTCATTAATGATAAGAAACAAGAACACTTGCAAAATCACTGTGCCAAAATGTAATGTAAGTCTACAGGGGAGCATGTAGGTTAACATTAGCTGTAACATCAGTATTACATAATGTTATTAAGAATATTAACCTAGATCACTGGCAGACATGTGGCTTATCAACAATTGCAGATCTGTTGGAAGGTTCAAGTATTAAACCCTTTGTTGAACTAGTGGCAACATATGATATCCCAATAACAGATAAAATACTATATGATAAAATTCATAAATTTCTAGCCAGGCACCCCTTTAATCCCATCACTTTTACTCCCCAAATTAATAGATTAATTAAGACAGAAGGAAGCAATAAAAAGGGTACATCCATGTTCTGTAGAACATTATTGGATCTAGTAGGAGATTCCCCCAAGTGGCAGTTAAACAATTGGCAGGAGAATTTTCAGATTGACATATTAGAAGAAGAATGGGAGGCAGCATGGAGATCCTTGAGAAAGGCATCTCATTGTGTCGCTTATCAAGAGAGCTTTATTAAAACCATTTGGAAGTGGTAAAGGACCCCTGAACAAATTTCTAAATTTGATCCTAAATCATCACCCTTGTGCTGGAGAGGATGCAATCAGACAGGTCTCTAATGCATGTTCTTTGGAGCTGTCCTAAATTACAGAGACTCTGGGAAGATATTGACAAATTTCTTAAAAACTTCCTGTATCACTAGAAACAATCCCCCCTGGAATGGCCTTGCTCCATCTAGGTATCATAGACCTGCCACATCAGGAAAGACTGATAATGAATCATATTTTTATTGTTACTAAAAATCTCATAGCAGCTAATTGGAAGTCCCCAATTATACCCAAGCTTGAAGACATTTTAAAAATAGTAGATTCCAATCTTTTAGCTGAAAAGGCTTGGGCCATAAGATATGGCAATCTCCAGTCTTTCCTGGAAAGGGCTAGTTTATGGCCTACAATATACATACAATCTAAACTTTCAGAACTTTAGAGTTTTGAGACCAGAACTATAATCCCCTCCTCTCACAGGACACATATATGTAGAACAGTATATCCGGTTTCATTTGGCCTTATTGGATGTCAATTGAATCTTAATTTTTGGAAAATACAGGGAAAACTTTATGTTCTATACTTTGAAGATATTGGGACTTGTAGATTAGTGTTTGTTTTTTGTTGTTAGTTATTCATAAATTATGGGTTTTTATTGGCTATTTATCACCAGATCACCAGATATTACCAGATATGACTAAATGCTTGGTATCTATCCCTAATATTTAGGATTGATGGCTACATTGTACATCAGAATTGGAGAGGGTCCCTGGAATCTCTGAGGGGAGGTTTGGTCCTCCCATTTTCCAGGTTGACTTTCACCTTAAAAGGAAGCAATCGTTAAGAGCATAAAGTACAATGTGGCCCTACTAACTTAGCAATAGATATAGATCTGAAATTGGGATAACAGTTTATCATTACAGTCTATAGGAGATCATTGTAGGTTAACATTAGCTGTAACTTTTGAGAAAGTTGGCAAGTTTGTAAATTCAATTTGGCATTATAATTAGCTTCCAACACTACACCTTCTACAAGTTTTTCATCAATGATAAGAAACATGAACACTTGAAAAATCACTGTGCCAAAATGCAATGTATGTCTAGGGTAGAGCATTTTTTGTTAACATTAGCTGTAACTTTTGGGAAAGTTGGGAGGGATACAAATATTATATGGTGTTAGAATTATCTTACAACACTACACCTTCAACAGGTTTTTCATCAATGAGAAGCAACAAGAACACTTGCAAAATCACTGTTCCAAAATGCAATGTAAGTCTACAGGAGAGCATGTAGGTTAAAATTAGCTGTAAGTTTTGAGAAAGTTTGCAGGTTTGTAAATTCAATTTGGTATTATAATTAGCTTCAAACACTACACCTTCTACAAGTTTTTCATCTTGAAAAATCACTGTGCCAAAATGCAATGTAAGATTATGGGAGTGCATTTAGTTTAACATTAGCTGTAACTTTTGGGAATATTGGTAGGGATACAAATCCTATATGGCGTATATATAGATGCTGAAAAGGGAGAGGATATTAAGAGGTTGGATACTTTAATATGGAAAGATGGAGGGAAAAAAATAGCAATATACCCATCTCTAAAATATTTCAAAAAATCAATAAGGAATACGATCTAATTACATTTCCCTCCATCTTAACTCCGTTTCTAGATAACTTAATGCCATATCAAATTTACAGCCCTGAAAACTTTCTCAAAAGTTACAGCAAATGTTATCCTGAACTCTCTCCCATAGACTTACATTGCATTTTGGTACAGTGATTTTGCAAGTGTTCCTGTTGCTTCCACCTTGTTGAAGGTGTAGAGTTAGGTTCTGCTTGTATTGTCATATAGAATTTAAAGCCCTGACAACTTTCTCAAAAGCTGACAACTTTCTCAAAAGTTACAGCAAATGTTAACGTAAATGCACTCCCATAAACCTATATTGTATTTTGGCACAGAGATTTTGCAAATGTTCCTTTTGCTTGTCGTTGATGAAAAACTCATTGAAGGTGTAGTGTTGCAAGCTATTTGTAATGCCATATAGAATTAAAAACCATGACAACTTTCTCAAAAGTTAAACTAAAGGCACTCCCATAGACTTTCAATGCATTTAGGTACAGTGATCTTGCAAGTGTACCTGTTGCTTGTCCTTGATGAAAAACTTGTTGAAGTTGTAGAATACGAATCTACTTGTAATGCCATATTGAATTTACAGCCCTGACAACTTTCTCAAAAGTTACAACAAATATTAACCGGAATGCACTCCCTTAGACTTACAGTGTATTTTGACACATTGATTTTGCAAGTGTTCCTTTTGCTTGTCCTTGATGAAAAACTTGTTGAAGGTGTAGTGTTGGAATCTATTTGTAAATGCCATATAGAATTGACAACTCTGCCAACCTTCTCAAAAGTTACAGCTAATGTTAACTTGCATGTACTCCTTTAGACTTACATTGCATTTTGGCACAGTGATTTTGCAAGTGTTCCTGTTGCTTGTACTTGATGAATAACTTGTTGATGGTGTAGAATTGGAATCTGCTTGTAATGTCATATAGAATTGACAAAACTGTCAACTTTCTCAAAAGTTACAGCTAATGTTAAACTGCATGCAATCCCATAGACTTTCATTGCATTTTTGCTCAGTAATCTAGCACGTGTTCCTGTTGCTTGTACTTGATGAAAACTTGTTGAAGGTTTAGTGTTGGAAGCTATTTGTAATGCCATATAGAATTTACAACCCTGACAACTTTCTCAAAAATTACAACTAATGTTAATCTGCATGAACTCCCATAGACTAACATTGCATTTTGGTACAGTGATTTTGCAAGTGTTCCTGTTGCTTGTCATTGATGAAAATCTTGATGAAGGTGTAGTGTTGGAAGCTATCTCTAATACCATAACAACCCTGGCAACCTTCTCAAAAGTTAAAGCTAATGTTAACCTGAAGGCAATACCATAGACCTACATTGCATTTTGGTACAGTGGTTTTGCAAGTGTTCCTGTTGCTTGTCCTTGATGAAAAACTTGTTGAATGTGTAATGTTCTAATCTGCTTTTAATGCCACATTGAATTTACAGCCCTGACATCATCCTCAAAAGTTACAGCAAATGTTATCCTGAATGCACTGCCTTAGAATTAGATTGGAGATTGGTACAGTGATTTTGCACATGTTCCTGTTGCTTGTCCTTGATGAAAAACTTGTTAAAGGTGTAGTGTTGGAATCTATTTGTAATGCCATATAGAATTTACAACCCTGCCAACTTTCTCAAAAGATACAGCTCATATTAACCTGAATGCACTCTCATAGACTTATTTTGCATTTTGGTACAGTGATTTTGCAAGCAGGGGCGATCCTGGCCCCTCTGCCGCCTGAGGCAGCAGCAGTTTCTGCTGCCCCCCTCCCCCTGAAATTCGCTCTTAAAGTACCTGGTACCTAATGGGGCGCTGCCGCCTGAGGTGACAGCCTCAACTCGCCTCATTGGCGAAGCACCCCTGTTTGCAAGTGTTCCTGTTGCTTTTCCTTGATTAAAATCTTGTTGAAGGTGTAGAATACGAATCTACTTGTAATGCCATATTACATTTACAGCCCTGACAACTTTCTCAAAAGTTACAACAAATATTAACCTGAATGCACTCCCTTAGACTTACAGTGCATTGTGGCACAGTGATTTTGCAAGTGTTCCTGTTGCTTGTACTTGATGAATAACTTGTTGACAGTGTAGAGTTGGAATCTGCTTGTAATGTCATATAGAATTTACAACCCTATCAAGTTTATCAAAAGCTGCCTACAGCTAATGTTAACTTTAATGCACTCCCTTAGACTTACATTGCATTTTGGCACAGTGACTTAGTTCCTGTTGCTTTGGCACAGTGACTTAGTTCCTGTGGCTTGTCATTGATGAAAAACTTGTTGAAGGTGTAGAATATGAATCTACTTGTAATGCCATATAGAATTTACAACCCTGCCAACTTTCTCAAAAGTTACAGCTAATGTTAACTTTAATGCACTCCCTTAGACTTACAATGCATTTTGGCACAGTGATTTTGCAACTGTTGCTTGTCGTTGATGAAAAACTCATTGAGGGTGTTGGAAGCTATTTGTAATGCCATATAGAATTTGCAACCCTGCCAACTTTCTCAAAAGTTACACTTAGGGGCAGATTCATTAAGGGTCGAATTTCGAAGTTAAAAATACTTGGAAATTCGACCCTCGAATTGAAATCCTTCGACTTCGAATATCGAAGTCGAAGGATTTAGCGCTAATCCTGCGATCGATCGAAGGATTTTTCGTTCGATCGAACGATTAAATCCTTCGAATCGAACGATTCGAAGGATTTTAATCCAACGATCGAAGGAAAATCCTTCGATCAAAAAATCACAGGCAAGCCTATGGGGACCTTCCCCATAGGCTAACATTGACTTCGGTAGGTTTTACCTGCCGAAGTAAAGGGTCGAAGTTTTTTTTAAAGGGGAAGTACTTCGACTATCGAATGGTCGAATAGTCGAACGATTTTTCGTTCGATTCGTTCGATTTCGAACGAATTTAACCAATTCGATGGTCGAAGTACCAAAAAAATACTTTGAAATTCGAATTTTTTTCATTCGAATCCTTCACTCGAGCTTCATGAATCGGCCCCTTAATGTAGGTGTAGTGTTTGAATCTATTTGTAATGCCATATAGAATTTTCAACTTTCTCAAAAGTTACAGCTGAAGGCACTCCCATAGACTTACTTACTCATTTTCGTACAGTGACTTTGCAAGTGTTCCAGTTGCTTGTCCTTGATGAAAAACTTGTGTAAGGTGTAGAGTTGGAATCTGCTTGTAATGCCATATTGAATTTTCATTTTGATATATAATATTTAGTATTTATTTATTTATATATCATTAAATCAGCCCAATTAATTTAGATTAAAATGATTTAATTAAATTAATATATACAAATTAATGTGTATGTCCAATTCATGTTCATCTCATTAATTCCTTGATGTTATCGTGACTTTGACGTTTTTAATTGTATTGCTGAAATCACCTGGTGTTTTTAAGTTGTATATAAATATGTTGCCAGCAGGGGGCGCTTTGGCTTCTGACCATTATAGTCATGAAACGTGTAGAACCATGCACTCTGCTGCCTCATTCATCCATTTTTGTATTGCCACATGTTTTTAAACTACTATTAATAAACGTAGCTTTTAACCTCCAAACATTGGTGCATATCTACACTACATTGAACCAGCGAATGTGCCTTTAATTGCTTTGCTTGCTTCAGTCCACGTGACCACAGTGGAATAGTTGAGCTGGATGGAGGTTCAGATTTCTCATCCTACCTCATATGTGACATTCGGTTGCCCGTGTATGCTTCTATTCACATGGCGCTTATTCTGGTTGATCTGCGCGCCGACCACGGAGGAGTGGTGAGTAGTCACTTTGGCACTCTATATTTCTGTTCCAATATGCGATTTCACTAACAATGATGGACTTGTTAATGTGTGGTCTCCTTTGGATTGATTTGCTTTCACATTGCCATACACGTTAACAATGCATTGTATCTATACGCTTGGACTTGGAAACGGCCGCATTTGGATACATTGTTTTCTAAACCGTCTCTGTATGGGTATACACCATTTATGATACTTTGTCTCTATACGTTTGTGAAACTGACACGATGCTTTGCTTCATGGATCTTACTCTATTTGGATCTAATACTTGGTGCCAGTGTGATATACATATATTATATATTATCTTATATTTTTCATATTTTTCACACATATATATTATATGCTAGGGAGGATGATACCATTTCTAATGGAGTGCATGGGCACCAATTTCAGTAGTTTAAGCAAACGAGAAAGGAAAGCGGCTGATATTTTCTCTCACACTAATGAGGAACCATTTATACTGATGCTGATAATGCGATGGATCTATGTTATGAATTGGAAAGTAACATGATTAAGGAGATGCGCTTATGGTGGGACATCTCTACTCTACAGAATTATCTGAAAGTGGGTCATATACCATATACCATTCGGGGCCTTCATATTAAGAAATTTACAGCCTTTTCGGATGTTTCACGAGAATTTGTTGAATCCTGGAACGCCACTTTATCATCTTGCTCTTACAAATTAATGGAACTAATTATTGATTTTCATACTAAGAAACATAAATCAATACAGAATGGCATTAAGGAATTGCAGTCGGATTTATTGAGACGCAAGGCTAATGTGGAAACAGCAGAGAGATTGGACACTATTAAACATCGTGTCAATAAATTAGAGACGGAAGTGAAATATACCAAAAGAGACACATTTTTTAGAGACAAGAATGATTATGAGTTTAATCGGGTTACAATTGGAATATCCGGAGGAAAGATTTCACATCACATAATAAATTCTCAGTCGGGAAAAAGACTCATAAAGGCTTCAGGAAACATGACAAAAAAGTGAGATTCAGGGATTTGGATAACCAACAGTCAGATAGTTCGACCTCATCGGAATCGGAGGGGGGGGGCAACCGAGGAAACAGCAATCGCTTTTGACATCTGATCCCACTTCAAGTGTCTTGAGTAATGATACAGCTCTTACTTGCAATGTCATTAATTTATCCCAACAGGTACTGACGGACATCCAACTCAAGGTTTTAAGTCTAGGACTGAACTACTTTTTGGACAAGGGTATGCAAATTTTACTATTTAAGTAATCACCACACAATATTGATGGAACAACATATCACGTTAGACACTACTAATTTTTTTATTTTATTTTATTATTTTTAAAAGCTTTATTAAGAACTTCCAACAATACAAAGCCATATTACATTTACAATTTTGTCACACACTAGATAGTTGCAGAAATTTGTTCCCAGCAAAAACATGTCAGCTATCGGGGTAATATGACAAAGTAACCATATCTTATAACATGCCCTAGTGTTGTTGTTACTCTAAGCAAAGGAGGTTTCTGTATTGTGGATATATTAGTAAGAAGATAAGTAAAAAAGAAGATAAGAAAGGAAGGAAGGGTAAGAGGTGTGCTGCAGAGTGACGTATCACTCACTCCTCTTATTGATAAGCTTTGTACACATCTGTTTCTTTAATCATAAGCCCTCTCATCCAGACAACAGAAAATTTATCAAACTGATCTGTGTTGTAAGATGACATTTCTTCAAATCTGTAAATTTCTGAGATTTTATTGAGCCAATCTTTTATAGTGGGAATATGTGTGGTTTTCCAGTGTAACAGTATTGAGTTTTGCTGCGTTCAGCAATTGTGGCTCTAGGCCAGAATTGAAGGAAGCCACTGGTTGTATATTATGGAACAACAAGACTTGAGAGGGGTCTGTCGGTATGGCCTCCCCAAGGATCTGACTAGTCAATGAGCAAACCTCCTTTCAGAATGGTCTTAGAAGATCGCAGGACCAGAAAATATGGTACATGGTGCCTTTTTCTCTGAAACAATGCCAACAGATGCCATTTGAGTTTTTATAGATGTATTGTAGTTTGGATGGTGTATAATACCATCTGGTGATTATCTTGTAGTTTAGTTCTTGTACTCGGCAGCATTTCAAGCATTTGAGTAATTTGGATAGCATATTTTTAATCGGTGTCTCTTCCAACTGGATATTTAAATCCCTTAACCATCTATTTATAAATGAGACTGATTCCCATTTGGTTAGCAGTTGCAGCATTTTGTATAAAAGAGAAATTACATGTCGTGGTGGGTCTTGAAGTGAGCAGGCTGTTTCAAATTTGGTAAGGTCTCGTCCTAATGTTGGTGCACCTCCTAGACCTTGATAGTAGTGGGAAATTTGCGCATACTTGAGGTGGTATATTCGTTTGAATTATGTAGAGTTTTGTAATTTTTCTTTGGGGATAAATGTTTTATTCTCCAGGAAATGTAGAAATTGGAAGTTTCCTTCTATTAACCAATCTTGGAAGTTGTTGGGTCACATTCCTGGGGAGAAAGCAGGATTATTGACCATTAAAAGCGATGGGTAAATAGTGAGGGAGAATTTTGTACAGCATTTGTCCATATCGTCATTGTATTAGATAAGAGAGGGTGGTCTGTGTGTTTCAGTCTTCTGTATATGCGATCTATCCATGGTAAATGTAATAGATATGTGTAAACTTTGTGTAATGGGACCATTACACAAATGTGTAAACTTTGTGTAATGGGACCAATCTATAATTCTTAATAAGACCGATGCGTAATAATACAAACGGCAATCAGGCAAGGTTACCCCACCTTGTCGATTGGATTTAGTCAGCGTACTGTAACTGATTCTTGCCTTTTTATCATGCCACACAAAGTTTGTGTATTTGATTCAATTGTGTCTCCCCTATCTGAAGTGGGAGAGTTTGAAAGATGTATAAAATTCTAGGCATAATCTTCATTTTTACTAAACTCATTCTCCCAAACCACGAAATAGGTTTGTCTTTCCATGCGATCAGGTATTTTTTAATTTTTGATATCACATGCTTCAAGTTTAGCTCGGCCCAATTTGAAGTGTCCTTAGTGATTTTAAGGCCTAAGTATGTAAACGATCTTGGAGCCCATTTGTATGGGAATCCCGTTGTTAGGGCCGGTATTGTTATATCTGGAATTGAGACGTTTAGAGCTGTTGATTTAGAAAAGTTAATCTTGAAGTTACTGAGGTTTCCATATGTATGAAATTCTTGGTTAAGTGCTGGTATGGATGTTACAGGATCCGTAAGAAAAAACAGCAGATTGTCTGCGTAAGCAGCTATTTTATGTTGTGTGTCGTGTACACGAATGCCAGTTATATGTGGATTTAGTCTGATGTGGCTAAGTAGGGGTTCTAAAGCTAATATGAATAGTGTGGGGGATAATGGACATCCTTTCCTTGTGCCGTTACAAATATCAAAGGGTTCTGACAGGTAGCCATTTATTTTTAGACGGACTGTCGGATTATTGTATAATGACATAATCTATGTTAACATATTGGGCCCTATTCCCAGGTGTTTTAAACATGAAAACATAAACTTCCAACTAACCCTGTCGAAGGCTTTTGCTGCATCAGTAGATAAAAGCATATTCTCAATTTTATGTTTTTTGGCCCAGAATTGTAGGTTAATTAGTTTGTTTGTATTATCTCTGCCTTCACGTCCTGTGATGAACCCCACCTGTTCTTGATGTATTAAGCTAGGAAGAAGAGTTTGTATTCTACAAGACAACATTTTCGACAGTAATTTTATATCTGTTTTTATTAAAGAAAGGGGTTGATAATTACTTGGGTCTGTTGCATCTTTTCCTGGTTTCAAGAGTATCGTGATATGCGCCGTTAATGAGGATTTGTCAAGGGTTTTGCCTGAAGAGATGCTTTTAAATGCTGAGCACATAAATGGTAATAGTTTTTCTTTAAATATTTTATAGTAGGTTATTGTAAACCCGTCTGGACCTGGGCTTTTACCTGAAGCTGTGTCTTGGAGGACTGTCTCTAGTTCTTCTATAGTTATTTTTTCCTCTAGCTTTTCAGTTACATCTGGGTGGGTATGTTTTAAATTGGCTGAGGTTAAATATGTTTTGATATTACCTTGGATTAAATCAGTATTTGTTGACGTTGGACTCGGTAATTGGTATAGTGACATGTAAAAACACCGAAATATGTTCAATTGAACCTCTGTTGTTACGTATTGAGGGGATAAAGTTCTTGGATTGTGAGGATTTTAATACTCTGGCCAATAATTTCCCGCATTTATTGCAGTGTTCATAGAAACAGTGTTTTGTCATTGTTATCACTTTGTTTGTGTAGTATTCTAGATGATCTGCTAGCTGTTTCCTAGCCTCTGTTAATTCCTGAAATGAATTACGCTGTAACATGTGCTTGTGTATTGATTCTAATGTGGCTATAGAAGGGTACGGTATTTTTGTTCTCTTTGTTTTTTCTTTCGAGCGCCTATTTGGATCAGGTGCCCTCTAATCACGCATTTATGTGCTTCCCGGCAGGTCACCGGTGAGATTTTGGGAGTATTGTTCTCTACAAAATATATTGCGATTTTGGAGGCTATATCTGCAGTTATCTGTTCATCTTTTAGCAGAGATTCATTGAGTCTCCATGAATTTGTTTTGGGTCTGTTGAAGGGAGTGTGAAGGGTGAGAGTTATCATGGAATGGTCAGACCACGTCCTAGGTAAAATTTGGCTATGAAGTACTTCCTGTAATGCATTATGCGAGAGAAATAGATTATCGATTTTGGTGTAGGTGTGGTGTCTGTTAGAACAGTCCACTAACTGCAGCTGGTGAAGGAGTTTTTTGGCTTTGGTTATATGTGTCCTAGGGACGCTGGTATGACTTGCTGAGCAGTCTAACATTGGTTCCATTGGGAGGTTGAAATCCCCTCCTAGAATGAGAATGCCTTCAGTAAAGTGGAAAGTAGCGGGTCTGTGATAAGAGAAAGTTCTGTTACTTGTTCAGTGTTAGGTAGATATATATTCGCCAGTGTGTATATTTGTCCGAGAAAAGTGCCTTTTATAAAGATATATCGACCGTTTGGACACTTTTTCTGTCACAAGTTGCGAGCTACCCCCTTTGACCTTTGTGGGTTGAGGTCTGCTACAATATATGTCAGGGAAGTTTTTGTTATTCCATTTAGGGGTACTTCCTTCTTTGAATTGTGTCTCTTATATGAATGCAATACTTGCTTTTCTTTTTTGTAATTCTGATGAGAGAAGAATTCTTTTTGAGGGGAGTTTAGCCCATTTACATTTCTGTGGAGTATCTGGAATGAGTCTGGCTTATCTTTGTTCACATCAATAGTTAAAAGACATGGATAGTATCCCCTCTAACGCCTAACGCGTTTCATGCTTACCCAGCACTTAGTCATAGGCAGAATCCAACTAGTCTCTCTTGCTCTGTTCCTTAAGTACTAGCACATGTAGTCCCTCCCCTTAATAAAACCAATCACAAGCATATGTTACAATTGCCATATATCATCCAATGGACTACTGGCTTTGTTCAGATACAATGATCTATATGTTAGATAATCCATGTTACAGGGCATGTACAAAAATATAATTCAAAATAAGTCATATATAAATGATTAAATATAACAAGTCACATCAAATATATAATTGAGGCCTGGTGGCAACCTGGTTTGTAGGTGAAAAATCCAATATACCTCTCTTTTCTTTAGTTTCATCAGAAGGTCACCCCCTCTAATGCCTGTCTTAATTTGTTCTATTCCTTGTATGGAAAAATACTGTAAATTACTATTATTACATTCTTGGAAGTGCCTAGTGACATTGGTTTTGCTGCTTAATTTAGTATTACTCACTTGATTGATATGTTCCCTGATACGTTCTTTCAATGATCTAATAGTGCAACCTACATATTGCTTACCACACTTAGTGCAAGTAATAAGGTAAGGTAATAACTATCCCCTTACTGCAACAATTGATATAATGTTTAATTTTATATGTAGTTGTAGTCACAGTTGAATTAAACTCTCCAGAAACTTTTAAGTATTTACATGTGACGCAACGATTGTGCCCACACTTAAAGCAACCACTGTATCTCAAAAAATCCTGTTTGCTGCTGTTTTTCTCTTTGAATAGGCTCGGAGACAATGAGTCACCTAGGGTGTAGGCACGTCTTGCTACACATCCTATTCCCGGATCTAGTGCCCTACAGAAATCACTATCAGCGTATAATATAGGCAAAAACTTTTTTACTGTTTTGACAATTTTTTTGTATTGTCTGCTGTATCGTGTAATAAAAGAAATTCTTTGGCCAAATTCTTTCTTGTGTATTTTGTTCTGTGGGGTCAAAAGAGTATCCCTGTCAGTGGTTTCAGCTCTAGTATAGGCCCTCTCAATTGACCTATTGTTGTACCCCCTTTCTTTAAATCTGTCCCTCATTTCGTCTGCCTTGATTTTGAATTCACCCAAAGTAGAGCAGTTTCTGCGCAATCGCAGGAACTGTCCTATTGGAATTCCAGCTATTTGACTCCTTGGATGGCAAGACTGTGCGTGAAGCAGAGTATTACCACTGCATGGTTTCCGATAAATTGTAGTATGTATGGTATTGGCTTTAGTCATCAATTTAACATCCAAAAATTCTATTTCCTCCTTAGAGAATGTGTCTGTAAATCTTAGATTCAAATCATTGGTGTTAATATCCGCTACAAATTCTCTGAACTTCTGTTCTCCTCCTGTCCAAATACACAGCAAATCGTCAATATAACGAATATAGAATTTTAGATGTTGATTACTAATTGTTGTCATATAGGTTTCTTCCCACCACCCCATATAGAGGTTGGCGAAGGAGGGCGCAAATTTGGCTCCCATAGCCGTCCCACACTGTTGCAAGTAGTATTGACCATTGAACAGGAAATAGTTGTGTTTCAATAAAAAACCTATAGCTTTTAGGAGAAAGTCTTTCAACTCTTCTGTATATTTACTGTATTTATCCAAATGAAATTTAATGGCCTCCAATCCCTTGTCGTGTGGAATAGAAGAGTAGAGTGAGGCCACATCAAGTGTGGCCCAACTATACTCCCCATGCCACACGATCTTTTCAAGTTTGTCCAGTACATCTGTGGTATCCCTGACATAGCTCGTCAGTCGTAACACCAATGGCTGCAAGTGAGCATCTATCCATTCGGACAGATGTTCATTCAATAAGCCTATTCCGGACACAATTGGCCTACCAATTGGTGGCCTTTGACTTTTGTGTACTTTAGGTAAATGATAAAAGGTGGGTATAACAGGAGAACTTGGTATGAGATAATCTTTAATTATATCAGTAATCCACCAATGTCACTAGTTTGTGTAAAAAAATTTCAGTAGGGTCCCTTTCCAACAATAGATAAGCTCCTCTATCTTCAAGTTGCCTCAAGGCCTCATCCTTATATGCTACAGCATCTAGGACTACTACCATTCCACCCTTGTCTGCATTCTTTATGACTATGGAGCTGTCTTCCTGTAGTTCCTTGAGTGCAGCTTTTTCTTTTACTGTCAAGTTAGAGGACCATTGAGTGTCTGTATTCTTAAAATGTAACTGCCAAAGTGCTTTTTCCACTCTTGTCTGAAATACATCAACCAAAGGTCCCCTAAATTGTGTGGGATAGAATTCACTACGGTTTTTGAATCTAGAGGTATCTATTGTTTCTGGGGGGTTCATGATAGCCAAATCTCTCTCATTCTTTTCCCTTTGTGCGAAATACTTCTTCAATGCAATTTTCCTAACAAATTGGTTAACATCTAACATTGTTTCAAAAATATCAAAATTCCTAGTAGGAGAAAAAGATAGTCCCTTCGCCAAAACCTGTAAATGAACAGGGGATAGACCTTTAGATGACAAGTTCATTACTTTCTCGGTGTCTTCTTCCTCAGTGCATAGCTTTCTCTGTCTTTGTCCCTTGGTGTCTCTTGTTCTTCCATGGGGTTCTTGGTTTTCCATAGGGATCTGTTCGTCTTGTTCTGTGTCCACTGTCTGTTTTCTGTGTTTGATGTTTCTTCCGTCCCTAAAAAAACTTTTTGGGCTTTTTCAGTCCTGTTAACCTGTGAAGAGACAGGGGAAGAGCCAGCAAAAGAGCCTTCTGAAAGATCCTCACCCTCCATGCTTGAGAAGCTAACCTTTTTTGGGGTACTTGTGTTCTTTAAAATTGATCTTTGTGAATAGTTATGTCCCTGTGTAAATCTATTCTCCCTCCTCCTTTGTGCCCAGTTGTAAACCTGGTCTCTACCATAGTCTGTCGTGTCTCTATTAAATTTATTTTTCTTATTCTCCATAATGTCTAATTCAATTTTATTTACCTTTTTCTTAGTGCTCTCATATGTATCAATATATTGTGCATGACCTTTAAATGACTCTAGGTCCTTTTCCATCCTTCTCAAATCGAATTTAATTTGTTCATGTGCTTTACTCTTATACTCAATCATAAATTCCATTAATTTAAATGAGCAATCCGACAATATTTTGTTCCAGCTAGTGACAAATACCTCGTCTTTCTCCACAAAAGAAGGAAATTTTTTGATTCTTAAACCACGTGGTATCATTTGGCTATCAACGTATTTTTCCAGAGAGGCTATATCCCACCACGTATAAAGTTCTTTTATGGAGAGACGTTCCAGGTCTCTAAACATTTTGATTAAATTCAAGCCATCCTGTGAGGTAATTGTAATTTCGCACAAATTTAGGGGACCTTTGGTTGATGTATTTCAGACAAGAGTGGGAGAAGCACTTTGGCAGTTACATTTTAAGAATACAGACACTCAATGGTCCTCTAACTTGACAGTAAAAGAAAAAGCTGCACTCAAGGAACTACAGGAAGACAGCTCCATAGTCATAATTAATGCAGACAAGGGTGGAATGGTAGTAGTCCTAGATGCTGTAACATATAAGGATGAGGCCTTGAGGCAACTTGAATAGGGATGTAGCGAACGTCGGAAAAAAAGTTCGCGAACATATTCGCGAACTTGCGTCAAAAATGCGAACGGTTCGCGAACGTCGCGAACCCCATAGACTTCAATGGGAAGGCGAATTTTAAAAGCTAGAAAAGACATTTCTGGCCAGAAAAATGATTTTAAAGTTGTTTAAAGGGTGCAATGACCTGGACAGTGCCATGCCAGAGGGGGATCAAGGGCAAAAATGTTTCTAAAAAATCCATTGTTGACACAGCGCTGCGTTTTGTGCTGTAAAGGGCAGAAATCACACTACATTTCTAAACCTGTGTAATAAAATGCTTTAAAACGTCCGGCGTCTACATGCCAATCAAGTCGTGTAAAGGTTACAGCCTGTTCACACGCAAAGACGAAACGCGGTGCTTACTGCAACGCAAAAAGACGCAAAGAGCTTTAATGAATGATACCGTCAAGTGAGCAAATAATAGTTTTTAATTACTAGTTGCTTGTCACCTCCAGGATGTTCGTCCTGTTGGTGGCAATATTTCTGTAGTGGTGTGTTTAGCAGTCACCGTGCTTGTGCACACGTGCACGGTCAGGCAGAGGTAATTCAATGTACAGTGAAGTGAACCAAAAAACACTGATTCTGCAGTGTGGGCCCAGTTTTGGTCTACTTTATTGATCACCTGCGGTGACCATAAAAGATGCGATTTTGCCACTGTTGCAGAACCCTGAAAAATTAGGCATGTGTACTTTCCTGAAAAATTATGTTTTTTTTTGTCGCAGCCACTGAACCAGAAGTCCAGAAACAATATGCCATATAAATGCTGAAAATATTAATTTTTTTTGTGGCAGCCACTGCAGCACAGAGGCCAGAAAAAATATGCCATATAAATGCAAACAATATTAATTTTTTTTTGTCGCAGCCACTGCAGCACAGAGGCCAGAAAAAATATGCCATATAAATGCAAACAATATAAATTTTTTTTTGTCGCAGCCACTGCAGCACAGAGGCCAGAAAAAATATGCCATATAAATGCAAACAATATTAATTTTTTTTGTCGCAGCCACTGCAGCACAGAGGCCAGGAAAAATATGCCATATAAATGCTAACAATATAAATTTTTTTTGTCGCAGACACTGAAGCACAGAGGCCAGAAAAAATATGCCATATAAATGCTGAAAATATTCTGTTTTTTTTGGTCGCAGCCACTGAAGCACAGAGGCCAGAAAAAATATGCCATATAAATGCTGAAAATATTCATTTTTTTGTCGCAGCCACTGAAGCACAGAGGCCAGAAAAAATATGCCATATAAATGCTGAAAATATTCTGTTTTTTTTGGTCGCAGCCACTGAAGCACAGAGGCCAGAAAAAATATGCCATATAAATGCTGAAAATATTCATTTATTTTTGTCGCAGCCACTGAAGCACAGAGGCCGAAACAATATGCCATATGAATGCTGAAAATATTCATTTTTTTGTCACAGCCACTGAAGCACAGAGGCCAGAAAAAATATGCCATATAAATGCTGAAAATATTCTGTTTTTTTGGTCGCAGCCACTGAAGCACAGAGGCCAGAAAAAATATGCCATATAAATGCTGAAAATATTCATTTATTTTTGTCGCAGCCACTGAAGCACAGAGGCCGAAACAATATGCCATATGAATGCTGAAAATATTCATTTTTTTGTCACAGCCACTGAAGCACAGAGGCCAGAAAAAATATGCCATATAAATGCTGAAAATATTCCGTTTTTTTTGGTCGCAGCCACTGAAGCACAGAGGCCAGAAAAAATATGCCATATAAATGCTGAAAATATTCATTTATTTTTGTCGCAGCCACTGAAGCACAGAGGCCGAAACAATATGCCATATAAATGCTGAAAATATTCATTTTTTTGTCACAGCCACTGAAGCACAGAGGCCAGAAAAAATATGCCATATAAATGCTGAAAATATTCTGGTTTTTTTGGTCGCAGCCACTGAAGCACAGAGGCCAGAAAAACTCAGGATTTACCTGGATTCAAATTAAACCAGTAGGGTTTGCACCCTAGTTTGTAACGGTGGTGGAGGGAGGAGGACGCTAAAGGACAGCTGTATGTGGAGTCATGAGGCGTGTAGAGAAGGACAGCTGCATGGGGAGTCAGAATCAGAAACTCAGAACAAGTCTTCCGGCGTGCAGTAACCCTCCGAGATCCACCCCTCATTCATTTTAATAAAGGTCAGGTAATCCACACTTTTGTGACCTAGGCGAGTTCTCTTCTCAGTTACAATCCCTCCTGCTGCACTGAAGGTCCTTTCTGAGAGGACACTTGAGGCGGGGCAAGACAAGAGGTTCATGGCAAATTGTGACAGCTCTGGCCACAGATCAAGCCTGCGCACCCAGTAGTCCAGGGGTTCATCGCTCCTCAGAGTGTCGATATCTTTAGTTAATGCCAGGTAGTCCGCTACCTGCCGGTCGAGGCGTTCTTTGAGGGTGGATCCAGAAGGGTTCTGCCGCTGCCTTGGACAAAAAAACATTTGCATGTCTGACGTTACAGAGTGGCCAAAGTGCTTTGTCCTTGCAGGTGCGCTCGTGGCAGGATTACTGGCACCTCTGCCCCTGGAATGTTGATGAGTTCCTGAAGTGACATCACCCTTAAAAGCATTGTACAACATGTTTTGCAGGCTGGTTTGTAAATGCAGCATCCTTTCAGACTTGTGGTATGTTGATAACATTTCTGCCACTTTATGCTTGTACCGAGGGTCTAGTAGAGTCGCGACCCAGTACAGGTCCTTCTCCTTAAGCCTCTTGATACGGGGGTCCTTCAACAGGCATGACAGCATGAAAGACCCCATTCTCACAAGGTTGGATGCAGAGGTATCCATCTCTGCTTCCTCGTTATCAAGGACTGCATCATCCACGGTCTCCTCCCCCCAGCCACGTACAAGACCAGGGGTCCCCAAAAGGTCACCACTAGCCCCCTGGGAAGCCTGCTCCTGTTGGTCCTCCTCCTCCACAAAGCCACCTTCCTCCTCTGACTCCACTTCTGACACCTCTCCCTGCGTTGCAGCAGGTGCCTGGGTTCGTTCTGGTGATTCCGACCAGAAATCGTGCGCTTCCTGCTCCTCGTCACGCTGGTCTACAGCCTCATCTGTCACTCGTCGCACGGCACGCTCCAGGAAGAAAGCAAAGGGTATTAGGTCGCTGATGGTGCCTTCGGTGCGACTGACCATATTTGTAACCTCTTCAAAAGGGCGCATGAGCCTGCAGGCATCGCGCATAAGCACCCAGTAACGGGGGAAAAAAATCCCCAGCTCTGCAGATCCAGTCCTACCACCCAGTTCAAACAGGTATTCGTTGACGGCTCTTTGTTGTTGCAGCAGACGTTCCAACATGAGGAGCGTTGAATTCCAGAGAGTCTGGCTGTCGCAAATCAAACGCCTGACTGGCATGTTGTACCGCTGCTGAATGTCAGCAAGGCGTGCCATGGCTGTATAGGAACGTCTGAAATGGGCCGACACCTTCCTGGACTGCCTGAGAACGTCCTGGAATCCTGGGTACTTTGAGACAAAACGTTGTACTATTAAATTCAGAACATGTGCCATGCAGGGCACATGTGTTAAATTGCCCAGTCTCAGTGCTGCCAACAGATTGCTTCCATTGTCACACACCACTTTTCCGATCTTCAGTTGGTGTGGGGTCAGCCACCGATCGGCCTGTGACTGCAGAGATGACAGGAGTACAGATCCGGTATGGTTTTTTCTTTCCAGGCACGTCATCCCCAAGACAGCATGACAACGGCGTACCTGGCACGTCGAATAGCCTAGGGGGAGCTGGGGGTGCACAGGTGTGGAGGAGGAGGACCCAGCAGCAGAGGACGAAGAAGAGGAAGAAGACGAGGTAGAGAGCGAAGGAAGAGTAGAGGTGGTGGCAGAACCGCGTGCAATCCGTGGCGGTGACACCAACTCCACTGTCGTTGTTGAGCCACACATTTCCTGCTTCCCAGCCATGACCAAGTTCACCCAGTGGGCAGTGTAGGTGACATACCTGCCCTGACCATGCTTGGAGGACCATGCGTCAGTAGTCATATGGACCTTTGGCCCAACACTAAGTGACAGAGATGCGGTGACTTGGCTCTGCACATGGTGGTACAGGTGTGGTATTCCCTTTTTTGAAAAAAAATTGCGGCTGGGTACCTTCCACTGCGGTGTCCCAATTGCTACAAATTTGCGGAAGGCCTCAGAGTCCACCAGCTGGTATGGTAAAAGCTGGCGGGCTAAGAGTGCAGACAAGCCAGCTGTCAGACGCCGGGCAAGGGGGTGACTCGCAGACATTGGCTTCTTACGCTCAAACATGGCCCTCACAGAAACTTGGCTGGGGGCAGATGACTGGGAATGGGAACTGGTGGTCAAGGTGGAAGGCGGAGTGGAGGGTGGTTCAGACGGGTCAAGGACAGCAGAGGTAGAGCAGTAAGATGCTGGACCAGAAGGAGGGTGGCTTTTAGTTTGCCTGTTGCCTTTGAGGTGTTGCTCCCAAAGTGCTTTGTGCTTGCCGTTCATGTGCCTTCGCATAGAAGTTGTACCTATGTGGCTGTTGGGCTTCCCAAGACTCAGTTTCTGACTGCACTCATTGCAAATTACAACGCTTTTGTCAGAGGCACACACATTAAACAAATCCCACACTGCTGACCTTTTTGAAGCTGGCAATCTGGCGGTAACAGTAGAAGTTGGCGGCGTTGGCGGCAATGGCGGGTGCGTTGGCCGGCTGACCACAGGTGCCGATACATGTTGTTGCCCTACTGTTCCCTGCGAGCTGTCCTCCCTGCTTCTTCTAAGTCTTATTCTCCTCCTGCCTCTCTGACTCTCCGTCTCTCCATCTGAACTATCCTCCTCTTGCTCTCTTCTACTGGGCACCCACAAAACATCAATCTCCTCATCATCATTCTCCTCAGATGCATCAATTTCTTCTAACAGCTCACAGAAGGAAGCAGCAGCGGGGACCTCCTCGTCATCACTCATTATGTCCATCTCTGTTGTGTTCTCTGCCAGAATTAAATCTGGTGTAACGTCCTCATCTCCTTCATCTTCTTCTGCCAATAATGGTTGCGCATCACTCAGTTCAAGAAACTCATGTGAAAATAACTCCTCTGACTCCAGTGAAGAAGGGGCGCCGGTGGTGGAGGAAGTGTTACGTGGGGTGCCCATAGCAGTGGAGGATGAGGATGTTGTGGTAAAGTTAGAAACGGTAGAGGATGGGGTGTGCTGTGTAAGCCAGTCAACTACCTCTTCAGCATTTTGGGAGTTCAGGGTCATTGCCTTTTTAAAACTGGGCAATTTCCTAGGGCCACAGGATAGCATAGCAGCACGGCCCCTAGTGCCTCTGCGTGGCGGCCTGCCTTTGCCTGGCATTATTTTTACAAAAACAACAACAACTCAGGTGGTGTTTCTGGAGACGGTATTATTATTGATATTTAGACAGAATGTGAACAAGCTCACACAGCTAAGTGGCAGTGGTTTGAAAATGAAGAACACACTAGGCAAATAATGCCTACAAGGTCAACGTATACACTACAGCAGTGGTGGATACGGAATATATTATTGCTGCTTGAAAAACGTCACTCAGGTGGTGTTTCTGGAGACGGTATTATTATTGATATTTAGACAGAATGTGAACAAGCTCACACAGCTAGATGGCAGTGGTTTGAAAATGAAGAACACACTGGGCAAATAATGCCTGCAAGGTCAACGTATACACTACAGCAGTGGTGGATACGGAATATATTATTGCTGCTTGAAAAACGTCACTCAGGTGGTGTTTCTGGAGACGGTATTATTATTGATATTTAGACAGAATGTGAACAAGCTCACACAGCTAGATGGCAGTGGTTTGAAAATGAAGAACACACTGGGCAAATAATGCCTACAAGGTCAACGTATACACTACAGCAGTGGTGGATACGGAATATATTATTGCTGCTTGAAAAACGTCACTCAGGTGGTGTTTCTGGAGACGGTATTATTATTGATATTTAGACAGAATGTGAACAAGCTCACACAGCTAGATGGCAGTGGTTTGAAAATGAAGAACACACTGGGCAAATAATGCCTGCAAGGTCAACGTATACACTACAGCAGTGGTGGATACGGAATATATTATTGCTGCTTGAAAAACGTCACTCAGGTGGTGTTTCTGGAGACGGTATTATTATTGATATTTAGACAGAATGTGAACAAGCTCACACAGCTAGATGGCAGTGGTTTGAAAATGAAGAACACACTGGGCAAATAATGCCTACAAGGTCAACGTATACACTACAGCAGTGGTGGATACGGAATATATTATTGCTGCTTGAAAAACGTCACTCAGGTGGTGTTTCTGGAGACGGTATTATTATTGATATTTAGACAGAATGTGAAAAAGCTCACACAGCTAAGTGGCAGTGGTTTGAAAATGAAGAACACACTGGGCAAATAATGCCTGCAAGGTCAACGTATACACTACAGCAGTGGTGGATACGGAATATATTATTGCTGCTTGAAAAACGTCACTCAGGTGGTGTTTCTGGAGACGGTATTATTATTGATATTTAGACAGAATGTGAACAAGCTCACACAGCTAGATGGCCACTGGGCAAATAATGCCTGCAAGTGCACTACTATTGGTGCACTACTATGAAGAACAGCAAACAGCACTGGACACCTTAAAGAACAGTAAGATAAGTAAAATAAAAAAAAAATTATATGTATATTAAAAAAAAAAATTTCTCGGGTTGGTGCTGCTGAACTACTAGGAGCAGCACAGTAGCACACCAGTCCCACTCCCCAACACTGCTAGACTAATAGCACTTGGCTGTTAAAGTAGCAAAGTAAAACAACAAAAAAGAAAATAAAAGCAGTCCTTACAAGGACTATTGGGTTATTACAGCAGTCAGCAGATGAGATCAGAAGAGATCAGTGCCCACAGCAGGCAGCTACATACAGAGCACTGCAGTAGAAGGTAGATTACTAGCCAGCAAAGCTACCCTAAAATGTCCCTCAAATCCCTGCAGACTTCTGTCCCTCCAATACAGAGCAGTATCAAGTAGATTACTAGCCAGCAAACTTACTATCAACTGTCCCTCAAAGAAATCAGTGAAATCAGTAACAGCTCTCTCCCTACACTAGCTCTTGCAAGCACACACAGGCAGAATGAAAAAACGCTGCAGGGCTTCAGTTTATATATGGAAGGGGAGTGGTCCAGGGGGTGTGGGGGTGGTCCAGGAGGGAGAGCTTCCTGATTGGCTGCCATGTATCTGCTGGTCTGGGGTGAGAGGTCAAAAAAAAGCACCAGGTAAGGCGAACCCAAAATGGCGAACGTCGCGCGACGTTCGCGAACATTCGGCGAGCGCGAACAGCCGATGTTCGCGCGAACAAGTTCGCCGGCGAACAGTCCGCGACATCCCTAAACTTGAAGATAGAGGAGCTTATCTATTGTTGGAAAGGGACCCTACTGAAAATTTTTTACACAAACTAGTGACATTGGTGGAGCTAGCTTATTCAAAGGAGTTGATTACTGATATAATTAAAGATTATCTCATACCGAGTTCTCCTGTCATACCCACCTTTTATCATTTACCTAAAGTACACAAAAGTCAAAGGCCACCAATTGGTAGGCCAATTGTGTCCGGAATAGGCTCATTGAATGAACATCTGTCCGAATGGATAGATGCTCACTTGCAGCCATTGGTGTTACGACTGACGAGCTATGTCAGGGATACCACAGATGTACTGGACAAACTTGAAAAGATCGTGTGGCATGGGGAGTATAGTTGGGCCACACTTGATGTGGCCTCACTCTACTCTTCTATTCCACACGACAAGGGATTGGAGGCCATTAAATTTCATTTGGATAAATACAGTAAATATACAGAAGAGTTGAAAGACTTTCTCCTAAAAGCTATAGGTTTTTTATTGAAACACAACTATTTCCTGTTCAATGGTCAATACTACTTGCAACAGTGTGGGACGGCTATGGGAGCCAAATTTGCACCCTCCGTCGCCAACCTCTATATGGGGTGGTGGGAAGAAACCTATATGACAACAATTAGTAATCAACATCTAAAATTCTATATTCGTTATATTGACGATTTGCTGTGTATTTGGACAGGAGGAGAACAGAAGTTCAGAGAATTTGTAGCGGATATTAACACCAATGATTTGAATCTAAGATTTACAGACACATTCTCTAAGGAGGAAATAGAATTTTTGGATGTTAAATTGATGACTAAAGCTACTAATACAAAAAGAGGTAGCCGGAGAGCACTTGTTTCTTTAGTTTAAAAGATCATTTCTTTATTTTGCAGGCATTTACTGCACAACATGTTTCGGCTTCAGGCCTTCATCAGGTGCATAAAATCAATTAACACAGCAAGCCATTTAACCCCTCACCTCACCAACAACTGTATACCAGCTCCACAGAGTGGCCAGGTTACTATAGACATATTCGAAACAATAGTACTGCCATCTTGTGGCCTACTGGTAATTAGCACCAACAAAAGTTGCAAACGTTTTGTAGCGATGGTAATACATATTGACACAATATATGCAGAAGTTTGAAACAGTAACAAGGTATTGTCCTACCAGTGTCAAGCCATTTTCAGTATTACAATGTATATTATTCCAAAGTGTATCTGTAAGAAAAATGGAAATTCAATTATACATAATCATTATAGAAAGCATTTATAGCTCATAGCTTCGTTCATTCCCCTTGGTTCAACTGTATTCATTCTGTCTATCCATCTTGCCTCAGTTTGTAACAATAAACGTTTTCTATCTCCCCCTCTTTGGGGTAACTGAACTTTCTCTAAAACCAGCCACCTTAATGTTGCTGAATTGTGTTTATGCGAATAAAAGTGTTTTCCGACTGGTGTATGAGTTTTTTTGTTCTCTGGATCATAATTGGAAATAGAATACTTATGTTCCCTGATCCTAATTTTTATTTGTCTCGATGTTTGCCCAATGTACATTTTCCCACAAGGGCACTTAAGGGCATAAATCACAAAATCCGTATTACAAGTATAATAAGCTTTTATCGGGATCTTATAACCCTTCAAAGGGTGCGTTATACTGTCACCCTTGATTATGGAACTACAGCACCCACAGCCCAGGCAGGGGAATGTGCCAAACTTAGGAGTGCTTAAAAATCTTGTTTTATTCTCTGTCCCATGGATATCAGTCTTTACCAACTTGTCCGCCAAATTTCTCCCTTTCTTATAGGAAAATAATGGGACTGCTTTACAATGTTTGCCAACCACAGGATCCCTTTGTAAAATAGACCAATGTTGCAAAGTCAATTTTTCGAGTTTTTTACTGAGTGGTCCAAATTGGCTCACAAACGGAATTCTTTGGTCAACAACCAATGAGTCCTTCGTCTTCCTAAGAAGACTTGTTCTATCTTGTTTCAGGACCTCATCTCTTATTGTACATAATGAGTTATAGTCATAGCCCTTTTCCACAAATTTATTAATCAGTTTATTCGCACTACTCAGGTAACGTTCATCACTAGAGGATATACGTCTCACCCTCAGGAACTGGCCCTTCGGAATGCCTTTAATAGTATTCGGCATATGATAGCTGTCAGGGCGTAAAATGTTGTTTCGTTCAGCAGGTTTAGAATACAAGTCTGTGGATATTTTTCCATCTATATTGAAAACCTCCACATCTAAGTAGTGGATACTAGATTTGTTGTACTCGGCTGTAAATTTTATGGAGCCATGGTGTGTATTGATAAATTCAATGAACTGTTGTAGTTCAACATCACCCTTTTTCCATATGATGAAAATGTCATCCACATATCGAAAATAGCAATGTATGCAATCTGTAAATAGTGGATTGTGCAGTATCAATTTTTGTTCCAGGGCCGCCATGAAGATGTTGGCATAGCTGGGCGCTAGATTACTACCCATGGCGGTCCCTTGTACTTGTATGTAGAAATCCCTGCCAAATCTGAAATAGTTACATTTTAGAACAATGGTCAAAAGTTCCAATAGAAAGAATATCATGGGATGTGTGGTCTTAGTCTGAAGTAATGCCTCCTCTACATAATGTATCCCCTCCTCATGGGGAATAGATGTATATAAGGACTGGACGTCAATGCTACAAAGTAACCAGTCTGGGGACACTTGGCCAATGTCATCTAGTCTACATAAAAAGTCCGTTGTGTCACGCAGACACTGCGGGATCTTTTTAACAATTTGTTGTAGGTATACATCAACAAATTGGGAGAGGGGCTGTAACACTGAGCCCACCCCAGACACTATTGGTCTACCAGGTGGGTGTTCCAAATTTTTGTGAACCTTGGGTAAAAGGTATAATACCGGGATTTTTGGGTGTGTAACAGTGAGAAATTCAACATTCTTTTTAGTAATTATACCAGTGTCAAACGCAGAATTCACACATAAATCAATTTTTCGTTTTATGTCCCAAGTTGGGTCATTTTGTACTGATCTATAGTGGGTCTCATCCTGTAATTGGGATTGGGCTTCTGCTACATACGCATCCTTATCTAAAATAACCGTGGCACCCCCTTTATCCGCTTTCTTAAAGAGGGGGAGATAGAAAACGTTTATTGTTACAAACTGAGGCAAGATGGATAGACAGAATGAATACAGTTGAACCAAGGGGAATGAACGAAGCTATGAGCTATAAATGCTTTCTATAATGATTATGTATAATTGAATTTCCATTTTTCTTACAGATACACTTTGGAATAATATACATTGTAATACTGAAAATGGCTTGACACTGGTAGGACAATACCTTGTTACTGTTTCAAACTTCTGCATATATTGTGTCAATATGTATTACCATCGCTACAAAACGTTTGCAACTTTTGTTGGTGCTAATTACCAGTAGGCCACAAGATGGCAGTACTATTGTTTCGAATATGTCTATAGTAACCTGGCCACTCTGTGGAGCTGGTATACAGTTGTTGGTGAGGTGAGGGGTTAAATGGCTTGCTGTGTTAATTGATTTTATGCACCTGATGAAGGCCTGAAGCCGAAACATGTTGTGCAGTAAATGCCTGCAAAATAAAGAAATGATCTTTTAAACTAAAGAAACAAGTGCTCTCCGGCTACCTCTTTTTGTATTAGTAACCTTGGCATTCCAACACGGGGATTGCAGCACGTAGAGAAGCACACCCATACGGATGGATACATAAAGGACTCGTGTTATAGTTGATGACTAAAGCCAATACCATACATACTACAATTTATCGGAAACCATGCAGTGGTAATACTCTGCTTCACAGACAGTCTTGCCATCCAAGGAGTCAAATAGCTGGAATTCCAATAGGACAGTTCCTGCGATTGCGCAGAAACTGCTCTACTTTGGGTGAATTCAAAATCAAGGCAGACGAAATGAGGGACAGATTTAAAGAAAGGGGGTACAACAATAGGTCAATTCAGAGGGCCTATACTAGAGCTGAAACCACTGACAGTGATACTCTTTTGACCCCACAGAACAAAATACACAAGAAAGAATTTGGCCAAAGAATTTCTTTTATTACACGATACAGCAGACAATACAAAAAAATTGTCAAAACAGTAAAAAAGTTTTTGCCTATATTATACGCTGATAGTGATTTCTGTAGGGCACTAGATCCGGGAATAGGATGTGTAGCAAGACGTGCCTACACCCTAGGTGACTCATTGTCTCCGAGCCTATTCAAAGAGAAAAACAGCAGCAAACAGGATTTTTTAAGATACAGTGGTTGCTTTAAGTGTGGGCACAATCGTTGCGTCACATGTAAATACTTAAAAGTTTCTGGAGAGTTTAATTCAACTGTGACTACAACTACATATAAAATTAAACATTATATCAATTGTTGCAGTAAGTGTGGAAAGCAATATGTAGGTTGCACTATTAGATCATTGAAAGAACGTATCAGGGAACATATCAATCAAGTGAGTAATACTAAATTAAGCAGCAAAACCAATGTCACTAGGCACTTCCAAGAATGTAATAATAGTAATTTACAGTATTTTTCCATACAAGGAATAGAACAAATTAAGACAGGCATTAGAGGGGGTGACCTTCTGATGAAACTAAAGAAAAGAGAGGTATATTGGATTTTTCACCTACAAACCAGGTTGCCACTAGGCCTCAATTATATATTTGATGTGACTTGTTATATTTAATTATTTATATATGACTTATTTTGAATTATATTTTTGTACATGCCCTGTAACATGGATTATCTAACATATAGATCATTGTATCTGAACAAAGCCAGTAGTCCATTGGATGATATATGGCAATTGTAACATATGCTTGTGATTGGTTTTATTAAGGGGAGGGACTACATGTGCTAGTACTTAAGGAACAGAGCAAGAGAGACTAGTTGGATTCTGCCTATGACTAAGTGCTGGGTAAGCATGAAACGCGTTAGGTGTTAGAGGGGATACTATCCATGTCTTTTAACTATTGATGTGAATAAAATATATTTTTTTTTACCTACTAGCATGCCTTGGAGAAATTATTGAGTTTATGGTTTTACCTCTGTTTGGTCACTAGAGGTCTCCGGCATGCTTACCAGTAATATTTATTGATTCTGCTCCCAATTTGATTCTAATAGTGGCTTATCTTTGGACATATTGTGCGAAAATGTACAAGTATAATTAGAGAAAATAAGTGGAGTCGAGTAAGCTAACTCTCTCCGCTGCACCAAGATATGGGCTAGAGGGTGAAAAGCAAGTGAGGGATGAGATTAAGGTTAAAAGGATAGAAAGTAGTAGAATGATATGAAGATTCCCCTTCCTTGTAGAGAATTTAGGAAGGGAGGAGATTTGGAGTGCGCTTCTGCTCACAGGAAGCTCAAAGTATTCCTCGAGTAGATAGTTTTAAGAGCACAATAGTAGAGGGTTGGTGTGGATGGTAGTTTTTCTTTGTGTTCTATCTGGTAAGCAACCGCCCCCTGAACCATATTGAATTAATGACCATTCTGATGGGGACTCATCGTATTAACCCGAAAAGAGAAGAAGAATGATATCTTTTAAAAGATGGTGAATTCGTAGCTCTGTACAGATTGTTTGGGGCAAGTTTATCAATGGATCGTACTGATATTGCTTAGGATAGTAATGGTAGAAATCTGATATCAAGTGTTGGCCGAGGTTTGGATCAAGGTCCTATTGGCTTGATCTAGGGCATGCTATAAAATCTTATCAGTCGTTTTCTCACTCTACAGTGTAGAGTTGTTCTGGAAACCTATCAGAGCAATAACTCTGTTGGTGGAAAAAAAGGGAGCGCTGACCAGACTTTGTTTTGTCTCCCTTTAGGCAATGGGGCCTAAATGTTGGTGAAGGAGGTGTCAAAACATTATATCATTCACAATAAGAAAACATATCTAAAGTATAGCTTAACATTGCTCAAGTTTTGGAGACATTTGTGGGGCTTAGTTGTAAAAGGAAAAAAAAAGGGGGTCTCATAGCATAAATTTTTAGAAGGAGAACCCCTTTGATGCGAAAAACATATATAACTCTATCTTTTAGAGCTCACGTGGTATATAAAAACCAACGCATTTAGTCCTAGAGAAAAAAAAAAGGGGGCGAGAGGGTTGTTTCAAAAAGTCCCCTCTAGGGGAAGGGGTGAAACAGCTGTGTTGCTGTCTAGAAGGTGTCTCGTAGGTTACCTAAGCAGTCACTTCTATGGAAAAATGGGAAATTAAGTCTCTCTTTGGTGGTAAGGCCATAAGAGAAAGAAAAAATAAAAAAAAAATCCTATGCATGAAATAAGAGCTAATTATATACCCATTATAGAAGTCTCTAACTATTTTGTTGTTTTACATACACACAGTTTGTTAAGTTCCATTATTTGTGCATTTAGACGTACATTGATAAAGCTATACATCATCAGGATAAGAACAGTCAATGAATAAACATTCAACATAACTTTAGAATAAATGCTAAACTTGAAACAATGTTGTTTCCAACTATGAATTATAGTATAAGTCCTTTAAGTTCCTTTTTTCAAGAGTAAAACCACTCCAATGATTTCCAAGATCATCATACTTTAGAATAAGCCATAACTGCAATATCCTATGAGTTGTGGCTTGCGTTTCTTATAGAGAAACCTCTATGCGAAAAAAAAAAAACAACAACCTTGTAGTATTTAGCAGTACGTTCCCGAATTTGGTTGAAAATATTTTAACTTGTGGGACGTGCTGCTTGTTGTCATAAGTCTCTATAGAAGATTGTCCGATTATCTTAAAAGGAGCATGCATTAGTATATTTTCAGGGTTTCAACTTAAAAAATGTAAGCGAGTCATATTTTACTTAACAGAGACCATGCAGGGTGGGATCATTAGATGTGTGCTTCCGTGTAAGAAAACGCAGAGAGTAACCTTTTTAACAGCAGAAATAGAAGGAAACCAAATGATCTCCGTAGCTATATAATAAATATCTCTTCTGCCACATGTCTCTCTTGTGACTATTACACCAACTCATGCGAACTGCGAAGTTATAAATATTTTTGTGCGCCATTAAGCACAACATTTTTTGCATTAATTGATGCAAAGCACATATTAGAGAAATGTGGCATGTAGCACATGTTTAGAATGTATCTTCTGCCACATGTAGCTATTGCTCAAACCCATGTTAAAGGCTAAAGTATAGTTCACCCAGGCCGCAGATGAGTGCGGTATGCTAATATTGTGTTAATTCCACAGAGATTGGTGCATAAGGAATGCCCCTTACTCATGTGACCGGGTCCTTGGCCTGGACATGTTTAGCGGTGTCATCTGTATAGACAAATCTACTCCACTCCTGGAGGTCTACGCTAGGTAGGCCAAGGTTGCTGAGGAAGAGCATGGCATCCGAGGGTTCCTTGAGTGCATAGGTTTTCCCGTTTTTATTGGCGAGAAGGGTGAAAGGAAATCCCCATTTGTAGCTTATGTTACGTTCTTTAAGAAGCGAAGTAACCTCTCTGAGCAAACGCCGCTGGAACACCGTTGAAGGTGCCAGATCTTGGTATATTTCAATGGTTTCCTCGTCCAGCTTTACTGATTTGATATCTCTGGCCTTGCGAAGAATCCTTTCCTTTGTTACAAAATTACGAAGACAGCACAGTACATCTCTTGTCTCCCGGATCTGTTGCCAACTGCTCAATGTAGTCTGTCGATAGGGATATCGGTATCTCTGTCTTGTTCCAGGAGATCGTTAAAGAGATCTGTGAGTGTTTGTTTAAGTTCCGGTTGTAAAATCTCTTCAGAGATTCCTCTTATTCTTAGGTTGTTATGCCTATTAAGATTTTCTGCGTCTTCAAGCAGTCTTCTAAGAAAAAAGAGATGTCCTGCTTGTTTGGCTATTTGATCAGCATTTTTCTTTACTGATAGAAAGAGGTTTACTTGTGTTTCTTCTAGGGCGCTGATTCTTGTAGACATGGCCGTCAGGTCTTGTTTAATTTCTGCAGTCTCTCTCTTCTGTGCCTCTTTGCTATTGTCTAGCAGACGAGTGAGGTCTGCTTTTTGTGGCAAGGCAGCAATTAGAGCTGAAAGGTCTGGTGACAAGGTTGTAGAAGATTTCGGTGATAAAGAGGGCTGCTGAATTTCTGGTCTGTCCCCCTCGTGTTCTTCATCAGCCATGTTGGAATCACTGTCGTTGGTTCGCATTGGTGATGATCTATTAAAGAGTTTGTCTATATCTTTATCTTTTCCGGTCATTGTAGTTCTTTGTGATGTCCCCTGCGATGCGTTCTTTTGCAATTTCTTCATTTTCTGGCCGTTGCTACTAAATCAGAATGCTTTTAGGGTCAGGGAAGCGGGAGCTCTGCCAGTGTGTGTCTGCTCACTCCGTCATCCAAACCATGCCCCCTTCTTTTTCTTTTGAAGATATATGTGCTGTGAACGTGATGGAGGACCTCCTAACTGAATCCAATCAGACATACAGGTTTACAAGAAAAATCTAATTTTTATTCCGTTGAAAGCAGGGATACACACATTGATTTATTTTAGAAACTTGTTCCTACATTTCTGCAGGCTGAACAACAAAAATAACAAACATAAAACAAATAAGAATAGAATACACAATAGAAATACTGTAGTTTGGATGGCAATAAATCTATGAATTTAACTGATCAAGAGGCTAAGGCCCTAACTGATCTTATGTCGGATAAATCTATTGTTATAAAAAAAAACGACAGGGGGGGGGTCTATAGTGGTTCTTGATGCAGAATACTATAAATCAGAAGCTTTGCGACAGCTATATGATGGTGCAACATATCGCATTTTAGATGGCGATCCAACCATTGAGTTCCATACTAGACTCTTGAGACTACTTGATTGGGCAAAATTTGAGTCTATTCTCAATGATTGTTATAACAAAACGTATAACCACGTATCCCTATTTTTCATTGGCTCCCCAAGGTTCATAAAAGTTTGATTGACGTTAAAGGTAGGCCAATAGTATCAGGCATTGGTTCTCTGAACGAACCGTTATCAGACTACATGGACCGTCTATTGTTACCAAAGGTATTTAAATTGCCCAGCTATCTGAGGGATAGTACTGATTGTATTAACAAAATCCAGAAAGTTATCTGGAAGCCATCTTATAAATGGGTAACTTTGGAAGTGTCTGCGTAATATTCCTCCATAGACCATGACAAGGGCATCTCTGCCATCCATTTTTGGTTGGCTCATTATGGATTATATTCAGATGTCCAAAATGAATTTTTGATTGAGGCTCTACATTATCTTTTGAGTACGAACTATTTTATGTTTAATGGGTCATTCTATCTACAGAGAAGGGGTGCTGCAATGGGGGTGCAGTTTGCGCCCTCATATGCCAACCTTTTTATGGGGTTGTGGGAGCGCTATTTCATTTATGGTGATCTCAATCCCCTCCATAACAACATCATAAGCTATTTTAGACATATCGATGATCTGATCTTTATTTGCAATGGTGAATCTTCCTCAGTTGATGAATTTGGACGTTATTGCAATGCTACGGGCTGGTGTATTTCGTTCACCAGTGAAATAAATTCTCATGAGATTGCTTTTTTTTTTTTTTTAAATGTTTATTTTTTTTTTCAGCATAGATCAAGAAGGATCACAATACACAGGGAAGGCACCATATACAATCATTAGCAGTGGTAACTAGTATGTATAGTGTGAGAGAGCAATTTCCCAGACGCATGCCTTTCCAGGGGTGAAAAGCACGCGTCTACAAGAAACAAGTAAACCACTGTGCGCTGTCAAGGAGCTAGTCAGTCAAGGTGGGGGTCAGTCGATTGGAAGGTGTGTATTGGATCAGCAAGGTAACATAAAAGAGAGAGAAAAAAGGAAAGGGTGGAGGGGTCCGGGAAATAACAGAAAAGAAAGAATGAAAAGGAAGGGGAAAGGGAAGAAAAATGCAGAAACTTCATCAGTAGATTCCAGACTGCGTATTACATATATCTTGTCAAGAGAAAAGAACATTACAGTAACATTACCCATATGGTTTTATAGCCTAGCACTCATAATAAAGCAAAATTATTCAGAATATGTCCCAAGTAAGGCAATCCAACCGGGGGGCAGTGGTGATCACCCTGAAAAAAAAAAAAAAGGGGGGGGGTGTGTTTGGCAGAGGACTCTCTCAGACACTTTTAGGAAATAGAATCAAGATATTGTAGCCACGGACGCCAGGTCGCCCAATGCTGCAGCATCGCCTTAGGGGAATCTGCATGCGTTTCCTCAAATTTGCGTATCTCCTCCATTTCCTTCATCCAATCAGGCAGAGTGGGAGAGGAAGCAACAAAAGACAGGTTTAGATATTAAATCGGAGCTCACCCTTCCTGTGCAGCGTCTCCACCTTCAGTCGCAGCTCTCGCGGGATCCTCCTCACCTCGTTGAGGAGGTAACTTCAATACACAAATTTACCCCGTTTCACGGCGCAGAGCGAAGGAATCACGGGAGACGATATTGCTCAAATATCATGCGGCTTTATTTGGCACATCGAGTGGGATTCTGGCAGTGGGTTGGTGTGGAAAAAGTGGGAGAGGCATTGCTTTTCCAGTTGCGGGGAATCAAAAGTTTAGCTGCATTTAGAGCAACCTGAGTTAAGGACTTTCTGTACGAGGACACAGAGACTATATTGTGGTGCAGGAGAATTGCAGCTGGGTCGGAAGGGTTATCAAGGAGAAGTTTATTCGTGCAGGTGTCCAATATCTGTGACCAGAATTGCTTAATGAGAGGGCAGTCCCAGAAGATGTGGAGCATAGTGCCAATGTGTTGTTTGCATCTCCAGCATTTGTCTGTTGTTCCAGGGAACATGACATGTAGTTTCGCAGGGGTGTTATACAATAAGGAGAGAACTTTGTAATTATTCTCCAGAATTATGCAACTTCTGGGGCCTGTAAGAGATTTTTCCCAGTCTTGTTTGGATAGTGTGACATTCAAAACAGTTTCCCATTTTTTGAACCTAGGTAAAGGAGAGTGTTTAGCCGTGGCTGGACCATGCAGCAGTTGGTAAATAGCAGAGATGGCTCTGAGAGGTGGAGAAGCATGACAGCACAGTTTTTCGAAACCAGTGTATAACGAGGCTCCAGTAGGTTGATTGAGCACTCTTCTTGTGAAACTGGCAATCTGTTGATATTTAAATCGTTCAGTGGTTGGAAACGCATATTTATTCTGTACCTTTTCCCATGAGGGCAGGACGCCTTTAGGGCAAATGTGAAAGAGCTGCTGCACCTTTCCACCTTGCCAGTTATTGAAGTAACCAGGTTGTAAGCCTGGAGGAAAGTCCTGATTGTCAATAAATGGTAACAGGAGTGAGCATGTGGAAGTCAGGCCCAAAGGGCCGCTGATGGAGTCCCATTGGCGTAAACAGTAGGTCAGAAGGAGATGAGAATCTCTAACTTGTTGGGGCTGTGTGGAAGGGATCCAGGGAAGCATCTTAAGTGCAGATGACACAAAAGTTTGTTCAATTTGTATCCATGCCTTGGAGTTAGTGCGATAAGTCCAATCGACTATCCGGAGTAAGACACAGGCTAAATGGTATATCTTAAAATCCGGTAGGCCGATCCCCCCAGATAATCTAGAGTAATTTAGAGTCCCTAGTTTTATCCGTGGTTGTTTGCCATTCCAAACAAATTTACTGACCAAACTACTAAGAGTGGTAAAGAAATCTCTGGGGGGTTGAAGTGGAAGATCTTTATCTTTTTTGAGTATTAAACTGTTGTGGGCTTCTAAGGTAGATGGGAACCAGTGATGTCCCTGGTGGATCCCATTATATGCTCTACACAGGCCCGTAACTAGGTGAGGTTGTAGGGTCTTAAAGAAGGACATGGAGAATCCGTCTGGACCAGGGCATTTGCCTGAGCGTGAGTCTTTTATGGCCCATTCAATTTCCCCAGTGGTTATGTCTTGTTCTAATGCTTGAAGACAGTCAGGGCTGCCCTTGAGCATGCCAGATGAAGTCAAATATTCAATGTAGCTGTCTTTTGTCGGTGTATCATTGCCAATTGTTTGTTGCTGGTAAAGGCGTCAGAGTGGACTGTCAGAGTGGACTGTATACCAGCAGGTGAAACGTGGACATTGCCCTTTGAGTCCTTCATTTTAAATATGTGACTTCTCCTTTCCCTTGTTTTGAGTGCCCTAGCTAGCATTTTCCCGCATTTATTCCCATGGTCATAATACAATTTCTTAAGCAAAAACGTAGCTCTATCTGACTCCTTCTGTATTAGTAATTTAAGTTCCTGTCTGGCTTTCGTTAAATCAGAGAGCGTGTGCGTCGCTCTGGTAAGTTTATGTTGTTGGTCAAGTTGCTGTATTTTAGAGATAAGATTTTGTTTTAGTTTCTGTCTATCTCTCTTAAGTCTCGCTCCTTGTTGGATGAGAATACCTCGTATAACGCATTTGTATGCTTCCCACTCGGGAATAGCTGAGCTGGCAGTATCGGCATTAGTCTGGAAATAGTCTTCAGTGGCGGTAGAAATTATTTTAAGCACTTTTGGATCTTTCCGTAAGCTGTCGTTAAGTTTCCAAGTGAACTGCTTGGGTCTGGTGAGGGGGGTGTGAAGTCGTAGAATTACTAGAGAGTGATCCGACCAAGTGGTGGCCTCAATTGTAGCATCTCTTAAGTTATCTAGAGTATCATGAGAAAGAAAGATATAATCGATTCTGTTGTGTGTATTGTGGCTATGAGAGAAGTGAGTGTAATCTCTCCCTGTAGGGTGGTGAATTCTCCAGGAATCCATAACTTGGAGCAATTGCAATTGGAGTTTAATTTGTTTGATTTTCTTATAGGTTATGGAAGCAGTGCCTGAAGAGCAGTCAATTTTGGGGTCGAGGGGAGTGTTGAGGTCCCCACCCAAAATTAAGGTGCCTTCCGCAAACGCCAGTAATTGGGTGCAAATCTGTTCCATAACTTTATTTTGTTCAGCATTCGGTAGATAGATAGAGGCGAATGTTTGTTTTTCCGAGTGAATTTTCCCTTTGACAAATGAGTAGTTCCCATGAGTGTCATTTTTGATGCGATCCAGTTCAAATTCTAGGGAGTTAGCTATCAGAATGGCCGTACCACGTACTTTGGTGGGCTGTGGTGTGCTGTGAATTATGTTCGAAAAGTGTTTGTCATACCATTTCGGGATATGATCAGTTTTGTAGTGTGTCTCCTGTATTAAGGCAATATGAATTTTCTTAGCTTTAATTTCTTGCAATAGTGCTTTCCTCTTCCAAGGAGAGTTTAAGACATTGGCGTTAATAGTGTAGATATTAAGTGCTTGGGATTGTGATTGTGTCATGGTGTATGTTAAAGTTCTGTCTGCACTTGCGAGAGAAGGAAAGAGAGAGAAGAGGGGGTGGGGAGAAATAAAAAAAAACCCGAGGGGGGAGGGGAGGTCAGACGAGATAGAGGGGTAAAGAATGGAAAGAATGAGCAATGGATCAAAGTGTAGTAACAACCACTAACAAGTCCGTCCGACTTATTACTCAAAAAGCGATGTGGTGTGAGGTATACCCTCTAGGAAGGGGGTGGGAGATGTGGGAAAGTGTCACGATGGAAGTATGCCTGTGTCCCACCACAAGTCTATCAATAATATGCAAAGCAAAGTTGGTCTGGCACAGTCTGGTTAAGGGGCTCGCATAGGGGAAGTGGGGTCTGTCAGCAGAACTACAGTCACATGGTCAAAGCAAGTCACAAAGCTATATTAAAAAATAACAAGGAGAGGGTAGGCCGAAGGCTGTCCCTCCCAAACAAAGTGTCATAACAAACATGTAGAAATTGGCCTGTGGGTAGAGCCGCCACGCTGCGAGAGTCTCATTTGTACACACGTCAGTGAAATAATTTGACATAAAGGTCTTAAAATAACTTGTCCATCTATGTACAGGGCTAGTATAAATGTCACACAGATGTTGAGGCAAAAGTAACAACCAGTGTCTGCCCAAACTGTTCGTGCAATTGAGTTAGTGTGGCAGTAATCTGCAGTAATCTGCAGCGTTACGCTCGTGGCGGCTCCCCCCAAACCCAAAAACAACCGAGATATCAGAGAAAATAAAACATATCTTAGGTTATGCAGATACATAATAGGGAGCAAAATTGAACAGAGCATGCGGTTAGAAGTACCAAGAATGCTATTCCTGAGGAAGGCAAGGCATGTCTCAAAGTCCCATAGGACCTAGGTTGTGGCCCAAAGATGTAGAAACTAAAAGCAATCAGTTATGTGTAAAACTAAAGGAACTTAGCCTGCGGGAATAATTGGAGTGTTGGCAAACTTGTAGTGCAGAAGCAAAAGTAGGAAAACAGGTTGGTTCTCCTGAGTACCCAAATGCAGAGAAGGACGAGCTCCATAGCTAGGGTTGCCTCTTGCTGGGTGTAGTAGACTTGACCGGGGAGTAGGCCGGAAAGCGTTTCCGCCACAGTTTAGGTGGAGTGGAGTCTCCCCTGGAGCTTTGGTTAGCAGAGGTGCCCGAAATCGGGTTGGAAAGCTTCTTGTCAATTGTGCCCAAGACATAATTACGCCATTCCTGAAGATCCACTGGTCTAACTGTTGGCAGAAAAAAGGAACATTGGTTGGGTAGCTTAGTGCATAAGTTTTCCCTCCTTTATGCGCCAGTAGGGCGAAGGGGAACCCCCATTTATAAGAGATGCTTTGTTCCCTGAGCACAGTGGTTAATGGTTTGAGCAGTCTACGTTGTCGGGCTATTTATGATAGATAATTACAGTCACATAAACAGTAACCGAAATATAAAAATCAAAATTAAAATTTCCTGAAAAATTGTAATAGGAGGAAATCTTATTATAATATGCCCGATTAAGTTCAATATTATTGAGTCTTCTCCAAGCTACTGATACAAAGAGTGAAAAATCATGACAACAAATTAAAATAATTAATTTATTATAAATATATAAAGTTGTTATAAGAATAAAATCACAAAACACTTCTTGATATAAGCTGACTATATAAATTCAGAGCAAAATTTAACACAGTTGAAAACTACTAATTGCAATAAGTTGTGCAACATCTACATGGCATACATTTACTTTCAGCAACGCTTAGTTATAATACACAGGCTATTGTATAAACAAATGATATAAAAATGATCTAATTTGTCTAGCCTCTTCAATGGATAATCACAAGATTAGCCCACATTATATTTGACTATAACAACAACACCATTGGAAAACAAAGGAAGGAATATGAAAATTGGGCCTGATCTGTTTACGAAAACTTTTATACTAACCAATCTCTTTCCTTATTAAGTTACACGCTTGGACATCGGAACACATATATTAATAATATCTTGGGAAAAGTATGGACCTACAATAAACACATGTGTCAATGGTTTGCAACTCCATTGAAGTTAGTGTCTATTAGAGTCTGACTATATGATATATATATAGAATCAACAAATATCCAAGCGTATAGCTCAATGTGCTTTAATATAATTGAAATTTATAATTACCAAGTATAGGATTTTGTTGGCGTACGATGTTATCCCAATTGTCCTTTCTATCCTTGCAGTTGTCTGATTTGGCAGAGTGCTTAGCAATAGCTTTAGGTATGAGATTGCGTGTGTGGGATCTGAATCCTGTCTTCTAAAATTTTTTGAAAGTTCTTCCCCAATTGTCTTCCAGTTCTTAGTTCCTCTCCTGTTCTTAGTTCCTTTCTCTAGTTCTTTTCCTCCATCTACTTTTTCCTTTTTCTTTTTTTTTTCCTATTCCCGTGTTTCCCATTATATCCTGTTCTTATCTATCATCCAGTCCCTAAAGGATTAGCTACTACCCAATCGGAAATGATGGGGAAGTCACTGGGTAAAATATTACTCAGTGAATCTCCATAAATCAATATATACATTGTCCATTTTTTTTCTTAATGATATGTAACATTTTCCAGCAGGGGGCACTATTGTCTTACATATATTTTATTAAAAATCTCCCCAAATAAACTTTGACCTGCCGGCTTTTCAATAGACAATATGTTTACATTTCATTTTGAGTAGACAATGGTCAGTAATCTCTTAATACCTTCCAATATTTGGGAATACACAGCTGGATAAAGTCAGTTATTCTGGCAAACAGTTGGTCATCTGGGTCAATATAGCTGTGTCTCTGTGTGTCTGGCTAGCACAGGAGAGCTTAATAATTACCCTTTTAACAAACATATAGCTTTGTCTGTCTTCTGTAAGAACAGACCTTTTAAAGCTCTATAGATACAGTATATATCTTTGATCAATATGGGATAATTCCATTTTAATTCTACTATCTATACATATTTGGATAGGATATTCTATTCATAACGTTACCTTATATGTGGCATATCCTACGAATAATGATATATATAAATGAAAATTCATATAAATTTCTTAGGTTCCTCCAGTTTTGAGCGGATTCCTAACTTCAGGTCATTTCTACTCTTTGGACTTAGTAAACAGAGATACTTGGAATCATTCAGACAGACAAATATTGGTTATATTCTGAGGTTGTGTCAATACCTGTCTCAGCATTCTGTCACTAGCTAAAAATAAAGAACCTCTCTGAATTTCTTCCTAAGTTCAGATTTTTCAATATTAAATTGTATAAAAACGGGAATAAAATACTAATTTCTTCCATAACCATGTGACCAATTACACCTATACAAATATCAACACGCTTACCAATATCTATAACAAACTATATAATTTTGAGGTTATATGTTATAAGGACAATAACATTTTATATCATTTTATCCAATCATAAATGCATTAATTAATCTCTTGATTTGGAAACCCGACAACGTTGCATGACCGTGGAGGCGGACAGGTCTTAGTAGAGATTAATTACATTGTCCTCAAAGTGAATGCCATCCACACTGCGTGCTTTTTGCAGAATATGCTCCTTTATCTCAAAGCGCACAAGACAGCACAGGATATCTCTAGGCATATTACCTCTCAGGCTGCCTACTCTGTGGATACGTTCAATCTCAATACGAGGAGGGTCAGTAGAGTCCAGGACTTCAATAAACAGCTTAGTGGCAAGCTCTCTTAGCCCCTCATTTGGGACATTCTCTGGGACCCCCCTGATGCAGATATTGCACCGCCTGCTTCTATTTTCTAGGTCCTCTGTGTGGCGTCTGAGGTCTAGAATGGCCTGGTCATGTTTATAGAGAATTCTGCTATTACTTTCTGTGGCTGCCCCTGCTTGCGCAACTTTATCTTCCAGTTCCTCTAGCGTATCACGCACTGCAGTAATCTCTTGTTTGAGAACAGACGTTTCAGTCTGAATAGCCTGCTTAAGCTCATTGCCCCAGGTTTGTAAATCATCCTTACTGGGCAGTTGGGCCATAAGCTGCAATATCCCCTCCAGGTTGCCGCTTACCTCTGAGGCATGGTTCGGGCCGTCCTGCGGGTTATCAGGCTCCTCGTGGCTGTCCGCCATATTGTATTCTTCCAGCGGGTCCAGCCTTTCCTGTGATTTCGGGAAAAACTGTTGAATGCCACTCGTAGAGCACGCCTCCTTGTTCTTGGAAGTGTTGCCCGTCGGGTTGGGTTTGGTAAGTTTACCCATTGTTGCTAAAGGATTCCAAAAACCAAGCTAAATGTCTACTTGTGGCGGGAGCTCAGCAGAAGTGCGTCTCAATCTCTCGCCATGCGGCCATGCCCCCGAGATTGCTTATTAAGACATTAAATTTACTTCTAAAGCAGGAGTGATTGGTACAGACTTGTAAGCCTATTACCTGTAACACTTTACTGCGTGCGAATAGCAGCCATCCCAGACATGTTCTTCAGGGGTTACCCTTTGGGCAGTTTTTAAGGCTGCGTAGGATCTACACTACATGGGACTCTTTCAATTCTCAAGCTATGGCCTTGTGGGACCGCTTTGTAGAAAGGGGCTATGCCACTATTGATATCAAAAGAGCATATGACAGAGCGGTAGGCTCCAACCGATGTGACTTACTAAAAGGTATATCCAACTCTGGTAACAAAACACATCTTTTTAAGAATAAATAGAATAACAGATCTAGTGGAGATACATTGCAAAGCGTACAGTAGGTGCCCATTCTGAGTTTCCTCGTATTATTACTACTTATTCCAGAGATACTCCCTATTTAAAGAAAATAATATGTAAACATTGGGGTATTTTAACACAGGACCCTGTGTTGAGAACAGTTACCATCCCAACCTAGCAAGATTGAAGGTCTGACTCAGTGCACAGTCTGCCATATGTATGCAGATTTGGAACAAGAGATCCAAAATGCTTACCTCTGTGGTGGTTGTGAGCAAATTGCCACTTTGGAGGCTCACGTTAGAGCACTAGAGCAACAAAATTGCAACATTGCGGTCGATTGACAATCTTGAAAGGAGTCTTTTGCTCACTGAGCAGGACCTAGCGGGGTCAGATAGTTTGGGGGGAACAGAACAGCAGCAGGATATTGAGGCAGCTAGCTGGGTGACAGTTAGAAAATCTAAGGTGGGCAAAAGGAAAATGGAGGCTGATCCAGAGATTATACATCGCAACAAATTTGCCAGATTGTGTGAAGATGATGGAGTATGAACTCTGGATTGGCAATTCTAGATGGGGCTGATCTCTCTAACAGCCGGGAGACCAGTTTCTCTAGTAGTGGTGGGGAGGAGAGTAGAGTCAGGCCTAAGCAGATTGTGGTTGTAGGGGACTCAATTATTAGGAAAGTGGATAGGGTAATTTGTCGTCCGGATCGCTATAACCGAACAGTTTGCTGTCTACCTGGTGCCAGGGTTCGGCATGTGGTTGATGGTGGATAGACAAATTATTGGGTGGGGCTGGGCATGACCCAGCTGTCTTAGTGCATATCGGTACTAATGACAAAATAAATGGTAGATGGAAGACCTTAAAGAATGATTTCAGGGATCTAGGCTCTAAGATCAAGGAAAGGTCTTCCAATGTCATCTTTTCTGAAATTTTGCCTGTGCCACGTGCAAGTTTAGGAAAACAGCGGGAGTTTAGGGAGCTAAATGCGTGGCTCAAGTCTTGGTGCAGGAAGGAAGGGTTTGGGTTCCTAGAGCACTGGGCTGATTTTTCATTGGGGTACAACCTATACAGTCGTGACGGTTTGCACCTCAATGGAAGGGGGTCCGCGGTGCTAGGGGAAAGAATGGCTAAGAGGTTGGAGGAGTGTTTAAACTAGGCAAGAGGGGGGTGGGTGAGATAAAGAATTATGGGGAAGCTAGGGTAGACGGGGCAGTGGGGTTAGTAAGGGGTCATGGGGGAGGAGTAAGGGGGGCATACAGTTTACCAGCTAAGGAGGTCCCTCTGTTACAAGGAAAACAGAATAATACTAACTTAACGTATAATTCTTCACTAAGTATTGCAAATTTCAAAAGTAAAAGTAGTAACCTCCGCTGTATGCTGGCAAATGCACGGAGTTTGTCAGGTAAAATGGGAGACCTGGAATTAATTGCATGCTCTAAAAATTATGATATAATTGGTATCAATGAGACCTGGTGGGATGAAACATGTGACTGGATTGTGAATTTAAATGGTTACACCCTTTTTAGGAGGGACAGAGGGTTTAAAAAGGGTGGAGGAGTGTGTTTGTATGTAAAGCCTGAATTAAAGCAATGCGCTAAAGAAATAACAATAGCTGGCACTGGTGAGGGTGTAGAATCACTCTGGGTAGAGATTTTGACTGGGCAAAAGGTAACAAAAAGAATTATCATTGGTGTATGCTATAAACCACCTCGTATAAGTGTCGAGTATGAAGCCCAGCTACTCTTGCAGATACAAGCGGCTTCACAGCTGGGTCAAGTTGTTGCTATGGGTGACTTCAATTATCCAGACATTGACTGGGGTAATGGGGTTGCTAAGACAGAAAAAGCTAGTAGGTTTGTAAATATGCTGAATGACAACTTTTTATTCCAGCTCGTTCAAGAATCTACTAGGAATAACTCTCTTTTGGACCTTGTAATAACTAACAATACTGAACTCATCTCTAACATTTGTGTGGGTGAGCATTTAGGGAATAGTGATCATAACATGGTCTCCTTTGAAATTCTGTTGCAGAAGCAATTCTATAAGGGAGTAACTAAAACACTAAATTTCAGACGTGCAAACTTTGACAGTATAAGGGCATCTCTGCAACATATTAAGTGGGAAATGCTTTTCTCAGGGTTAAACACAGAACAAAAATGGGAAGTCTTTAAAATGCTGCTTAATAAATATACTTGTCAGTATATTCCACTTGTAAGCAAGGAACGTCGTTGCAAAGCAAAACCTTTTTGGTTCAATAGAAGCGTTGGTGTTGTGGTGGGTAAGAAAAGACGTGCTTTTAAGGCTTTCAAGTTAGCTGGTACAGCCGAAACATTTATAAGGTACAAGGAGGCCAATAAATCATGCAAAGAAGCTATAAGGCAAGCTAAAATTGCTATAGAAAAGGATATTGCAGCAAGCAGTAAAAAAAATCCAAAATTATTTTTTAAATATGTTAATAGTAAAAAAATGAAGCAGGAAGGGGTGGGACCCTTACTATCAGAGGGGGGTCAGCTGGTTGATGAAAACAAAATAAAAGCGCAGATTCTGAACTCATATTTTTCATCTGTCTACATAAATGAGGAATCAGTAAGTGAAGGTTTCCTTCTTAACAGTCCCAATTCTAGTAATACAACTAATGATGCATGGTTCACACATGATGAAATTCAAAAGAGACTAGAACATGTTAAGATTAACAAAGGTCCAGGGCCAGATGGTATTCATCCCAGGCTAATTAGCGAGCTTAGCTCTGTGATTGCCAAACCTCTTTACTTAATTTTTCAGGATTCATTGAGATCTGGCATAGTGCCGAGAGACTGGCGAATTGCTAATGTGGTGCCTCTATTCAAAAAAGGATCCCGTTCTCAGCCTCAAAACTATAGGCCAGTTAGTCTGACGTCAGTGGTAGGAAAGCTTTTCGAAGGGTTAATAAAGGATAAGATACTGGACTTCATAGCAAATCATAATACTATGAGTTTGTGCCAGCATGGTTTTATGCGTAATAGATCTTGCCAGACTAACTTAATTTCTTTTTATGAGAATGTAAGTAGAGACCTCGATTCTGGGATGGCAGTGGATGTGATTTACTTAGATTTTGCTAAAGCATTTGATACAGTGCCACACAAAAGGTTACTGGTTAAATTAAGGAATGTTGGCCTGGAACATAGTATTTGTACCTGGATAGAGAACTGGCTAAAAGATAGACTACAAAGAGTGGTGGTAAATGGAACATTTTCTAATTGGACCAGTGTTGTTAGTGGAGTACCGCAGGGCTCTGTACTAGGTCCCTTGCTTTTCAACTTGTTTATTAATGACCTGGAGGTGGGCATTGAAAGTACTGTTTCTATTTTTGCAGATGATACTAAATTGTGCAGAACTATAGGTTCCATGCAGGATGCTGCCACTTTGCAGAGTGATTTGTCTAAACTGGAAAACTGGGCAGAAAACTGGAAAATGAGGTTCAATGTTGATAAATGCAAGGTTATGCACTTTGGCAAAAATAATATAAATGCAAGTTATACACTAAATGGCAGTGTGTTGGGAGTTTCCTTAAATGAGAAGGATCTAGGGGTCTTTGTAGATAACACGTTGTCTAATTCTGGGCAGTACACAAAATCCAAAAAAACTTTACTACTCAACTGCTGCAGTCTATATAGGCCTGTCAAAAAGGGCCAAGTGCTGGAATATAGCCCCCAACTCCAAAGGGCACTCAATTCAAAAATTCAAAGATATATTTCCAGTCAATTCTCAAAGTTAAAAAATCACTTTTTATTCATCATAAATATTAAAAGTAGGCATACAGACCAACCGATACTCCGCCCTATGCGTTTCGCACCCACAGGCACTTATTCATAGGCATTACTGTTGTTACATTTGGTCACAAAATTTATACCCCAGGAAATCCCTCCCCAAACGTTAAAACCAATCACGTGCTGCCACCTCACGTCTCTTTTCTTAAAGCAACATATATATCAAATTGGTCCTATTAGCAATGTTTTTCTGCCTATACTTTGTTTCATCTCACAAGCATTTTATTAGGATACACATATTTAAACAAATATTTAAATGGCAATTACTGCCCCATTACATTGTATTTTCCTCCTAATATTATTATCAGTATATATCACATTCTCTTAGCTGCCCCATACACTTCTATAGATCCACCTCATTGTAAACATAGCTGGTCACATTATAATATTTTACGTAAAGCATGTTACATCAAACTCGTAGTTTAACCCAAGTGGTAACCGAGTGTGCAAATAAAAAATCCAAAAAAGTTCCCTTTTTGCTAACAGCCCTGCTAGATTACCCCCTCTATTACCCAATCTTACTTTTTCAATTCCTTGTACAGAAAAATATGCTAGATCACTCCCATTGCATCTTGAGAAGTGTCTCGTTATATTACTCTTTTCAACTGTTTTTGGATTTTTTATTTGACTCAGATGTTCCCGTATTCGCTCTTTTAGCGTTCTACTTGTGCAACCCACATATTGTTTCTGACATTTCAGACATGTTATCAAGTAAACCACTGTGGATGTATTGCAATTTATATAATCTCTTATTTTGAAACTAGTGTTTGTCACAGTAGACTTAAATTCTTTTGAAATTTTCATATGTTGACAAGTTATACATCTATGACTACCACACTTGTGGCTCCCTTCCACCTTCAGAAAGTTCTTATTGCCTTGGTCCTCCCTATTCATCTCTCTGTACATACTTGGTGATAGGTGGTCCCTCAATGTATGAGACCGCCTTGGTATGCTATTAACTCCTCCTTTTAGTATTTTATGAAAATCATCATCCGCATATAAAATCGGGATATATTTCTTAACTATATCCAGTACCATATAGAACTGTTTACTGTACCTAGTTACAAATGGGACCTTTTCTGATAGCCCCTGTTTTGCTCTTTTCTTTTTTCCACCAATTGGACTCACACTCAATAAATTCCTCCTTTCTGTTTGTCTCGCTCTCTGATAGGCCCTATCTACAACTTTTCGCCCATAGCCTCGATCCTATAACCTCTCCTTCATATCCTCTGCTTGTTCCTGGAATGTCCTATCTGTGGAGCAGTTCCTCCGAAGCCGGAGGAACTGGCCCACAGGTATCCCACCCACCAAATTTTTCGGGTGGCAGGAAGTAGCATGCAGAAGTGTATTCCCACTACATGGCTTTCTAAAGATAGTGGTCTGTATTTCTTCATCCACCACAATTAGTTTTTACATCCAGAAATTCAATCGTTTTTGGCCTATATTCACTTGTGAACTTTAGATTTAATTCATTCTGGTTTAACTTGTGTACAAAGGTCATGAAACTCCTTTCACCCCCTTTCCACACGCACAGTAAATCGTCTATATAGCGCGTATATAATTTCAAAGATTTTCTCATATCTGCAGAGATGTGGGTCTCCTCCCACCATCCCATATATAGGTTGGCGTAGGAGGGAGCAAATTTCGCCCCCATTGCTGTCCCACATCTCTGCAGATAATATGTCGAGTCAAATGTAAAATAATTGTGCTCCAACAAAAATCTAATGGATGCCAACAGAAACCTCTTGAGTTCAACTGAATAACTACTATACCTATCCAGATGATAATCTATTGCCTTTATACCATATTCATGTGGGATCGAGGAGTATAACGAGGCAACATCTAGTGTCCCCCAGCCACATCCCTCCTCCCACCTGAATTGGTCCAACTTGTTAAGTACATGTGTGGTATCCCTGGTGTAACTATCCAGGCGCTTAACAAGCGACTGCAGGTGGGCATCCACCCATTCAGATAAATGCTCATTCAGCGACCCTATCCCTGAAATTATTGGTCTCCCCCGTGGTGGCCTCTCCTCTTTATGGACCTTTGGAAGGTGGTAAAAAGTAGGTATTGTCACCGTTTTTGGGACTAAATAGTCTCTCACTACTGAGTCAATCAAACCAGCCTCCAAAGCCCCATCCACGAGATCCACCAGCCTCTCCATAAAGGGCGGAGTATCGGTTGGTCTGTATGCCTACTTTTAATATTTATGATGAATAAAAAGTGATTTTTTAACTTTGAGAATTGACTGGAAATATATCTTTGAATTTTTGAACTGAGTGCCCTTTGGAGTTGGGGGCTATATTCCAGCACTTGGCCCTTTTTGACAGGCCTACTGTATATAGACTGCAGCAGTTGAGTAGTAAAGTTTTTTTGGATTTTGTGTACAGCTCATGCTTTGGTGCTGCTCTTTCTCTATGTTGTATTAACTGGTGTCTGGGCTGTACTCTACTTGAGCCCGAGGAACAATATTTATATATATAAATGCTCCAGATCTAATCTATGCCTCTTATATAATATTTGCCCTGTGAGAGCGTGGACGGACGCCCTAAAGTAGTATATTTGGGAACGCGATAGACGGACTACACGTGGTGATACACGGAACCACAGTGGAACGCAAGGAGTGCGGATCAAGGAAACGTCGCGTGTAAGGTGACGTCATCCGTATGCGCCTGGGTCCACGCGGTAAAGGGAAGCGTGCGAGCTGCGCCACAAGACCAGAGGGGAGTGAACGGAGGGGAAACTAGCCGTGTAAGCAGGAGAGCTGGATACAGATTCCCTCCACAAGCGATACGCCTGGGGCATGGTGCACCTGGGCGCCCCAAGAAACTGGTGAGATACCTTTTCCTTATCCAATTTACTTTTGCCCTGGTTCAAACAGCAACCTTTCTGACATTGTGAACTACATTGCCATCCTTAAGCGAAACGTCTGGGGCCCAGTGCACCCAGACGCCACATCAATCTGGGTGAGAACTGTTAACTGTTAATTGTTAATTGCTATACAAACGTCCTAGTAAGGACACCTAAGCGAAACGTCTGGGGCAAGTTGCACCCGGGCGCCTGGGGCATTTGGTGAGCGCCATTACAAAACTAATGACCATTTGTTTCTCTAATTAGTGTGTTGCGCCATTCTTTTAGAATAGCGGTGGATGATATAATAGTCTGTATGTTATAACTACTTGTGGGATCTTTTCCTTTTTGAGTGACTCTAAAATATTAGGAGTTTTTTTAATTAGCATTTGTGTTTGATCATATGGATGTATGTGAGATACACCATTAAGTGAATGCTAATTAACTCTTATAGTAATCAGGACCAAATAATCAGTCTGTCTACATCAGCTTTTCAATTATTGGAAATAATTTAACTTGGTGTGTGTTACAAGTGGATGGAATCACTGTTTGGTTGATTCCCAGTTTGAGGGAGGATTAATTTCACATTAGGGTAATTATAATTTTTGGAGTAGCACTTTAAAAAAAAAAATTTTCACGCTTAAAAATATATATAAAAAAAAAAAAATATATATATATATATATATTTATTTAAAACACATTTTTTCTCCAAAAAATGGAGACACTCTGGGATAGCAATGCTAGGTTGTCTAAGGCCAACCTGGTATTTGGCACAAGCATGGAGACAACACAAGATCAGACACATGTATTTAAAGCGTTTAGAGATTTTGAACGTAATTTAATCAAGGAGCTACACATGTGGTGGGATATAGCTTCACTGGAGAAATATGTTACTTCACAAATGATACCTAGGGGTTTGAGAATAAAGAAATTTCCATCGTTCCTAGATAAAAATGAAACATTTATGAGTAGTTGGAACAAAATTCTAACTGATTGTTCCATCAGACTGATGGAATTGATGATTGAACAAAAGACCAAAGTACATCTGGAGGTCAAAGCTGATTTAAGACAGGCTGAAAAGGAAGTAGAACAATTTAAGGATCTAACTAGATTCGAGAACTTATATGATTCTATAAAGAGGAAAGTGAAAAAGATAGAGGAAGAAATTATGGAAAATAAGAGGAACAAATTTAACAGGGACAGTTTGGACTATATGAAAGATCAAGTGTATAATTGGGCACAAAATAGACGAGAGTGGAGGAATAGCAGTAGAAAAGGGTCAACACATAGATCCATTTTGAAGGATACGAGTACACCTAAGAAAGTGAGTTTTTCAAGTGCTGACCAAGACTTTTTGGATAGTTCCTGTCTGGCTCTTCTCCTATTTCTTCACAGAGTAACCGGGGTGAGAAATTAAAGAGGTCTTTGTGAATGATCAGCCTTTTTTACGGGACAAACCAATGGAGGACAAGAACTGGGACCGGAAGAAAACAAACAAATCCTATTGGAAAAAACAAGGGAAGGAGCAAGCCAGAAAAGAGGAAAGGGATGGATACAGCCTACGGAACCGGTATCCGAAAAAGTCTTAAATTTATCATCCAAGGAATTAACATCTGGACAGACTCTATTGCTAAGCAAGGGACTCTCTTTTTCCCCGGACAGGGATTTTGATATTCTAGAAACAGTAATTGATGTTAATCACCTTGTACGAAGGATAGTACTTAAGAAATATTTTTTGCAGGTGGCACGGGAGGAGTCCCTGGTAGGTAATGATGTTAATGACATGGTTGATGTAGTAAACCCTGTGGATGTAAGCATATTTAAAAATAAGAGTAATTTTTACCCAGTTCAACTTAGAGGTACCCTAGTGGAGCAGTTCCAAAGGAGGGTGGAAGCAGATCTATGGGCTTTGAAAGATAAAATAATAACTGGGAAAAAGAAATTTGATAATTTGAGTAGTGAGGAAAAACAGGAGTTATGGAATTTAAAGAAAGATAAGAGTCTGGTGATTAAGAATGCAGATAAGGGAGGAATGGTTGTAGTGCAGGATGCAGTTATATACAAGGAGGAAGCCTTGAGGCAGCTCAATGATAAGGAATTTTATGCAGTATTGAGGAGTGATCCAACAAAGATTTTTATGGAGAGGCTGGTGGATCTCGTGGATGGGGCTTTGGAGGCTGGTTTGATTGACTCAGTAGTGAGAGACTATTTAGTCCCAAAAACGGTGACAATACCTACTTTTTACCACCTTCCAAAGGTCCATAAAGAGGAGAGGCCACCACGGGGGAGACCAATAATTTCAGGGATAGGGTCGCTGAATGAGCATTTATCTGAATGGGTGGATGCCCACCTGCAGTCGCTTGTTAAGCGCCTGGATAGTTACACCAGGGATACCACACATGTACTTAACAAGTTGGACCAATTCAGGTGGGAGGAGGGATGTGGCTGGGGGACACTAGATGTTGCCTCGTTATACTCCTCGATCCCACATGAATATGGTATAAAGGCAATAGATTATCATCTGGATAGGTATAGTAGTTATTCAGTTGAACTCAAGAGGTTTCTGTTGGCATCCATTAGATTTTTGTTGGAGCACAATTATTTTACATTTGACTCGACATATTATCTGCAGAGATGTGGGACAGCAATGGGGGCGAAATTTGCTCCCTCCTACGCTAACCTATATATGGGATGGTGGGAGGAGACCCACATCTCTGCAGATATGAGAAAATCTTTGAAATTATATACGCGCTATATAGACGATTTACTGTGCGTGTGGAAAGGGGGTGAAAGGAGTTTCATGACCTTTGTACACAAGTTAAACCAGAATGAATTAAATCTAAAGTTCACAAGTGAATATAGGCCAAAAACGATTGAATTTCTGGATGTAAAACTAATTGTGGTGGATGAAGAAATACAGACCACTATCTTTAGAAAGCCATGTAGTGGGAATACACTTCTGCATGCTACTTCCTGCCACCCGAAAAATTTGGTGGGTGGGATACCTGTGGGCCAGTTCCTCCGGCTTCGGAGGAACTGCTCCACAGATAGGACATTCCAGGAACAAGCAGAGGATATGAAGGAGAGGTTTTTAGATCGAGGCTATGGGCGAAAAGTTGTAGATAGGGCCTATCAGAGAGCGAGACAAACAGAAAGGAGGAATTTATTGAGTGTGAGTCCAATTGGTGGAAAAAAGAAAAGAGCAAAACAGGGGCTATCAGAAAAGGTCCCATTTGTAACTAGGTACAGTAAACAGTTCTATATGGTACTGGATATAGTTAAGAAATATATCCCGATTTTATATGCGGATGATGATTTTCATAAAATACTAAAAGGAGGAGTTAATAGCATACCAAGGCGGTCTCATACATTGAGGGACCACCTATCACCAAGTATGTACAGAGAGATGAATAGGGAGGACCAAGGCAATAAGAACTTTCTGAAGGTGGAAGGGAGCCACAAGTGTGGTAGTCATAGATGTATAACTTGTCAACATATGAAAATTTCAAAAGAATTTAAGTCTACTGTGACAAACACTAGTTTCAAAATAAGAGATTATATAAATTGCAATATATCCACAGTGGTTTACTTGATAACATGTCTGAAATGTCAGAAACAATATGTGGGTTGCACAAGTAGAACGCTAAAAGAGCGAATACGGGAACATCTGAGTCAAATAAAAAATCCAAAAACAGTTGAAAAGAGTAATATAACGAGACACTTCTCAAGATGCAATGGGAGTGATCTAGCATATTTTTCTGTACAAGGAATTGAAAAAGTAAGATTGGGTAATAGAGGGGGTAATCTAGCAGGGCTGTTAGCAAAAAGGGAATTTTTTTGGATTTTTTATTTGCACACTCGGTTACCACTTGGGTTAAACTACGAGTTTGATGTAACATGCTTTACGTAAAATATTATAATGTGACCAGCTATGTTTACAATGAGGTGGATCTATAGAAGTGTATGGGGCAGCTAAGAGAATGTGATATATACTGATAATAATATTAGGAGGAAAATACAATGTAATGGGGCAGTAATTGCCATTTAAATATTTGTTTAAATATGTGTATCCTAATAAAATGCTTGTGAGATGAAACAGAGTATAGGCAGAAAAACATTGCTAATAGGACCAATTTGATATATATGTTGCTTTAAGAAAAGAGACGTGAGGTGGCAGCACGTGATTGGTTTTAACGTTTGGGGAGGGATTTCCTGGGGTATAAATTTTGTGACCAAATGTAACAACAGTAATGCCTATGAATAAGTGCCTGTGGGTGCGAAACGCGTAGGGCGGAGTATCGGTTGGTCTGTATGCCTACTTTTAATATTTATGATGAATAAAAAGTGATTTTTTAACTTTGAGAATTGACTGGAAATATATCTTTGAATTTTTAATTCTGGGCAGTGTCATTCTGTGGCTACTAAAGCAAATAAAGTTCTGTCTTGCATAAAAAAGGGCATTAACTCAAGGGATGAAAACATAATTATGCCTCTTTATAGGTCCCTGGTAAGGCCTCATCTGGAGTATGCAGTGCAGTTTTGGACTCCAGTCCTTAAGAGGGATATAAATGAGCTGGAGAGAGTGCAGAGACGTGCAACTAAATTGGTTAGAGGGACGGAAGACTTAAATTATGAGGGTAGACTGTCAAGGTTGGGGTTGTTTTCTCTGGAAAAAAGGCGCTTGCGTGGGGACATGATTACACTTTACAAGTACATTAGAGGACATTATAGACAAATGGCAGGGGACCTTTTTACCCATAAAGTGGATCACCGTACCAGAGGCCACCCCTTTAGACTAGAAGAAAAGAACTTTCATTTGAAGCAACGTAGGGGGTTCTTCACAGTCAGGACAGTGAGGTTGTGGAATGCACTGCTGGGTGATGTTGTGATGGCTGATTCAGTTAATGCCTTTAAGAATGGCTTGGATGATTTTTTGGACAGACAAAATATCAAAGGCTATTGTGATACTAAGCTCTATAGTTAGTATAGGTATGGGTATATAGAATTTAATTAAAAGTAGAGGGGTGTATGTATGGATGCTGGGTTTTCATTTGGAGGGGTTGAACTTGATGGACTTTGTCTTTTTTCAACCCAATTTAACTATGTAACTATGTAACTAACTATGTAACCTGGTTTTGTTTTTACGAGGGGGCAAGATCATCGGTTCCTCCTTATCCCCCAGTTTGTTTTTGGAACAAAAGCCAGCAGGTCCCTCTAACTGGCGTAGTGTTAAGGGCTGCTATAGCTGTGGCAGACCACAATGTCATGCTTGCCCCCTAATGAACCCTTCGAAGGCCTTTATGTCTAGGAATAACCCTTATAAATACAAGATTAGATTCTACGCCAACTGTGGTACAAAATATATAATATATTTGATCACCTGTGTCTGTGGTGTACAATATATTGGCAAAACAAACAGACCAGTGAGAAAATGGATATCAGAACACATAAATGGGGTTTCTAGAGGAGATAAGAGTTCTGCTGTAGCTAAACATTTGATTGAACAACATGGGGAAAAAATGTATTTCTTTTCAAGTCATAAACAGAATGGTCCCAGGAATAAGGAAAGGTGATATAGAAAGATCCCTTTTGAAAAAAGAAGCATTCTGGATTTTTACTATGGATGCAGTGACACCCAGGGGCCTTAATAGAGAATGGGAACTCATTTTTTTGATTGACTAAATATTTATGTTTATTTCTTTATTATTCATATCCCATATGTTGCTTCGATCTTTTTCTTCTGAATTTTTCTTATGACTTTTCCTTTTGTGTTTGCACTACTTAATCTTTTGTAGGCAACTTATTCATATTTCATTTTCATTATTGAATTCTTCATTTTGATATGTAATATTTAGTATTTATTTATTTATATATCATTAAATGAACCCAATTAATTTAGATTAAATTGATTTAATTACATTAAATTAAAATATATACAAATTAATATTTATGTCCAATTCATGTTCATCTCATTAATTGTTTGATGTTATCGTGACTATGAAGTTTTTAATTGCATTGCTGAAATCACCTGGTGTTTTTAACATGTATATAAATATGTTGCCAGCAGGGGGGCGCCTTGGCTTCTGATGAAGTCACCATTATAGTCACGAAACGCGTAGAGCCATGCACTCTCCTGCCTCATTCATCCATTTTTGAATTACCACATGTTTTTAAACTACTATTAATAAACGAGGATTTTAACCTTTACATTGGTGCATATCTACCCTACCATTTAACCAGCCAATATGCCTTTAATTGCTATGCTTGCATATCGAATTTACAGCCCTGATAACTCTTTCGCGTTGGAAGCTAATTCTAACGCCATGTAGAATTTATTTCCCTGACAACTTTCTTAAAAGTTACAGCTAATGTTAACCTAAATGTGCTCCCATAGTGGAAAAAGCAGAGGTATAATTTGCATGCCTCTTGGAACACAAAGAATTTAGATCTGTCCCTTATTGGGGAACACAATCTTGGGTTCATGGGTTTTAGGCACGTTACCCATCAAAGCAGGAGAACCCACAGGAGCGGCCAAAGGAGGGGTGACTACTGAGGCTGGAGACTGGACAGAAGCATCCAGTCGACGAATCAAATTGTGAAAACCTTGCATCAGGTAATCTTGCCTCTGCTCATGTTCTTCCAGGCACTGTAAAAAAGTGGTGAGTAGCGCATCATTCTGAGTGCCTACACTGAGCCCCTGGTTAGGTGGTGGTGCCTGGTCCGGTGGTGGTGCCGTCGCCTGTTCGGGTAGTGGTGCTGCCCGTTGAGGTGGTGGTGCCTGGACAGGTGGCAGTGCTGCCTGGTCAGGTGGTGGCGGTGCTGCCTCGTCAGGTGGTGGCGGTGCTGCCTGGTCAGGTGGTGCAATATCCCCATCAGATTCAGGATCATCCTGGATCCACTCAGCTGGCAATGAATAAATTTCAGTTTGAGTAACACAGCAATTGCATTTGTACAGTATGAATTATACAGGATAAGGTGTCATGTTGTAACTACAGGAAAATTAACTTAGTTAATTAAGAAGGGAAACCTATTTATTCAGTTTAAATAAATCTACCTTTATGTGAAGTAAAATTCTTATTAGCCTTGTCACATGCCTAAACAAATACACATTTGCTCCAAAATACCAAAATAAATAGGAATCAAGTGCAGGGCAAGATTTACATAGTAGGCACCCCTAGGCCCACTGCCATTCGTCGCTCCTGTCCCCCCCCCTTTATTCGGGCAAATTTTTATCATCTGGACAAGAGCAATGGGGATTGCTGCATGGGAAACTATTGTATCTCCTGTGCATCCCCAGTGTTTCTGAACCAATATGGGTGTGGTTGGGCAGCATGCCGCCACCCTAAAATCCTCCAGCCCTAGGCCCGGGCCTTGGTGGCCTTTTCACAGATCCGAGCCTGATCAAATGGCTTTATTGTAGTTAAGAAGGGAAACTTATTTATTCAGTTTAAATAAATCTACCTTTATGTGAACTAAAATTCTTATTAGCCTTGCCACAGGCCTAAACAAATACACATTTGCTCCAAAATACCAAAATAAATAGGAATCAAGTGGCTTTATTGTAGTTAAGAAGGGAAACCTATTTATTCCGTTTAAATAAATCTACCTTTATGTGAAATAAAATTCTTATTAGCCTTGCCACAGGCCTAAACAAATACACATTTGCTCCAAAATACCAAAATAAATAGGAATCAAGTGGCTTTATTGTAGTGAAGAAGGGAAACCTATTTATTCCGTTTAAATAAATCTACCTTTACGTGAAGTAAAATTCTTATTAGCCTTGCCACAGGCCTAAACAAATACACATTTGCTCCAAAATACCAAAATAAATAGGAATCAAGTGGCTTTATTGTAGTTAAGAAGGGAAACCCATGTATTCCATTTAAATAAATCTATTATAATCTGTTTATATAATCTCCATTTGACAGCTCATTTACTTGTTATCTAACTTATCTGCAATTATGTCAGTCAGTCAAAGTCAACTGTTCCAATTCTAATTATAGTATTCACTTAAATCCATTTTTGCTGTAAAATAGCAAATCATCAACCTGCACGCACAGCTCTTCAACAAACGCGCTGTGGCGCCTTTTCAAGTCGAACTCCCTCCACAGCCTGCGCCTCAGCCTCTCCATGATGCTGCGGCGGAGTGCCTGGATGCCTCTCACACCAGGAGGGATATTGTCGTATCCCTCCCGGTGCAGGTACCTGACGAAGTACCGCAGCTGTTCGTCGCTCATCATGCCAGGTCCTGCCATTTACAAACTGCACTCCTACAACTGTAAGCAAGGGCGGGGCTATTTATAGTGGCGATGCCCATTTTCGAAGCGCACGACGTGTGCACGCATGCGTACACCTAGTTTTGCTATGACGCGTGCCGAATTTCGTCGCGCGGCGCCGAATTTTTTAGCAGATGCAGCTGAAAGTGGGATTTAAGATGGACATCATCTAGGAATGAAATTCCTCTTTCCATTAAGCAAACTGTGTTGTCTCGTTTATTTAACTCAAGGACAAAAGTATTCATAGATGACAAATTCCATCTAAATTATTGCTTACAGCATGAATTTAAGTAGAGTTTATGGCTATGTTTGCGTCACCCAGGGTTGCCAGGTTGGTTGGTTTCCAGTCAAATTTACTGGGCTGATGGTTTGGGGCCTGTTTGGGCCTTTGTGTAATTTGAATGCCAGGGCCTATTTTGACTCCCAGACCAGACATGGCTTTGGGGCTACCATTAAAACATTTCCCTTACTTTTAAGCTTTGTACACAGTGATAAATGTATATATGCCATGTTTTGCTTTGAAATCAATGGGAAGAGCAATTCGCACCTATGTTTCACTCAGTAACTGCTACCCACACATGCCCTCCTACATTTTTAGAGCACTCCTATCATTTCAAAAGAAAGAATAATGACTGAGGCACAGGATTTTTCGTTCGTTTCAGGGGTGATAATAGTGTGAATACATTTGACAACCAAGCAGCAAGCATTGTTGTAATCAATTGTATTAGAGCCAGAAGAATTAAATGAGGCAGGCCTCAACCCAAAGAAATTAGCCCACTAAGCAGCAAAAATAGAAGCAACATATTTAGAAGCCATGTTAGGCCTCAACCACCAGAAGAAATTAGCCAACTAAGCGGCAAAATCATAAGCAACATATTTAGAGGCCATGTTAGGCCTCAACCCAAAGAAATTAGCCAACAATGTGGCAGTATTCGAAGAAACATATTTAGAAGCCATGTTAGGCCTCAAGCACCTGAAGAAATTAGCCAACTAAGCATCATAATTATAAGCAACATATTTAGAAGCCATGTTAGGCCTCAACCCGAAGAAATTAGCCAACAATGTGGCAGTATTCAAAGAAACATATTTAGAAGCCATGTTAGGCCTCAACCACCAGAAGAAATTAGCCAACAATGTGGCAGTATTCGAAGAAACATATTTAGAGGCCATGTTAGGCCTCAAACCAAAGAAATTAGCCAACAATGTGGCAGTATTCGAAGAAACATATTTAGCTATGTTAGGCCTCAAGCACCTGAAGAAATTAGCCAACTAAGCAGCAAAAATAGAAGCAACATATTTAGAAGCCATGTTAGGCCTCAACCACCAGAAGAAATTAGCCAACTAAGCGGCAAAATCATAAGCAACATATTTTGAGGCCACGTTAGGCCTCAACCCAAAGAAATTAGCCAACAATGTGGCAGTATTCGAAGAAACATATTTAGAAGCCATGTTAGGCCTCAAGCACCTGAAGAAATTAGCCTACTAAGCATCAAAATTATAAGCAACATATTTAGAAGCCATGTTAGGCCTCAACCCGAAGAAATTAGCCAACAATGTGGCAGTATTCGAAGAAACATATTTAGAAGCCATGTTAGGCCTCAACCACCAGAAGAAATTAGCCAACAATGTGGCAGTATTCGAAGAAACATATTTAGAGGCCATGTTAGGCCTCAACCCAAAGAAATTAGCCAACAATGTGGCAGTATTCGAAGAAACATATTTAGAAGCCATGTTAGGCCTCAAGCACCTGAAGAAATTAGCCAACTAAGCATCAAAATTATAAGCAACATATTTAGAAGCCATGTTAGGCCTCAACCACCAGAAGAAATTAGCCAACAATGTGGCAGTATTCGAAGAAACATATTTAGAAGCCATGTTAGGCCTCAACCACCAGAAGAAATTAGCCAACAATGTGGCAGTATTCGAAGAAACATATTTAGAAGCCATGTTAGGCCTCAACCACCAGAAGAAATTAGCCAACTAAGCGGCAAAATCATAAGCAACATATTTAGAGGCCATGTTAGGCCTCAACTACTAAAAAAATTTGCCGACAATGCAGCAGTAGTGTCAGCAACAGCAGTAGGAGCCTTGATAGACCCCCACCAGACTTTTGCCAAATAATGAGGCATTAGTAGCAACAGCAGCGGCAGTCATGTTGTAATCAACTCTATATTAGAGCCAGAAGAATTAAATGAGGCAGGCCTCAAACAGAAGACTTCTGCCAAATAATGAGGCAGCGGCAGCAACAGTCATGTTGTAACTTATAATCAACTCTATATTAGAGCCAGAAGAATTAAATGAGGCAGGCCTCAAACAGAGAAGACTTTTGCCAAATAACGAGGCATTAGTAGCAACAGCAGCGGCAGTCATGTTGTAACTTATAATCAACTCTATATTAGAGCCAGAAGAATTAAATGAGGCAGGCCTCAAACAGAATACTTTTGCCAAATAATGAGGCATTAGTAGCAACAGCAGTGGCAGTCATGTTGTAATCAACTCTATATTAGAGCCAGAAGAATTAAATGAGGCAGTCCTCAAACAGAGAAGACTTTTGCCAAATAACGAGGCATTAGTAGCAACAGCAGCGGCAGTCATGTTGTAACTTTTAATCAACTCTATATTAGAGCCAGAAGAATTAAATGAGGCAGGCCTCAAACAGAAGACTTTTGCCAAATAATGAGGGCAGCAGCAGCAACAGTCATGTTGTAACTTATAATCAACTCTATATTAGAGCCAGAAGAATTAAATGAGGCAGGCCTCAAACAGAAGACTTTTGCCAAATAATGAGGCAGTGGCAGCAACAGACATGTTGTAACTTATAATCAACTCTATATTAGAGCCAGAAGAATTAAATGAGGCAGGCCTCAAACAGAAGACATTAGCCGCAAAATTGTAAGAAAAATATTTAGAAGCCATGTTAGGCCTCAACCAGAAGAAATTAGCCAACTAAGCGGCAAAATTATAAGCAACATATTTAGAAGCCATGTTAGGCCTCAACCACCAGAAGAAATTAGCCAACAATGTGGCAGTATTCGAAGAAACATATTTAGAAGCCATGTTAGGCCTCAACCACCAGAAGAAATTAGCCAACAATGTGGCAGTATTCGAAGAAACATATTTAGAAGCCATGTTAGGCCTCAACCACCAGAAGAAATTAGCCAACTAAGCGGCAAAATCATAAGCAACATATTTAGAGGCCATGTTAGGCCTCAACTACTAAAAAAATTTGCCGACAATGCAGCAGTAGTGTCAGCAACAGCAGTAGGAGCCTTGATAGACCCCCACCAGACTTTTGCCAAATAATGAGGCATTAGTAGCAACAGCAGCGGCAGTCATGTTGTAATCAACTCTATATTAGAGCCAGAAGAATTAAATGAGGCAGGCCTCAAACAGAAGACTTCTGCCAAATAATGAGGCAGCGGCAGCAACAGTCATGTTGTAACTTATAATCAACTCTATATTAGAGCCAGAAGAATTAAATGAGGCAGGCCTCAAACAGAGAAGACTTTTGCCAAATAACGAGGCATTAGTAGCAACAGCAGCGGCAGTCATGTTGTAACTTATAATCAACTCTATATTAGAGCCAGAAGAATTAAATGAGGCAGGCCTCAAACAGAATACTTTTGCCAAATAATGAGGCATTAGTAGCAACAGCAGTGGCAGTCATGTTGTAATCAACTCTATATTAGAGCCAGAAGAATTAAATGAGGCAGTCCTCAAACAGAGAAGACTTTTGCCAAATAACGAGGCATTAGTAGCAACAGCAGCGGCAGTCATGTTGTAACTTTTAATCAACTCTATATTAGAGCCAGAAGAATTAAATGAGGCAGGCCTCAAACAGAAGACTTTTGCCAAATAATGAGGCAGCAGCAGCAACAGTCATGTTGTAACTTATAATCAACTCTATATTAGAGCCAGAAGAATTAAATGAGGCAGGCCTCAAACAGAAGACTTTTGCCAAATAATGAGGCAGTGGCAGCAACAGACATGTTGTAACTTATAATCAACTCTATATTAGAGCCAGAAGAATTAAATGAGGCAGGCCTCAAACAGAAGACATTAGCCGCAAAATTGTAAGAAAAATATTTAGAAGCCATGTTAGGCCTCAACCAGAAGAAATTAGCCAACTAAGCGGCAAAATTATAAGCAACATATTTAGAAGCCATGTTAGGCCTCAACCAGAAGAAATTAGCCAACAATGTGGCAGTATTCAAAGAAACGTTTTTAGAAGCCATGTTAGGCCTCAACCAGAAGAAATTAGCCAACTAAGCGGCAAAATTATAAGCAACATATTTAGAAGCCATGTTAGGCCTCAACCAGAAGAAATTAGCCAACAATGTGGCAGTATTCGAAGAAACATATTTAGAGGCCATGTTAGGCCTCAACTACTAAAAGAATTTGCCGACAATGCAGCAGTAGTATCTACGATAGCAATAGGAGCTTTGATAGGCCCCCACCATAAAAAAATTTGCCGACTTATGCAGCACAGCAGCAGTACTACTAGGGCTAGTAGCAGGCTGCAGCAGCAGCAAGGGCAGCAGGTGCAGACAGATGGGGAATGGGCAATACTACTGAGGAGGAGAGTATGGGCAGCAATGGAGAGAGGAGGCTAAATCTGTGGAGGAGGAGGAGGAGAGGAGGCTAGTCTCTGCTGTCTGCAATGGGCACTTGGATATCCCCGCTTATCCATGCCTCATTCATTTTAATGAACGTCAGCTTATCCATGCTGCCAGTGGATAGCGGTGTCCGCTTCTCAGTGACCACCCCATCTGCGGCACTGAAGACACGCTCTGACAGGACCTCCAGAGCGTTACTGTGCCAGTTCTGGCCACTGGTCGAGCCGCCAGACCCAATAATGCATGGGGTCATCGTCAGGGCGAATGGCATCCTGCACGCTGACTGACCCCATGTAGTCAGCCACCATATGCTCCACCCGCTGCTGGTGGTGGCTTTGGGTGCTGACTGGGCCTGCTGCTGGCCGTTGAGGCTCGAAAAAGCTCTTCCACACACCCATGAGATCTCCGCCCTTGCTGCTGCTGCTGCTAGGCCCCCGTCTCTGCTGGGTGTGTGGAGTAGTGGAGGCCTGAGAAGTGTCTGACTGGGGGAAGGCCTCCACTAATTTTGAGCACAGAGCCTTCCTCAATTGACCCATCCTCCTCTCTCTCTGGCTGGGTACAAGGAACTCCCCCACCTTTCCCTTGTACCGTGGGTCAAGCAAAGTAGCCACCCAATAATCCTTTGATAGAACAGACCCGGGGATCGCTTCGGAGGCAAGTCTGCATATGGGCAGCCATGTAAAAGAGGCGCCTCTTCCTCGGCCACCCCTCCCTATCCCACCCTTCTTCCCACCACCACCACCACCCCTCTCCCACGGCCCGTCATATTGGGCAACTAAACTAAAAAAAATAAAATAAGGGGGGGTTTGGATATTTGGGGGAAGGAAAGGAGAAAAAAATAAAACCCTCAACTAAATCAATGCAAGTCTATGGGAGAGCAAGCAGGTAACTTTTGAGAAATTTGGCAGGGTTGTAAATTCTATATGGCATTACAAATAGCTTCCAACACCTCACCTTCAGCAAGTTTTTCATCAAGGACCAGTTTTTCATTGGAACACTTGCAAAACCACTGTTCCAAAATGTAATGTAATTCTATTTGAGTGCCTTCAGGTTAACATTTGCAGTAACTTTTTCAACAAGTTCTTAATCAAGGAAAAGCAAAAGGAACACTTGCAAAACCACGGTACCAAAATGCAATGTAAGTCTATGGAAGTGCCCTCAGGTTAACATTAGCTGTAACTTTTGAGAACGTTGGCAGGGTTGTAAATTCTATATGACATTATAAGCAGATTCCAACTCTATACTTTCAACAAGTTTTTCATCAAGGACAAGCAACATGAACACTTGCAAAACCACTGTACCAAAATGCAATGTAAGTCTATGGGATTGCACTTTGGTTATCATTTGCAGTAACTTTTGAGAAAGTTGTCAGGGCTGTAAATTTGGTATGGCAATACAAGCAGAATCGATCTCTACACTTTCAACAAGTTCTTCATTAAGGACAAGGAAAAGGAACACTTGCAAAACCACATGCCAAAATGCAATGGAAGTCTATCGGATTGCCTTCAGGTTAACATTAGCAGTAACTTTTGAGAAAGTTGGCAGGGTTGTAAATTCTATATGGCATTACAAATAGCTTCCAACACTACACCTTAACAAGTTTTTCATTAAGGACAAGCAACAAGAACACTTGCAAAATCACTGTACCAAAATGCAATGTAAGTCTAAAGGTGGCCATACACGGGCCGATAAAAGCTGCCGACAGACCGTGTCGGCAGCTTATTGGCCCGTGTATGGGGGCCCCCGACGGGCTTCCCCGATCGAGATCTGGCCGAAAGTCGGCCAGATCTCGATCGGATGGGATTAAAAATCCCGTCGGATCACGGCCGCATCTGTTCGTTGATGCGGTCCCGCGATCCGACCGCCCGTTTGGCGAACGCTAGGATCCGATCGTTGGGCCCTAGGGCCCACGATCGGATCAGCCCGATATTGCCCACCTCAAGGTGGGCATATCGGAGGGAGATCCGCTCGTTTGGCGACATCGCCAAACGAGCGGATATATCCGTGTATGGCCACCTTAAGGGAGTGCATGCAGATTAACATTAGCTGTAACTTTTGAGAAAGTTGTCAGGGCTGTAAATTTGATATGGCATTACAAGCAGATTCCAACTCTACACCTATAACTAGTTTTTCATCAAGAACAAGCAGCAGGAACACTTGCAAAATCACTGTACCAAAATGCAATGCAAGTCTAAGGGAGTGCATCCAGATTAACATTAGCTGTAACTTTTGAGAAAGTTGTCAGGGCTGTAAATTTGATATGGAATTACAAGCAGATTCCATCTCTACACCTATAACTAGTTTTTCATCAAGAACAAGCAGCATGAACACTGGTAAAATTACTGTACCAAAGTGCAATGTAATTCTATGGGAGTGCATTCAGGTTAACATTTGCAGTAACTTTTGAGAAAGTTGTCAGGGCTGTAAATTCGATCTGGCATTACAAGCAGATTCCAACTCTTTCAACAAGTTTTTCATCAAGGACAAGCAACAGGAACACTTGCAAAATTACTGTACCAAAATGCAATGTAAGACTAGGGGAGTGCATTGAGGTTAACATTAGCAGTAATTTTTGAGAAAGTTGTGAGGGCTGTAAAATTGATAAAGCGTTACAAGCAGATTCCAGCTCTAAACTTTCAACAAGTTTTTCATCAAGGACAAGCAACAGGAACACTTGGAAAATCACTGTACCAAAATGCAATGTAAGTCTATAGGAGTGCACACAGGTTAACATTAGCTGTAACTTTTGAGAAAGTTGGCAGGGTTATAAATTCTATATGGCATTTCAAATAGTTTCCAACACTACACCTTCATCAAGATTTTCATCAATGACAAGCAACAGGAACACTTTCAAAATCACTGTGTCAAAATGCTATGTAAATCTATGGGAGTGCATGCAAGTTAACATTAGCTGTAACTTTTGAGAAAGTTCATAGGGTTGTAAATTCTATATGACATTAGAAGCAGATTCCAACTCTGCACCTTCAACAAGTTTTTCATCAAGGACAAGCAACAGGAACACTTGCAAAATCACTGTGCCAAAATGTAAGTCTATGGGAGTACATTCATTTCAAATTAATATTTATTTAGATTTTCCTTCATCAAAAGGAAAGGGGAGGGGGTACAGAAAGGAAAAAAAGGAGGTAAGGGGAAAGGGAAAAGTTGAGTTATACAATTCCACACAATTGAATGCAATTATAATAACATTTTGGCATTGATCACTCTGTTACACTCTTTATTATTTATTACACATTTGTATATCAGAGACAAGACATAGCAAATCGTGGAGTAATTACCTTGTTTGATATCAGTTTAGAAATAGGTTTAGTTATTTGGGTGCCTTTATCTATAATTTTTTTCTGTATTTTGTTTTGTAATTTCCATGGATTCAATATACTTTTTTATACTTTCATAAATGAATTTGTTGTTTGGGTTTTCTTCCATACATTGCATTAAATTTTTCCAGTGTAATTATCTTGTTGGCTTCCAAAAAATCTTTTATTCAAATTGTTTTAGAATATTTTTTAGTAAAAATTTTGTAGTATGTTATTCTCTGTTTCTAAATAAAAGTCAGGATTATTCAACAATGGTATCAGTTTTGAGGGATATGAAATTAAATCATGTTCTTTATTCATTCTATGCCAGTATTTAGCTGTAGGGTATACCGTTATTTCAGATCTATTAATATGGAGATTATTCATCTTTTCTGTCCCGATCAAGGTATCTAACATTGCAATGTCGTCACCTTTTTCTGCTGTCATATCAGGATGTAAGCCTTTTTCATTGTGCCATGTTAAGATCCTAGACAATTGTATTGCATAATAGTATGTTTGTAAACATGGTAAGCCTACTCCTCCCATTTCTTTTGTTCATATTAAAGTTTTATATGCAATGCTAGGTACAGCTTTTTAACAGATAAATTTGTATAATCTAGATTTGATAATGTCAAAAAATCGTATAGGTACATCAATAGGCATGTTTTGAAAAACATATAATATTTTCAGTGAGATTAACATTTTAACAATATTTTTCCTACCAAACCATGATACATATATGTTATTACAATTTGATATATCCATATCTCTTACATCTATTATAGGCATTTTGTACAATAATTTTTCATTTTGAGCTAGATGGATACCAAGATATTCAATAGAATCTTTAGCCCATTTAAAAGAGAATTGTTTTTTGCAGCAAGTTAGTTGTTTATTGTGATAGGGTAACACTGAGTATTTCAGATTTGTTATAATTAAGTTTAAAGTTAGATAAAGAACCAAAGGTGTTTATGAGGCTCATCAGGTTTGGGATAGTGATATGAGGTTTTGTTATGTAAAATAATAGATCATCTGCAAATGCTGATACCTTGTAGTGAGTGTTACCGACTTTGATTCCTGTAATATCTATATTCTGTCTAACTGCAGTTAGAAGCGATTCTATAGTTAACACAAATAACAAAGGGGACAACGGGCACCCCTATCTGGTCCCATTTCATATGGATGCTTTGTTTGATAATGTTCCATTTACCTTTATTCTAGAATTTGGACATTGATACAGTGACATTTTATTTATCAATTTTTCACCAAATCCCATTTTTGCCAATCTACTCTATCAAATGCTTTGTCAGGATCCACTGATTTTATTAAAGCCTCTTCTTTCTTTTTTTTCATAAGTTTAATTAAAATTAATGCTCTAATCCTATTATTTTTTCCTTCTCTTCCAGGTATAAAACCTGATTGATCTACATCAGGGCTGTCCAACTGGCAGATGCGGCCCACGACCCCCTTTATATGGCCCTCCACATCAAAGTCTGCCTGCTGTGTCTGATTATCATATTTAAGATTTAAAAGGTATCACTACAGAGATTGTTCAAAGAGGATTTGAGGGGCACACACCTGGTTAATTTTCTCAATTGTTTGGGTGCACCTCCCTCAGTGTCCTTCCCCACTGGAATACAGGAATCAGAGACGAAATGGGCAGCACTCCAGGATAAAGTTAAAAAATTGCCTTTATTTACCAACAGCACGGCAGCATAGCAACGTTTCGAGCCTCGCACAGCTCTTTTTCAAGATAGCATGACATTATATACATTCTCCTTTTTATACACTATTATCATAGCACCCTCTAGTGGGGCTGCAACAAAATACAAAACATTGTTTCACTTATCTGACACTATGTCAATTGGTAGTCCCATTTCAGAAAAAGTAGCAAAATGTATCCTCAGATAGGCTGTAAAAAAGGAGAACATTAAAACCAAATTAAAACCATATATAAATTATCTAAAAACAGAAGATAAATCATATTCCAGATTAAGACGATTTGGTGTTAAGGTATCCAATTTTCTAATCCACCATGCCTCTTTATATAGTAGTTTTTTAACCCTATTGCCTCCTCTTCTCAACTTCGGGACAGCATCCAAAATCTGGAATTTTAGTTGTAATACAGTATGTCCTAATTCCACAAAATGTTTAGCTACCGGCTCTCTACAAAGATTGACTGACTGGCCCCTGAATTGTTTAAACCTCAAATTCACACTGTAATCCCCTGTATTGTTCACACCTGTGATCCCCCTTTATTGTTCACACTTGTGACACCTCTATTGTTCACTCCCCTAAAGCCCTGTACGGTTCACACCTGAGACGCAGACTGAAACTGCCTACATTGTTCACCTGTTCACACCTTATTCAAAATGCTAATGCTAATGGTGCACCAGCACTGTGTCACTGTATGTAGTACATATTAGAAGGGTCATGATTCCTGTCTCCTGCTCTGTTTTGCCTTCCCTACAGGGGCGATTCTGGCTATAATGCCGCCTGAGGCGGCCTTCTTTCGCCGCCCCCACCCCTCCCCACGGCACTAACCTTTATAGCGCCGGAGAGGGCAGGGGCGGTCCACGACGCTTAGTGCAGAGAGCGCAATAGCGCTCTCTGCACTAGAAGAGCCGAATTTCCGGTTTGAAAACCGGAAATTCGGCTCTTAGTTACCAGGAGCGGCATTTTTGCCGCCCCTGGCAACCAGGGGGGCGCTGCCACCTGAGGCGAGTGTCTCAACTCGCCTCATTGGTGGAGCGCCCCTGCTTCCCTATGCTCCCTGTGTGTGTCATACTCTGTCTGCCCTATGCTCCCTATGTGTGTCATACTTTGGTTTTTGTTCTGGGGGTTTGTTAGCCATTGAAAATTATTGTTAGTGGACCTAAGGCGTTTAATCATATGCTGGGGTACTATATTATACACAGGGGAGGAGGAGGCATATGGATTTATGGGTATGTCTTATATGACTTAGCTTTTTTCCACATATGAGTGACATCCTTGCCAGAGCAGGCACAAGGTAGTTTGGCACCCCAGACAAGAGCTTCACTCAGTGCCCCCTGTCCTGCATTACCATTTCCCTCCTTACCATGGTGGTTTTTAAATAAGAGAGCAAGAAAGCGGACAACATTTTTTCATTTATATTACTGCTCCCTATACCTGTACCAGCAAGCCCAGCAGCCATCCATAATACATCCCACCCTTACCTGTGCAAGCAAGCTCAGCAGCCATTCATCATACAGCCCTCCTGCAGCCATCATATTGACCCGGAATCTTTACCTGTGCCAGCAGCAGCCAAAAATAAATCTGATCACATCATATTGCTCCCAAGTATTTATGTATCTGTGCCAGCGCCCAGCAGCAACAGCAAACATATGGGCCCCAAATCTGTACCTGGCTGTGCCAGCAGGAAGCTTCACACTTTACAGTAATAGAAAGAATGTCTTGAGTTCAGTGCAACTGTGCAAGGCTGAGAGCAAGCCACACCAAGCAGGCCGCCAGCTCTTTGCCTCTCTCCCAACACATAAGTGATGTCATGCTGCACCGCACAGAAGGAGCTATTACTTGCCGGCAAGAGGGAGAAGGTGAAGGAGATGGATTCCACCCAACTGGGTGACCATGATTGCTGAAACAAATTATTAAATAAACGCTTGAAAAAACCCCAAAAAGATTAAAAAAGCCTACTCTGCCTACCCCTAGTTCCAGCCCTGATCCCTGCAGTGAGCACCAACCATCTGTTTTTTTGGTGTGCTATCAATGTGGACATGGTCTTGCGGTAACATGGGTGTGGTTTAAAGTGGGTGTGGTCTAAAACAGGGAGAGGCTAACACTGGCTTCTGTTATCGGCCCTCCACCATGTAGATTAGAAAAATTCCGGCCCTTGGTACCATAGAAGTAGGACAGCACTGATCTACATGAATTAAGGCTGGTAAGTATGTTATAATTCTATTAGCTATAAGTTTTGCAAATATCTTTTGATAAGGGAAATAGGCCTATAGCTGGAACATTCATGTGGGTCTTTACCTTGTTTATGCAATACCGTTATATGGTCTTTTTGGGATTGTTCCGGTAGTGGAGTGTGTCTGTCTTGATTATTAAATAGATCAATTAAGATTGAGTTTAATATAGGAGCAAATAATTTGTAGTAATGGGCTGTATAGCCATCTGGCCCTGGACTTTTGCCTAAAGGTAGATTCTTAACCACTTTTTTTGTAATTCTTTGATAGTAAATCTAAATTTTCTGCTATTATTTTATCCATTTTAGGTATGTTAATTTGAGATAAAAATGTATTTATTTGTTTTTTCTTGTTCTCTTTCTGAGTATTATTTGAATATTGAGGATTTAAATTATATAGTTTGGAAAAGTATTCCTGAATACATTTTGCTATGTCTGTTGTTTTGCTTACTAATTGTTGTTTATCATCTTTCATTTTCATTATGTGAGATTTTACAAATTGTGATTTTAGCATACTGGCTGGGTATTTTCCACATTTGTTGCCATTTTCGTATACATGTTGTACTTTGTTTGATTCTGTATCCAAAAGGATTTTAAGTTCTTTTCTTTTCTCCTTTAATTCTTTGATTGTATTTGTTTGTTGTGATGTTTTATGTTGAGTTTTAAGGATATTTATTTCCTTGAGTAATTTGTCTATATTCTTTTGTCTTTCTTTTTTGCAAAAAGATCCAAGGGAAATCAAATATCCTCGTAATGTACATTTATGTACTTCCCATCTTGTATGTAGGGATGTGTCTTTTTCAGAATTTTCCGAGAAAAATTGTTTGTTTTTTCATAATTTTTTCTCTATAATTTTCTCGACCGTTTCGCAAATTTATTCGCCGGCGGCGAATCGCGCAAATTCGCACCTGGCGAATAAATTCGCCCATCACTATATATGAGATTTCTTTCTTGAAGTATCTGCAATTGGAATAAGATGTACATTGAAATCTCCCCCTATTATTACTACTTATTATTACCCTATTCCTTCATGGAAGGTTTTTAATTTTTACAAAATATTTTTTAATATTTTAGTTGGACTTGTATTGGGAAGGTATACATTACATAATGTTATTTTGGTATCATAAAGAGTGCCTTTTACCATAATGCATCTTCCATCTGTTCTGGTATATATATCAGATGCATAAAAGGGAGTATTTTTATGTATAGCATTCAATACTCCTTTTGGTTTTTTTTCTGTATTGTTTGCCAAAAATGTTTTGTCAAATGATCTATGTTTTATGTTAGGGCAGGGGTCAGCAACCTTTACTATCAAAAGAGCCATTTTGCCCCCTCTTCCACTAAAGAAAAATAGTCTGGAGCCGCAAAACAGTTTATAAACCTTTAAAAGTTTTAATCTTTTTTTAATTTTAACTGTTACAACAACAGAATACAACAATCAGAAGTGAAGTTTGTTGTGCAGACCTACTTTGAAATAAATTAAACACTGAATAGCCCTATTAAATGCTAGTGTTCTCATCTGTTTAATGTGACTTCTGTTTCTGAAGCTCCATGCTGATCTTCCTTCTTTTGTCTTGAGTGTGTGACCGCGGTAAGGACCATGATGAATCATCTTGCTGTGGCTCAGTCTTGCCTGTCACTCCTGGAATGTCTATACAGCCCTCGCACCTGCTGGCGGCTACTTGAGTGTGCGACCATGGTAAGCTTACCGTTAGCTTACCGTGTCGCACACTCAAGAAGCCACCAGCAGGTGCGAGGGCTGTATAGACGAGCCGCAGCAAGAAGGATGAAGAGCCGTATGAGGCTCCGGAGCCGTGGGTTGCCTACCCCTGTGTTAGGGGTTGCATTCTCTTTAAAATTAGTTTCTTGCATGAAAACTATTTTGGATCCCATTCTGTTGATTAAATGATTAAACATTTGGGCTCTCTTTATGGGTTCTTTTAACCCATTAACATTTATAGATGTAATTTTACATTTAGCCATTTTAATGAGTTAGGGTTATTTGTTACTCGTTTATTACAGATTATTTTCAGATGATTTCTGTCTCTGTATACATGGGTTATCAATGTTTTAGAAGAGTGTCTGGGTGTGTGGGTAGGAACTATGTACATAAATATTACCGCAAATAATAATTTTTTAAAACACTTTAACATAATAACTGAGCGGTTATGATAGTTATAAAATAAGTAGCTTGTACTTTCTTATTGGGGGGGAAGGTTTCCCTTTAGAGTATGAATAAAGTATTAGAGTGTAAGAAAAAAATTTAATAAAAAGTTTCCTTTATACTCAGTTTGGCTACCTCAACAATATTTCACCCTGTGAGAAAATAATTATAACATTTAGATAAAGATATTGATATAACCTGCAATGAAAATAGCATACCAAATTTACTTTCACGTAGATATATCTGAAAAAAAAAGCATAAATTATGCTTCAAAAGTGGCATTTCTATTTGAGAAAAAGGATAGGGTATTCCAAAATTCTGGAAGGATTCTGGTGTTGTGCTGATGATGTCCCATCCGGGAAGAGACATTTTTTCTATGTCCAGTTTCTTGCAGAAATCCTCTGTGTCTTTTGGTGATTTTAGGGTGAACCAATGTCCATCCGTTTTCACGGTCATGCTGAAAGGGAAACCCCACTTGAATTGTAATCCTTTGTCTCTTATTGCGTCTGTTATGAATACTTATTTTGTTGAGTGTTCTCCATGAAATATCTTACTGTCTTCACATGATATATTTTTCACCTCTCTTGATTTGGATAGTATTTCCTCCTTAAGTGTTTACTCTTGGAAAGCACATAATACAACTCTTGGAGAGTCAGGTGGTGCATTTTTTAGTTTTTGCAACCCTGTGGTATCTATCCATTTTGATATCAGTGGAGGGTTCTCTGTTAAGGATGCTTTTGAAAATGTGTGATAATGCTTTTTTTAGTTCTCCTTGAGAGACTATTTCTGCAATACCTCTGACTCTTATATTTATCCGCCTGCTCCTATTTTCAAAGTCCTCTACTTGTCTTTCCAGTTCTTCAATGTGTGAAGCTTGTTTTGTGACTATTTGTGGAGAAATGTGTTATATTTCACAATATTCTCCTGTGCCTTTTCCACTGCATCTGTTCTAGCTGCAATGCTTATTATGTCTTTCCTGAGACCTCTCATCTCATCAGTTATCGCTGTGGTAAACTCCTGAAGCATATTTTTAATTTCTGCTTTGGAAGGCAGGCATTTTAAATACGAACAGATATCCTCCTCATCCTCACTTTCTGAGTCGGATATTTCTATATAACGTTCGTTTGCATTTGGAGACAAATCATGTTAAACGTTCATCTTTGCTCTGTGAGCGTTTGTTAGGGTTCTCCATGCTTTTACCAAGTACACGCTTCTGAGCCGTCGCCATCTTGGATTTTATGTGCTCATTTATATCTGAGTCAGACAAGTCGCCTGTACAGCAAATGTAAACCTGAATGCACTCATATAGGACTTACATTGCATTTTGTCACAGTGATTTTGCAAGTGTTCCTTTTGCTTGTCGTTGATGAAAAACTTGTTGAAGGTCTAATGTTGGAAGCTATTTGTAATGCCATATAGAATTTACAACCCTGCCAACTTTCTCAAAAATTACAGCTAATGTTAACCTGCATACACTCCCCATTTTGGCACAGTGATTTTGCAAGTGTTTCTGTTGCTTGTCATTAATTAAAATCAATCATTGATGAAAATCAAGGGGTGTGTGGCTAGCTGTTTCCCTTGATGGACGCACAGTGAAGGAGCTCCTTAGCTAGATTCCAAATTGTTTGATTCAGACATAAACAAGGACATAAAATCCAAGATGGCGACTTCAAGGAAGAACAGAAGCAAAAGGATATCCATTTGAATTAGAGGTATGCCAGAAATAATTTCACAAGAAGCATTACTACAAATTTTCAACAGCTTCCTTAACAGAGAAACCTCAACTAATATTAAAATGGATAGATGCCACAGAGTTGCCAAAACAAAAAATGCACCATCTGACTCTCCAAGAGATGTACTATGCACCCTCCTTGATTACACACTTAAGGAGGAAAAACTATCCAAATCCAGAGAGGTGAAAAATATATCATACGAGGATACTAAGATAATGTTATTCCAACACTCAACAAAAGAAAAATTCTTAAACCTCTAACAGACGCGATTAGAGACAAAGGATTACAATTCAAATGGGGCTTCCCTTTCAACATGACAGTGAAAAAGGATGGACAATGGTTCATTCTAAGATCTCCAAAAGACACAGAAAGTTTTTGCCAAAAACTGGACAAAAATGCCTCTTCCCGGTTGGGACATTAATACAATACCAGAATTCTTCTTAGAAACCGCACCCAGATTTTGGAATACCCCAATAAAACAACTACGTAAGCTGCCTCTACACAAATTTAAGAGGAGAAAGAGACATTTCCTTTGTCCCTAACAGAAATGACACTTGAAGAAAAAGATTTTAAAGCATAATATATGCTTTTATTTTCCATATATATCTTCATGAAAGTAAATATGGTATTCTAATTTCATTGCAGGTTATATTGTTATTTTGTATCTAATGTTCTAATTGTCTCACAGGGTGAAGTATGGTTGAGGCAGACAAACTGAGTTCAAAGGAAACTTTTAAAGTTTTTTCTTTCTAACATTTTTATACTTTATTATATAATCTAAAGGGTAACCTTCTACTTCCCCCCCCCCAACCCCCCAAAAAAAAAAAAAAATACAAGCTACTTATCTTGTACCCATTGTAAAAATGTTTAAAAACATTTTTATTTGCGGTAATGACTCTATCTATGTACATAGTTCATATTCACACACCCAGACATTCTTTCGAAACAGTGATAATTCATGTTTACAGAGACATAAATCATTTGAAAATAATTTGTAACAAACGAGTAATAGACAACCATAACTCATTACAATGGCTAAATGCAAAATTACAACCATAAATGTTAATAAACATTTGCGCTCTCTTTATGGGTTCATTTAACCCATTAACATTTATGGTTGTAATTTTGCATTTAGCCATTGTAATTGTAACAGAATGGGATCCAAAATAGTTTTTATGAAAGAAACTAATTTTAAAGAAAATGCAACCCCTAATAAAAAAACATAGATTATATGACAAAATATTTTTGGAAAACAATACGGAAAAAAAACAAATGGAGTATTGATTGCTATACATAAAAGTACTCCCTTTAATGCATCTGATATATATATAACAGAGAGGATGGAAGATGCATCATGGTAAAAGGTACTCTTTATGACACCACAATAACACTTTGTAATGTATACCTTCCCAATACAAGCCAAAATAGAATATTTTGTTGGAATTAAAAACTTTTCAAGATGGTATAGTAATAATAGGGAGAGATTTCAATGTACCTCTTAATCCAATTGCAGATACTTCAACAAAGAAATCTTATGTACCCTATTTATTGTTAAGAAATGTGAACCAAATGTTACACGCTAATTTATTGGCCGATACCTGGAGATCATTCCAGCCTAAAGAAAGGGATTACTCACATTATTCATGAGTTTGAAGTTATGCGAGGTTAGATTGTATTTTTATTGGTCACAAATGGTAAGATCTAGTGAAGAAAGTAACAATTGAGAACTCATTCCAATCTGATCACTGCCCAGTTAATCTAGTACTTATACCAAAATACCAAATTCAACTAACCAAACTATATCTGGAGACTAAAAGATAGTCTCCTATATAAAGAAATTTTTAAAGAAAAAATTATGGAAAAAATCTAACAATTCTCAGAAAATTCAGAAAAATATACTTACCTTCATATAAGATGGGAAGCACATAATTGAGGATATTTGATTTGCCTTGGATCTTTCTGAAAAAAGAAAGACAAAGAAACATAGACAAACTACTCAAGGAAATAAATATCCTTGAAACACAACATAAAAATTCACAATTAGAAAATATAATCCAAGAACTAAATTAGAAAAGAAAAGAACTTAAAATTCTTTTAGATACAGAATGAAACAAAATTTATATGAGACTCAAACAACATGTATATGAATATGGTAACAAATGTGGAAAATACCTAGCCAATATGTTAAAATCACAATTCATAAAATAAAAATGAAAGATGATAAACCACAATTAGTATGCAACACAACAGACATAGCTGTGTTTTCAGGAATCCAAACTATATAATTTAAATCCTCAATATTCAAATAATACTCAGAAAGAGAACAAGAAAAAACAAATAAATATTTTTTTATCTCAAATTAACATACCTAAACTGAATAAAATAATAGCAGAAAATCTAGATAGACCCTTTACTATCGAAAAATTACAAAAAGTGGTTAAGAATCTACCTTTAGGCGAAAGTCCAGGGCCAGATGGCTTTACAGCCCATTACTACAGGAATCTGTAGTGCAGCCCATTACTACAGGAATCTGCTCCTATATTAAACCCTATCTTAATTGATCTATTTAATAATCAAGACAGACACACTCCACTACCAAAACAATCACAAAAAGCCCATATAACGGTATTGCATGAACAAGGTAAATACCCACATGAATGTTCCAGCTATAGGTTGATTTCCATTATTAATATTGATCAAAAGATATTTGCAAATAGAATTAGAACATACTTACCAGCCTTAATCCATGTAGATCAATCAGGTTTTATACCTGAAAGAGAAGGAAAAAATAATACGATTAAGCATTAAATTCAATTAAACTTATGAAAAGAAAGAAGAGGCTTTAATAATATGAAATGGTTGCTGAAAAGGCATTTGATAGAGTAGATTGCTTAATATATGGAAATTGTTTTAGAAAAAATGGGATTTGGTGAAAAATTGATAAATAAAATAATGTCACTGTATCAATGTCCAAATGCTAGAATAATGGTAAATGGAACATTATCAAATAAAGTATCCATAAGAAATGGGACCAGACAGGGGTGCCTGTTGTCCCCTATAGTTTATTTGTCTAAACTATAGAATCTCTTCTAACTGCAGTTAGACAGAACATAGATATTACAGGAATCAAAGTTGGTAACACTCTCTTCAAGGTATCAGCTTTTGCAGACAATCTTTTATTTTACAAAACAAAACCTCATATCACTATTCCAAACCAGATGAGCCTCATATACTCTTTTGGTTCCTTATCTGACTTTAAACTTAATTATAACAAATCTGAAATACTCAGGGGCACATTCACTAAGCTCGGGTGAATGAATAGAGGGAAAAAAACTTGAATTTCGAGGAGTTTTTTGTGCTCCTCAACTATCGAATTGGAGTAAATTCGCCTGAGTAGAATGATTCGAATAGATCAAGCGAAAAAACGCTGCGACTATTCACCTATTCGATAGTCGAAGTACTGTCTCTTTTAAAAATCATTTGACATTTGACTTCGCCAGATTAAACCTACCGAATTGGTTTAAAAGCCTATGGGAAAGTCCCATAGGCTTTTTTTCTAAGTTTTTGATTGAATAAAAAGGCATTTGATCGATCATTCGATCTAATGCAAATCCTTCGATCGAATATTCGATCACTCGACTATTCGCTGGGCGAATATTCGCCCATTCAACTATTCGCCAGCGCGTAAATTCGCCCGAATTCCCTATTCGATTCTATTCCCCAGTCGAATTTTGAGGGATTTAACCCCTCGAAATTCGACCCTTGATACATCTGCCCCTCAATGTTACCCTATCACAACAAACAACTAACTTGCTGCAAAAAAAATGTTTCTTTTAAATGGGCTAAAGACTCTTAAATATCTTGGTAGCTCAAAATGAAAAATTATTGTACCAAAAAAACCACATGCCTATAATAGATGTAAGGATATCTCAAATTGCAATAACATATGTGTATCATGGTTTGGTAGGATAAATATTGTTAAAATGTTAATTTTACCGAAAATATTATATGTTTTTCAAAACATACCTATTGATGTACCTATACGATTTTTTGACATTATCAAATCTAGATTATCCAAATTTATCTGGAAAGAAGCTGTACCTAGAATTGCATATAAAACATTAATAAGAACAAAAGAAATGGGAGGAGTAGGCTTACCATGTTTACAAACGTATTATTATGCCATACAATTGTCTAGGATCTTAATGGCACAATGAAAAAGGCATACCGTATATACTCGAGTATAAGCCGAGTTTTTCAGCATCCAAAATGTGCTGAAAAACTCTACCTCGGCTTATACTCGGGTCAGCGGGCAGTAGCCGAGATTGCAGTCACTTTTAATCATTCCTATACCAACAGTTCACTTGGGGAGAGACTGCAATATCCCACAATGCCCTCTGTTGGTTTTATGACAGAATAACAGTGCACCCTCTGTTGGTTATATCAAAGAATAACAGTGACTGCAATATCACACAGCGCCATCTGTTGGTTGTATCAAAGAATAACAGTGACTGCAATATCACACAGCGCCATCTGTTGGTTGTATCAAAGAATAACAGTAACTGCAATATCACACAGCGCCATCTGTTGGTTATATCAAAGAATAACAGTGACTGCAATATCACACAGCGCCATCTGTTGGTTATATCAAAGAATAACAGTAACTGCAATATCACACAGCACCATCTGTTGGTTGTATCAAAGAATAACAGTGACTGCAATATCAAACAGCGCCATCTGTTGGTTATATCAAAGAATAACAGTAACTGCAATATCACACAGCGCCATCTGTTGGTTGAATAAAGGATTAACAGTGATGGCAATATCACACAGCGCCATCTGTTGGTTATACGAAAGATCAGTGATGGTTTTATGACACACAGCACTCTCTGCACAATTCTCTGTCACCATCAACTTTGCAAAGAAGTCCGGTCGATCGCTGGGGGAGTCTCTTTGGCGGAAGGTGCGCTGCTGGGAGACAGGGCTGTAGTTGTGTCTAGGCTTATACTAGAGTCAATAAGTTTTCCCAGTTTTCGTAGGTAAAATTAGGTACCTCGGCTTATACTCGGATCGGCTTATACTCGAGTATATACGGTACATCCTTATATGACAGCAGAAAAATGTGACGACATTGCAATGTTAGATACATTGATCTGGACAGAAAAGATGAAGAATCTCCATATTAATAGATCTGAAATAACTGTCTACCCTACAGTTAAAAACTGGCATAGAATGAATAAAGAACATGAGCTAATTTCATATCCCTCAAAACTGATACCTTTTTTGAATAATCATGACAGAGAATAACATACTACAAAATTGGTCTGAAAAATATTCTAAAACAATTAGAATAAAAGATTTTTTGGATGCCAACAAGATAATTACACTGGAAAAATTCAATGCAATGTATGGAGAAAACCCAAAAAACAAATTGATTTATGAAAGTAACATAGTAACATAGTAACATAGTAAGTAAGGTTGAAAAAAGACACACGTCCATCAAGTTCAACCTTTTAGTTTTTTTTTTTTTTTTTTTATTATCTGCCTAACTGCTAGCTGATCCAGAAGAAGGCAAAACCCATCTGAAGCCTCTCCAATTTGCCTCAGATGGAGAAAAATTCCTCCCTGACTCCAAAATGGCAATCGGACTAGTCCCTGGATCAACTTGTACTATGAGCTATCTCCCATAACCCTGTATTCCCTCACTTGCTAAAAAGCAATCCAACCCCTTCTTAAAGCTATCTAATATATCAGCCAGTACAACCGATTCAGGGAGAGAATTCCACATCTTCACAGCTCTCAATGTAAAAAACCCCTTCCGAATATTTAGGCGGAACCTCTTTTCTTCTAATCGGAATGGATGACCTTGTGTCAGCTGGAAAGACCCACTGGTAAATAAAGCATTTGAGAGATTATTATATGATTCCCTTATATCTTTATACATCGTTATATCACCCCTTAAGCGCCTCTTCTCCAGCGTGAACATCCCCAATTTGGCCAGTCTTTCCTCATAGCTAAGATTTTCCATACCTTTTATCAGGTTAGTTGCCCTTCTCTGTACCCTCTCTAATAAAATAATGTCCTGTTTGAGTGATGGAGACCAAAACTGTACAGCATATTCTAGATGGGGCCTTACAAGTGCTCTATACAGTGGAAGAATGACCCCCTCCTCTCGTGACTCTATGCCCCTTTTAATACAGCTCAAGACCTTATTTGCCCTTGATGCTTCTGACTGGCATTGCTTGCTACAGCCAAGTTTATCATCTACAAGGACTCCAAGGTCCTTTTCCATAATGGATTTGCCTAGTGCAGTCCCATTAAGGGTATAAGTGGCTTGGATATTCTTACATCCCAGGTGCATGACTTTACATTTATCAACATTGAATCTCATTTGCCACTTAGCTGCCCAGATTTCCAGTTTGTCAAGACCGTGTTGCACGGATGCCACATCCTGGATGGAATTAATTGGGCTGGATAGTTTTGTGCCATCTGCAAACACTGATACATTACTTACAATACCCCAGTGTCCGACTGGGACACTAAGAGCCCACCAAAAAACCATAGACCAGAGGCCCACTCTCAGAACTCTTTTTCTTCTTCTCCTCACTCAACCTCTATTCTCCAATTCTCTTTTCTTTAAATACTATCATTTGTTATCCATCTATTTAGCCTCTTTTTATTTAGTCTAGAAATAGGGAATGGCCATGAAATAGGCCAAATGTTTAGCAGCATGAGGGCCCACTGACACCTGGGCCCACCGGGAGTTTTCCTGGTATCTCTGTGGGCCAGTCCGACACCCTAAATCATTAATGAACAAGTTAGATAAAAGTGGACCCAATACCGAGCCCTGAGGGACCCCACTAAGAACCTTTCTCCAAGTAGAGGATGTACCATTAAAAACCACCCTCTGTACCCAATCCTGTAGCCAGTTTCCTATCCTTGTGCAAACGACTTCATTAGGCCAACAGACAGTAGTTTAGAAAGCAGTCATTTGTGGGGCATAGTATCAAGTATATAAAAAGTTATATTGAATCCATTGAAATTACAAAACAAAATACAGACCTATCTTGGTTAGAAAAAAATCCTCTGTATTTTGTTTTGTAATTTCAATTTCAAAAATGTATCTACCATCTGTGCGGAGGCCTCCTCGTATAGCTCCTCCGTAGATGCTATGGGGCAAATTCACTAAGATTCGTAGTTGTGCCAGCCGTAACTTCGCAGCACTTCGCCGCACTTCGCCAGGCGTAATTTCGCTAGCGCTCCGCAAATTCACTAAAATCCGAAGTTGCGCTCAGGGGTAGCGTAAGGTTGCGAAGTTGCGCTAGCGTTGATTCGCGAAGCGAAGTTACGCTAGCGATGGTTAATTTGCATATGGTGCCAAATTCAAATTTCAATGGAGGAATATGTAGCAGCACTACAAATGCCTGGGAAACCTTCAAAACATCAAATAAAATTTTTATTTTGCCCTACACATGTGCCCACTGTATAGTTAAGTTGCCATGAGTTAGGAAATGTAGGGGGGAAGGAGGGGAGCCCCAAAAAACGAAAACGACCAACGCTAGCGAATTGACGCTAGCGTTAGGCGCTTCGGCGATAGTGAATTTGCCCCTATGCCTCTAACACTCAACAATTGACTGCGGGACAATCCCTTAAACAAGCCCGGTGGTAAGAAGTAGGTTTGGGGTAAACAGAGGTAATGAGTTCATGTCCTGTATAAGTAACATTTAAATAAGTGTATTTCAGTACAACTGGACTCAAGCGTAAATTTAATAGTATGGTGTACATTGTTCAAGTAAAACAGGAATTCATTTAACCTCTCCACTGTACTAGATTATAGAAAAAAGGTATTTCCGCTGGGGAAATATTTCTATGTGCAGGTTTAACTTTGATGCTAGAAACTTTATTAACCTCCAACATAACAATTGACTCAAAGGCATCAATACAAGGATAGGTGCCTGGGGGAACAAATTTGCTCCTACAGCCCAGTTTACCCTTAAGAGAAGTCAATCTAGCATCAGGGGTACTGAAAAGAAAACTTTGAGCTTGAGAGCCCTAATAAAGCGGAACAGGTCAATGGAAAAGTTAAAGGCAGGTGCTGTGAAGGCAGGGACGAAGTTGAGACCATTTTCTGCACATAGAAATATTTCCCCAGCGGTAAAAGCAGCCCTTAGATTGCTGCAAGCGAATAATTCTATCACTATCAGCCAAGTGGAAAAGGTGGGGGAATAGTGGTGTTAAACACTACAGATTATGACCTGGAGGCTGAATGGATCTGCGAACAATGAGCCACTGGGACTTGTGTCTGAAAATGATGAATTATATGGTCTGCACTTGATGATTTATACAAAGTTTTATACTTTATAGGTTGTTAATTGTATGCTAATTGAACACTGTTTAAATGATGCCTGCACTTCGTCCACACTTTGCTTGACATAGGGGCGTGCCCCAAAACGTTGCACTGCATTAATAAAATTGCAGTGCCCTGCTAACTGAATTCCTGTTTGCTGGTGAATTTTCTATGTACCTTGGCTGGGAGGTTTCCGATTCCCCTATCACCAGGACACGCTGCTTTGGTTTTGTGAGGTGTGCGGTTTCTCCAATTTGGCTTGGGATTGCCACTGTAGTATACAATTTATTAATAATAATATTCCTCAACCCTCTTACTAGGGTTCTGATTCTTTTGAGCAAGCAGACAAAGAATCCACACCAATAAGTGTATTTTAAAATGGTTGTATATTGAATTGTAAATTAATAAACAAGGAGAATTAAAAAATTATACTTAGACTAAAACAATTACAACAATTACAATATTTACAGTTACAAATTATACAAGTCTAAGGGGCGATTCACTAACTTTGAGTGAAGGATTCGAAGTAAAAAAACTTCGAATTTCGAAGTGTTTTTTGGGCTACTTCGACCTTCGACTTCGAATCGAAGGATTCGAACTAAAAATCGTTCGACTATTCGACCATTCGATAGTCGAAGTACTGTCTCTTTAAATATAAACTTCGACCCCCTAGTTCGCCATCTAAAACCTATCAAACTCAATGTTAGCCTATGGGGAAGGTCCCCATAGGCTTTCCTAAGTTTTTTTGATCGAAGGATATTCCTTCGATCGTTGGATTAAAATCCTTCGAATTGAACGATTCAAGGATTTAATCGTTCGATCGAAGGAATAATCCTTCGATCGTTCGATCGTACTATCTGCGCTAAATCCTTCGACTTCGATATTCAAAGTCGAAGGATTTTAATTCCCAGTCGAATATATCGAGGGTTAATTAACCCTCGATATTCGACCCTTGGTGAATCGGCCCCTAAGTCTACATTGTTGTTACCAAAAGGGCAGTTCTCACCTGCCCCCCAGAGCAAACCTCCCAACTGCTAAGATGAGATGTGATAAACCCCCAATTTGCCTGCATCCGGTTGAGCAAGTTTTCTCGCATAGAGTAAGTTAATTTATGGTCCCCACAGCAGACATAGGATTTAGTAGTCTCAGGTAAACCTTTATTATGATAATATGGGTTTCTTGTACGGTAAATTTTCTGGACAACTGCTTTCCTATTCTTGGCTCCACAGCAGCTTGTTTATATAAACTATAATTGTGTTTCTGAAGCGAATGCACCAGTTTTGTTAGTAAAAAGCAACAGTACATTGTATTGTCTTTCCTTTAAAACGCTTTAATTTTTTGATGTTACTGTCCCTTTAACTTTTAATACGACGTAAAGTGTGATTTTCTGATATTCTGATATTGTGATATTCAGATATTCAATCTGCAATTGTTTTTCATTTTTTTTTATAAGTGTTTTTTGAGCTATTTAGCTTTTTATTCAGTAGCTCTCTAATTTGCAATTTTAGCAATCTGGTGTCCAAACCCTAGCAACCATGCATTGATTTGAAAAAGAGACTATAATATAAATGGCAGAGAACCTGAATAGAAAGAAGAGTAATAAAAAGTAGCAATACCAATAAATGTGTAGCTTTACAGAGCAATTGTTTTGTAACACTAGCGAAGTTACGTCAGCGTCCATTAGTGAATTTGCGAAGTAACGAAAATGCCCAACGCTAGCGAATTCACACTGCTTTAGGCGCTTCGGCGCTTAGTGAATTTGCCCCATATAAGTCTTACATAGGAGATATAATAATTGCTGCCTTTATTAAACGTATGTTGTATGTATTGGTTTCTATATTTAAAAAGACATTACAATTACAGCTATTTAAAGGTTTGTTTTAATTCAAGATTATGTTTTGTAGAATAGCATTTTAAGTAATAACATAAGACATTTGCTTTTTAAGCTAACGTCTGTTGGTTTTATTGATGCAGTTTGTACATGGATGCAAAACTGGATTTAACCCTTTGCCTGCCAAGCACGTACGGCGTACGTGCTGGCAGGCAAATGCTCAGGCTGCCAAGAACGTACATTGTACGTTCTTTAGCAGCTGAGCGCTCTCTCTGCTTCGGCGGCTTTTGCCGCCTCCGCAGAGAGTGGGGAGAGAAGACAGCCCCCTAGGCAACGAGGCTGGGGGGCTGTCAAGTCGGATCTGCGACTCGATTGTCGCAGATCCGACTTCAAAGTAGCAGACGCATCGCATGGAGCGTCTGCTACTACACTCACCTTCTTCCTGCCTGCAGAGCCGCCCACGCACTTCCTGCTGCGCAGCAACTCTGCAGACACGCTGCCAGGACTCCTCCAAAGAAGACAGCGATTCTCCTGCTCCAAAAACGGTAAGTGCACGTTTTTTTACACACTTACCTGCACCTACACATACTTACAGTACATTTATGCATTTTAGTAAAGATTGGAATTTTTTTAAATTTTTTTTTTTAATTTTAGCACACTTGGTCCCTTTTGTACAGTTATTTACACTTATTTACACTTATTTACATGTATTTGCACACTCAGATAACTTTTATTAGTGCACAAATATGTATACACAAACAGGTGTTTTTTTTTTTTTTTACGAATTCATTATACTGTTATCTTTTGTTTTTTTTGCCTAAAAACGTGTTATTTTGGCAGCGTGACTATTGGATAATCGATTTCGGCCACTAATTACGCTGTCAGAACAATTATTTTGTTATTTCATTGATTTACGCTATTTTTGTGGTTTTATTGCAATTTTATCCCTGCATTATTGTTCCCTATGTATCTTTAGTATCGTTTTGCTGTTTGGTGCTTTGGTATAGAAAGATAGATTTTACTTAGTTTGATCCGCCAAAATATGTGCTTTCCAAAAATATATGGGTTTCTGGGGGTCTTTTTACAGTTTGGGGGTCTTACGGCACATAACGTACAGTTAGGGTTCTCTTTTCTGCAGCTTAGTTGGCTAGCGTGAAAATTCATAGTTACGTTTTTCATTTGGGGTCCATACACAACACATACTTTGGTAAATCTATACATATTGGGCATCAAACTATTTATTAGACCTCTGACGTCCATATTTAGAGAGATTTTTCTTTGTACGTAAAACATTGTGTCCGATAAATGCGGCAAACTGCAACATTTTTAGGCGATTTTCAGAAATGTTGTAAAAACCTATATGTTTAGAAAAGCTTTGCAGTTTGGTAGTTTCGTGTAGAAAGACGTCGTTATCTTTGTTGGAATCGGCAGAATGTGTACTTTCCAAAAATGTATGGTTTTGGGGGGTCATTGCTGTTAGGAGGGTCTTGAGGCAAATAATATGAAGTCAAGGGTCTATGTTCACAGAAGGCGAATGGGCAGCGGAGAAAACTCATATTCACTATTTTTATTTGGGGTCCGCACATGCCAGCTGCCTTGGTATATCTATGCATATTGGGCATCAAACTGTTCAGTAGACCCTTGGCATCAATATTTATGGTGTTTTACAATTGTATGTAAGAAATTGGGTGAGATAAATGCGGCCAATTGCAATATTTTTAGGCGATTTTCAGAAATGTAAAAACAGTTGCTTTTATCGCCAAATTTAGGAAAGGCTTGCGACTTGGTACTTTGGAGTACAAAGACATGCATACCCAATTTGGATTCGCAGGAATGTGTACTTTCCAAAAATATATGGTTTTATGGGGTGAACGCACTTTTTTCTACCTTTGCCCCCCCCAAAACAATGTAAATGTGTTGATTTTGCAGTACCTGAAATGACAGACCATATGGGGGTCTTTGTTTTGGGGCCCCTATACGCCACGTGCTTGGGTACACCTATACATATTGGGCATCAAACTGTTCAGAGGACCCCAGGCTTTCATATTTGGGGTGATTTGTCTTGATACCTAAAAGTATGTGGGTAACACAATGCTGCAGGGTCGAAATTTTGAAGTCATTTTTGTAAATGTCCCCCAAATCACCAAATTTAGGAATGGTTTGCGGCTTGGTACTTTGGAGTACAAAGACATGCATACCCAATTTAGATCCGTGGGAATGTGTACTTTCCGAAAATATATGGTTTTCTGGGGTGAACTTACTTTTTTCTACATTTTCCCCCCTCAAAACAATGTAAATGTGTTGATTTTGCAGTACCTGAAATGACAGACCATATGGGGGTCTTCGTTTTGGGGCCCCTATACGCCACGTGCTTGGGTACACCTATACATATTGGGCATCAAACTGTTCAGAGGACCCCAGGCTTTCATATTTGGGGTGATTTGTCTTGATACCTAAAAGTATGTGGGTAATACGATGCTGCAGGGTCGAAATTTTGAAGTCATTTTTGGAAATGTCCCCAAAATCACCAAATTTAGGAATGGTTTGCGGCTTGGTACTTTGGAGTACAAAGACATGCATACCCAATTTAGATCCGTGGGAATGTGTACTTTCCGAAAATATATGGTTTTCTGGGGTGAACTTACTTTTTTCTACATTTGCCCCCCTCAAAACAATGTAAATGTGTTGATTTTGCAGTACCTGAAATGACAGACCATATGGGGGTCTTCGTTTTGGGGCCCCTATACGCCACGTGCTTGGGTACACCTATACATATTGGGCATCAAACTGTTCAGAGGACCCCAGGCTTTCATATTTGGGGTGATTTGTCTTGATACCTAAAAGTATGTGGGTAATACGATGCTGCAGGGTCGAAATTTTGAAGTCATTTTTGGAAATGTCCCCAAAATCACCAAATTTAGGAATGGTTTGCGGCTTGGTACTTTGTAGTAGAAAGACATGCATACCCAATTTAGATTCGTGGGAATGTGTACTTTCCGAAAATATATGGTTTTCTGGGGTGAACTTACTTTTTGCTACCTTTGCCCCCCCCAAAACGATGTAAATGTGTTGATTTTGCAGTACCTGAAATGACAGAACATACAAGGGGGGTCTTCCTTTTAGGGCCCCTATATGCCACGTGCTTGGGTACACCTATACATATTGGGCATCAAACTGTTCAGAGGACCCTAGGCTTTCATATTTGGGATGATTTCTCTTGATACCTAAAAGTATGTGGGTAATACGATGCTGCAGAGTAGATATTTTGAGGTGATTTTTGGAAATGTCACCTAAATCACCAAATTTAGGAATGATTTGCGGCTTGGTACTTTGGCGTAGAAAGACATGCATACCCAATTTGGATTCGTTGGAATGTGTACTTTCCGAAAATATATGGTTTTCTGGGGTGAACTTACTGTTTTCTACTTTTGCCCCCCCCAAATCGATGTAAATGTGTTGATTTTGCAGTACCTGAAATGACAGACTATATGGGGGTCTTCATTTTAGGGCCCCTATATGCCACATGCTTGGGTACACCTATACATATTGGGCATCAAACTGTTCAGAGGACCCTAGGCTTTCATATTTGGGGTGATTTGTCTTGATACCTAAAAGTATGTGTGTAATACGATGCTGCAGGGTAGATATTTTGAGGTGATTTTTGGAAATGTCACCTAAATCACCAAATTTAGGAATGATTTGCGGCTTGGTACTTTGGCGTAGAAAGACATGCATACCCAATTTGGATTCGTTGGAATGTGTACTTTCCGAAAATATATGGTTTTCTGGGGTGAACTTACTGTTTTCTACTTTTGCCCCCCCCAAATCGATGTAAATGTGTTGATTTTGCAGTACCTGAAATGACAGACTATATGGGGGTCTTCATTTTAGGGCCCCTATATGCCACATGCTTGGGTGCACCTATACATATTGGGCATCAAACTGTTCAGAGGACCCTAGGCTTTCATATTTGGGGTGATTTGTCTTGATACCTAAAAGTATGTGTGTAATAAGATGCTGCAGGGTAGATATTTTGAGGTGATTTTTGGAAATGTCACCTAAATCACCAAATTTAGGAATGATTTGCGGCTTGGTACTTTGGCGTAGAAAGACATGCATACCCAATTTGGATTCGTTGGAATGTGTACTTTCCGAAAATATATGGTTTTCTGGGGTGAACTTACTGTTTTCTACTTTTGCCCCCCCCAAATCGATGTAAATGTGTTGATTTTGCAGTACCTGAAATGACAGACTATATGGGGGTCTTCCTTTTGGGGCCCCTGTATGCCACGTGCTTGGGTACACCTATACATATCGGGCATCAAACTGTTCAGAGGACCCTAGGCTTTCATATTTGGGGTGATTTGTCTTGATACCTAAAAGTATGTGGGTAATACGATGCTGCAGGGTAGATATTTTGAGGTGATTTTTGGAAATGTCACCTAAAGCACCAAATTTAGGAATGGTTTGCGGCTTGGTACTTTGGCGTAGAAAGACATGCATACCCAATTTGGATTCGTTGGAATGTGTACTTTCCGAAAATATATGGTTTTCTGGGGTGAACTTACTGTTTTCTACTTTTGCCCCCCCCCTAACGATGTAAATGTGTTGATTTTGCAGTACCTGAAATGACAGACTATATGGGGGTCTTCCTTTTGGGGCCCCTGTATGCCACGTGCTTGGGTACACCTATACATATCGGGCATCAAACTGTTCAGAGGACCCTAGGCTTTCATATTTGGGGTGATTTCTCTTGATACCTAAAAGTATGTGGGTAATACGATGCTGCAGGGTAGATATTTTGAGGTGATTTTTGGAAATGTCACCAAAATCACCAAATTTAGGAATGATTTGCGGCTTGGTACTTTGGCGTAGAAAGACATGCATACCCAATTTGAATTCGTGGGAATGTGTACTTTCCGAAAATATATGGTTTTCTGGGGTGAACTTACTGTTTTCTACTTTTGCCCCCCCAAAACAATGTAAATGTGTTGATTTTGCAGTACCTGAAATGTCAGACTATATGGGGGTCTTCCTTTTAGGGCCCCTATATGCCACATGCTTGGGTACACCTATACATATTGGGCATCAAACTGTTCAGAGGACCCTAGGCTTTCATATTTGGGGTGATTTGTCTTGATACCTAAAAGTATGTGGGTAATACGATGCTGCAGGGTCGAAATTTTGAAGTCATTTTTGGAAATGTCCCCAAAATCACCAAATTTAGGAATGGTTTGCGGCTTGGTACTTTGGAGTACAAAGACATGCATACCCAATTTAGATCCGTGGGAATGTGTACTTTCCGAAAATATATGGTTTTCTGGGGTGAACTTACTTTTTTCTACATTTGCCCCCCTCAAAACAATGTAAATGTGTTGATTTTGCAGTACCTGAAATGACAGACCATATGGGGGTCTTCGTTTTGGGGCCCCTATACGCCACGTGCTTGGGTACACCTATACATATTGGGCATCAAACTGTTCAGAGGACCCCAGGCTTTCATATTTGGGGTGATTTGTCTTGATACCTAAAAGTATGTGGGTAATACGATGCTGCAGGGTCGAAATTTTGAAGTCATTTTTGGAAATGTCCCCAAAATCACCAAATTTAGGAATGATTTGCGGCTTGGTACTTTGGCGTAGAAAGACATGCATACCCAATTTAGATTCAGGGGAATGTGTACTTTCCGAAAATATATGGTTTTCTGGGGTGAACGTACTGTTTTCTACCTTTGCCGCCCCCCAAAACGATGTAAATGTGTTGATTTTGCAGTATCTGAAATTACAGAACAAACGGGGGGTCTTCCTTTTGGGGCCTCCTATGCCACGTGCTTGGGTACATCTATTCATATTGGGCATCAAACTGTTCAGTGGACCCAGGATTTTATATTTGGGGTGTTTTACATTGATACCTAATGATGTGTGGGAGATATGTTGCTGTAGAGTGGAAGCTTTGAGGTCATTTTTCAAAAAATTCACCAATTTCTATAAAACACTATAACTTTAGGAAACAATTGCAACTTGGTGGTTTGGAGTACAAAGATATTTCTACCCATTTTTGATTCACCAGAATCTGTTCTTTCTAGTAATGGGTAGTTTTCTTGGGTAAACCTACTGTTAGTGGAATGTTTGGCCTTGAAATCAAAAGTATGCCGTTTGGGGAGTGTTGCTTTGGAAATTTGGTTGTGTACTGCTTGTAGATTTTGAGCTATACAAGTGAGAAATCTCCATAAAACTATATATATTTGGTATTGTCGCGTTCAGGAGACATAGACCTTTCTAAATCAGCTGTGTTCTCGTACGTAAAATGAATGATGTTTCTGATATATGTGATTGTTCTTCGTGCAACATGATTTTTTTCATTTTATTTGACACTTAGAATCCAATATTTTTTTAGAGAAGTAGAATTACACCAAAATTCTTGCATATTGTGAAAGTTCAGGTTGTCCTGAAAAAAACAATATATTGTTTTCCTGGGTTAACTAAAAGACCACCCCAGGAAAGGCCCTTAAAGTGAAAGAGTGCAAAATATCTAAAAACTGCTTGGCAGTAGATGTTCGCATCTAGGACAAAACGGCTGGCAGGGAAAGGGTTAAGGATTGTGCACAGAGGGTTGTTGTCAATAAAACATTTTCTACTTGGGGAAGTTGGTTCTTAGTAGGGTGCCACAGGATTCTATATTGGGCCCATTTTTGTTAAAGGGGAAGGGCTCTGTAACAATTTAGCTGTGTTTGTAATGACACAAAACAGGGCAGGCCAATTAATTTTATCAAGGATATTATATCCTTCCAGGAAGCTCAGGACAAACTAGACGATTGGGAATTAGGCAACATATGAAATCCAATGTTGATAAATGTACAGTTATGCATTTGGCATGCAAAAACCTGCAAGCCTCTAAAGAGAATTACGTTAGACATCCTTAATAGAGAATGACCTAAGGGGAATTTATGGATTACAGTATATGGCCATGTAGCTAGAAGCATGGCCAATAAAGTATTGTCCTTTATTAAAAATGGTATATATTCACAGGAGGAGAGGAAGGAGAGGGTCATTCTCCATCTTTACAAAGCACTGGTAGTTTTGGTGTCTAGTCGAACTAAGCTGAAAATAGGCATGAAAGACATCATTTATGTGTCAGGATTCTTCCTTCCTTAGAGCCTATATGTGAGGAGATGGTTAATTAGTCCAGAATAAGACTAACTATTCAGGTGCAATCAGACGTAGCCAGCGTTGGACTTGGCAGTCTCAGGGCCCCCACACCATCGCCTTGGCCCCCCAGCCGTGGTCTTCTCTCCCCTAGCCAATCCCTCCCTCGCGTACACACTAGTGTGCACGTACGTCGCTTTAGGGAGAGAGGTGAGCATAAGGAATCCAGGGAGGGGTCTGGGCCAACAGGGCCCCAAAAGAGCCGGGCCCACCAGGTTTATTCCCTTTCCACTTAATAAGATACTGCAATTTCCCTCTGAGAAGCCGAGAATCCAAAATCTGCCCCACCTCAAATTGTACACCTTTCTAACAAAAGTTAAGCAGAGAGGGAAAACATGTTACCATACAGAGAAAAATGATTTTGGTATAAGGTGGTTTCAAAATAATCTAAAACCGGTGTTAAGACATTTGTGAATTTTGCATATTATGATCAGTTTCTCTATTTTAATTCTACTTTTCTAACCTGTTTTATGAAACCGTCTTCAAAATTATATTTGGAAAGGTTGCCTGTAATGTGTTGTGTAGGTTACATCAGTCAGCCTTTTCTCTAGAAACCTGTCAATATTACCCTTCAGAATACTGTTATTACAGAGTACTTTATACTAAAAGGGACATTATTTACTGCTAATTACATATTTAAAAAAAAAGCAAAACACTGTGCAAAACAACAGTAAATTTCTGGAATACTGGTGCTTAAATAAGGGCAGACATATACAGTAGCCTATAGCCTGATACATTATTTAGTTTCTATTCATGCACCCTACTCAACCACTCACCCAATGCACAGACTTTAGACAGGAAGTCAATACCAAGGTGGAAAGATAATGTTTTATGGGGGCCTAACATAATTTCTCCACAGGGACACTCTGCTGAATATTTAACCAATGCCCTCTAGCCCTAGTTCACTGATCAACTCTAGCTAGTTTCCCATCAAACAGCATAAGAAATCTTTTTACTACAAAGTGAGATTAAAATAGTGTTGCCATAATTAGACTTATAATCACTGGTAAGAGAGCTGCAAAGTAAAAATAGAAATATTGCAGAATAAGCTAGTACAATCCAAACTACAGTCATCTAAAAGAGATACAAATGATGACTACAAACTACAACAAAGAGGATGAGGGTTTCAGAAATGAACAACAGTTTTATATGTTATAGGGCTGCAAGACCACAGTGAACGGCAAAAAAATGGCATTCATGAAAGTTACAAAAATAAAAGTAAAGGTCCAAAGCTGATCTATGTGCTATTGCATAGTTGAGCTTGTTGCCATGGGGCCCATTCTGCTTTCTTATGTGATTGCATGCACTGCACCTATTGACATAGAGAACACTGGAGAGGTGGTGTCAGCTCCAATGATCCCACTGTGGCCTGTGTCAACGAGTTCAGTGTTTTTGCGCCTAAAGAATCAGGTGCCAGAAATTACTATATATTAGACATTTTGAGCACAACTGAATATGAATCACATTACCAAGCACATACAATTGTGCACATTTTGTTTGGGCTGTTTGTCTGATTACAATGCTTCCTAACTAGTACTATATGAAAACATTACATACTGTACAGTATGTCCATCAAGTTCAACCATTGTCAAACCTTCCTAAGGGCGATGGCACACGTGGAGATTAGTCACTCAGCATAAATCTCCTCTACCGTAAACAACTAATCTCCAGCAAATGCTTTCCCACCTGCAATAATGTAAATGGGGAGTGGGGAAAGCATATGATTTGCTAAATTTTTCCGAAGTCGCCCACAGTTTCCTCGTGTGGCAACTTTACAAAACATGAAACAACAGTAATTTACATTATTGCAGGTGGGAAAGCATTTGCAGGAGATTAGTCATCCGCGGTAGAGGAAATCAATTGTGGGCGACTAAGTTCCATGTGTGCTTTACCCTAAATATTAGTTGATTCAGAGGATGGTGAAACAACTACATTTTCAACCTCTCCAATTTGCCTTAGAGGAGGAAAAAAATTCCTTCCTGACTGATGGCAATCAGATCAGTGCCTGGTTTCATTTTAGTAACTAGTTATTTGCTCACTATCTTAAAAGACATCTAACCCTTTTTTGAAACGTATTTCAAGTTAACCAGAGCCGGGCCAAGTTGGCCAGGTGCCCTAGGCAACCTAGCTGACTACGCCGTTTGCACATGCGCCAAGGACATGCTCATTTTTGATTACTCACTTTTTCTTAGAGATGAACTCAAGGACACTTGACATGGACGCAGTCAACTAGAGATGGACTCAAGGTCACTTGACGTGGACACAGTCATATGGCCTGTGGTTGTTTTCTGAACAAAGCTTTTGCTTCCAAAATTCCCTTGACTCCAAAATCACAGCCTTTAAGTACCAAGCTGGCACCTTGACTTCTTCCAGTTCTATTCTTCTTGAAACCCCATATCTAATTGCCTCTTCTTCTGTTAAGCATTGTGAGAAAATGTAATTTGATGTGATCGAGTCTTTGCTTTTTCCTGTTATTCTTGGTCTGTCCTGGCTGAAACTCCACAATCCAACAATTAATTGGTAAGAAGGAACAATGGTTTTTAACTTTTACTCTTTCTGTAAATGGAATTGTAATTCTTCACTGCATCCGAGGAATCTGGAAAATGATGGATTGCAATCTGTTCCTTTTGTTTATCATGAATTTTTGGACGTCTTCAATGAAAAAGGGTCTGATTTTCTCCCCCCCCATAGAGACTATGATTGTCCTATTGACCTCCTTCCTGGAGCCCCCATTCCTTTTGGCAGAATTTATACGCTTTCAGAACCTGAACTGATCGGGCTCAAATAATATATTGAAAATCTAGAGAAGGGCTTCAATAAGTCTTCCACATCACATGCAGGAGCTGGAATATTTTTCATTGAAAAAAAAAGATAACACTTTAAGGCCAAAAAAAATTCCGAATGGATGGAAGGAAAGTTGATGCTATCCTTAAGTGCACCCCCCCTTGAGAGATCGTAAAAGAGTTCAAAGATTTGTGGGTTTGCAAACTTTTATAGGAAGTTTATTAAGAATTTTTCTGCAATCATCAAACCGATCACAGATTAAACCAGGCTCAGGAGAATTTTTTTTTGGTCCCCTGCTCAGGAGACCTTTGAAAGACTCAGGGTAATGTTCACTGCCCACCCCCACTGGATCCTATGAAGCCTTTTTTACTTGAGGTGGATACTTCGTGGGAGGCTGTTGGAGCTATTCTTTCCCAAAGGGTGGGAGTCAAGGACATTGTTCACCCGGTTGCCTTTTATTCAAAGAGCTCAGGCTCAGAAAAGAGTTATGACATAGGTGATTGTGAACTTCTGCTGATCAAATATGCTTCATGCCATTTTAATTGTTACAGGCCATAAGAATCTAGAGTATTTGATATTGACTAAGCGATTGAATCCTCGTCAAGCCAGATGGGCTCTATTTTTCTCAAATTACCTATAAGCCCAAAGAACATTAAAGCGGATGCTCTTTCCCTTCAACTCTCTGGGGTAGAATCTTCAACTCTTCCTATGACCATCCTGCACTCCAAGAACTATTTGTTAAGGCAGTCTTCATTTATCAAGGATGTTGAAAAAACTCAACAATCTTTGGAAGAGTATCCTAGTTCCAGGTTTTTACACTTTAAAGATAATCTTCTCTTCCATGGTCAACGTATTGTCATGCCTTCTTCGAGATGAGGCCTTGAGACTTATGCATGATCACCCTCTTGCGGGACATTCTGGAATTAGAAAGACTTTGGATTTGATGACAGAGACTTTTTTTTCTGGTGGCCATCTGTGGTAAAGAATTGTATTGCTTATGTTCACTCCTGTGAGAATTGTGACAGATCTAAAGTTTCTCACCTCCATCCCATGGGGCTTTTGAAACCACTATGTTTTAAAAAATAGTGGTGAGCACAACTTTCCCTTGTTTGTTATAGTTATACAGGAGCAGTGACCAGCTCCATGTTGTAGCTCCCACCCTTCCCAGCTATAGTCAGGTGATCCCACTGGTGTCTAATAAAAGGGCAGCCAAGTTTGGGAGTTTTACTTTGAAAGCAGCTAGTAAGTTGCAGGTAAAACTTAGTCCCTTTGTAAGCAATTGAATTCTTAATGAATCAGATGAAAATTAAGCGTAGGACTGGCCAGATATGGGATGACTTTGACGTAGTTGGCCAGCTTAAATATATTGCAATATATGGACAAACAATCCCTGTGTTGTTTAAAGGGTAAGGCATTTTTTAGTAGCAGTATGCACATAATGTCTCTGTCTTAAATATATTGATAATGGGTTGAGTGCAGAGGACCTCTTGTAGTTGACTATATGTATTTTGTGGTCACACCCTCATTGCACCCCCGCCTAATGGTTTTAAAAAATAGTGGTGAGCACAACTTTCCCTTGTTTGTTATAGTTATACAGGAGCAGTGACCAGCTCCATGTTGTAGCTCCCACCCTTCCCAGCTATAGTCAGGTGATCCTACTGGTGTCTAATAAAAGGGCAGCCAAGTTTGGGAGTTTTACTTTGAAAGCAGCTAGTAAGTTGCAGGTAAAACTTAGTCCCTTTGTAAAATGTATAATTAAGCAATTGAATTCTTAATGAATCAGATGAAAATTAAGCGTAGGACTGGCCAGATATGGGATGACTTTGACATAGTTGGCCAGCTTAAATATATTGCAATATATGGACAAACAATCCCTGTGTTGTTTAAAGGGTAAGGCATTTTTTAGTAGCAGTATGCACATAATGTCTCTGTCTTAAATATATTTATAATGGGTTGAGTGCAGAGGACCTCTTGTAGTTGACTATATGCTTTTGAAACCACTGCCACCACCAGAGACACCATAGAGTTACATTTCCATGGACATTATTGTGGAACTCCCTCCCCCTAATGGATGCAATACAATTTTAATTGTTGTTGATCATCTTACAAAACTGGCTTACTTTATACCTCTCTCAACTCCCCTCAGCTTCAAAGACTGCAGATATTTTTATTAAGGAAATAGTTTGTCTTCATGGGTTACCCCAAGAGATTATTTTGGATAGGGGAACTAAATTCACCTCTAAATTCTGGACTACACTCTGTAAATCTCTTTGACTCTCTTTGGACAAATCTTCTGCATATCACCCTCAGACCCTCAGACCAACAGGCAAATGGAGAAGACGAATCAAACTTTGGAACAGTACATCCAACCATTTTCATCCTACTTGCAACACAACTGGGCTGCTCTTCTCCCACTCATGAAAATGTCATACAATTCATTCATCCAAGAAGACAAACACTTTTTTTCTCTGGTTTTCTTTAGTTTTCATCCTTCAATGTTTCCAGGTATTGTTCCTGAAGTTTTGCTCACCTCGGTCCAGGACAGACTATTATTCTTTAAGGAGAATTTGGGGATATTGCAAAAATCCATACACGTGCTTAACAGCAGTTTAAAGATTTTGCTGATCTAAAACAAGGTGCAGATTTCAAGTGCGAGATAAAGTTTTGCTATCCACTATGAATCTTCATCTTCCCCATCCCTCTAGGAAGTTGGCTCCTAAATTTTTAGGACCCTTCCCCATTAAGAAGCTCATCAATTCTGTTACCTTCGAATTCCTACTTCCATGCAAGTGCACCCTGTGTTTCACGCTGCTCTGCTCAAGAAGTTCCAGTCCTTTTCCTGGTCGACATCCTGTCAAAATACTAACTTCAAATTGATTTGATTTACAAATGGTACTCATTCATGAAGTGCCATACTGAAACACCAAAGTGCACAAAAAACATATTCACAAAATGTGAAGCTTTATTTTTTACCCACTTTAACTTCATTATAACTTACAGGCCTGGGAAAAAGAATGCCAAAGCAGATGCTCTATCTAGAAGTTTTGTCTCTAGTCCTAAGAAGGATTCCATCCCTGTTTCTATTGTTCCTAAAAAGGTGATTGTAGCAGCCCTGAGCCCAGGTTTGTGTGCCTCCTTGTCTGCAGCTCAGGTAAATTTACCTTCTAATGTTCCCGAACTTTTTGTTCTCAAAAATCTTTGTGAGGCAGTTTTGCTGGAAGCTCATGATAGCTGGACATCCTAACCGCAGTTAAATCTGTTTTCTTTTGTCTCGAACTGTCAAGGACCAGGTAGGGGGTGAAGGTGAGTCCTTTAGATAAGGATTGGCTGTGCCCATGGAACACATAGGGAAGGCAGGAACAGAGTGAAGAGGGCAGTGAATCACACTGGACCAGGTGAAGAGAGGGTGATGGGTCAGATTGAATAGGGATAAGGATGTAAAGGCCTGACATGGACTTTCTGGTGGCCAACACTGAGACAAGACATTGGTAAATACATTGATTCCTGCCCAGTTTGCCAGATCCTTCCAGATCTTTACCTTAGGGGTTGCTACAGTTGCTTCCTATTCCAGAGATGCCATGGACCCTATATCCATGGATTTCTAATTGGTATACTGTCATTTGGGTGGCAGTGGATCATTCTAGTAAAATATCCCATTTTATTCCCCTTCCCACCCTCTGCTAAGTCCCTTGCTGAAATTTTAATATCTAATATATTTAAGCTTCAATGGGCCCAACTGAATATTGTTTCAGATAGAGGGGTTTGGTTTGTTTGTGTGGTCCTTTTGTTTTCTTATGGGTACTGATTTGTTTTTTTCCTCAGCTTACCATCTGTCAGACGGAGAGAACAAATCCGTCACTGGAGCAGTATCTTAGATGTTCCAATAATCAGTTATTGTGGGCAGACTTTCTTCCATGGGCTGAGTTTGCATACAATAATGCTTTTCAAGTGCCCACTGGTCAGTCTCCATTCTTCACTATTTTTGGGCATCACCCTAGAGCTTTTTCATTCTATGAATGTTCTTCTGATGTTCCTGCTGTTGACTTGTTGGGCAATCAATTATCTAGAATTTGGTAGAAGGTGTAAAAGTCTTTATTTTCTGCTGTAACTGCCCAAAAGAAAGCTGCATTGTAGGGTGTCTCCTGAGTATCAGGTTAGTGATAGAGTCTGGTTGTCCTCTAAGAACGTTCCTTTGAAAGTCCCTTCTGTCAAGTTGGTTCCTAAGTTTATTGGTCCCTTCCCGGTATCTTCTACTGTCTGTTTGGAATTACCTCCTGGATACAGAACACACTGGCACAACATGGGTAATTCTAGCAGGTTTAACCTTGCTCGTTTATTGGGATGCATCCGCAATAAACGAGCAAGGTTAAACCTGCTAGAATTACCCATGTTGTGCTGGTGTGTTCTGTATCTACGCTGTTTTTGAGGTTGCCCAATTCCTCTATCATCGAGCACCTGGGATTCGTTTGATGTTGGACGGCCAGGGTGTGCGAGTGTAAGTTTTTCTTTTTTGGAATTACCTCCTGAACATAAATTTTCTAATTATTTTCCATGTTTTTTTATTAAAGCCTGCCAGGATTGTCCGACACTCTTCTCATCCTCCTCCAGTTTCTGTTAAAGGTCAGCCTAAGTATTTAATACAAAGGTTGGTAGATTCACGTCTTTCTAGGGGTAAGCTGTACTTGATCCATGCTGACCATCTTAAACATCAGGTACGTGCCCGGTTTCCTGACAAGCCTAGAGGTGTGGTGGCCCCCTCTAGAGGGGGGGTGGGGTAATATGAAGTTGTTACCTAGGTGTCATCACACTTGCGCGAAATTCAAATATTTAAGGGTGTGTTGCCCAACGTAAAGGTCTATTTATAATTTCAGCATGCGTTTTTCAAGTCACTTACATTGGTTCTTGATCCTGCCTGTCCCTAACTTTGTCCTGATCTTTGCCTGTTTTCTGACTATTCTCCTGGACTCTGTTCTGTACTGCAATATTGGTGTGCTTGACCCGGCCTGTGCCCCCGATTACTCTCTTGTCTCCAGCATTGTTAGCGACCCGGCCTGGCTTTTGACTATGCTTCTTGTTTCCCGTTCTATTTATTCACAATTGGCTCCCTTGCTTGCGTGCCACCTCTCACGTTAAGACCTGGTGGCGGGGGACTTCCTGTTCGGCGCCTGAGGTGATGGAAGCACAGAGGTAGAGCTCCTGCTTACCAGGGTCGAGAGTCAGCACATAGAAGCTGTTCTCTTCATTTGAAATTTGTTTGTGTTGGTTCCCAGAGTGAGGAGAGCCAGATGAGCAGAGAGGAAGCAGGTTTTTGGTGGTTTGGCTTCGTAGTGGGTGGGTGTGCAGGCTGACTTACGCGTTTCTTGCCAGATCTGGCAAGAAACGCGTAAGTCAGCCTGCACACCCACCGCCAAAACCTTTACCTGTGTGTATGATGAAATAAAGCCTGAATCTTGCATTTAACGCTGTTGTCCTTGTGATGTCCTGGATCTGCGCCGAATACGCGAGAGCATGTTGAATTCTGCAATGGATGCCGGCACGAAGTAACCGGAGTCTCGCACAGGCTGCGACCGGACAGACACAGCTAATCCGGGTGAGCTCCGATGCGTACCGCATCTTTTTTTGTCCTTTAAGGAGAAAAAACATAAAACAAACAAAAAAAAAACAAGAAGAAAAAGTGGAAAATTAATTAAATTAAAAAAAAGATCATTACTCTCATGTTTTGGGATTGTTGCTCAGGTTTTCTAATATATGAAAACATATTCTCCTTCCTTCACAATGTCTCAAAACATCTTTATTTGACGACTACTCTATTATTGCGGCTGAAGTAGGCAGACTCATTAATCCAGTTATTGAGACTACAATTAGTAAAGCCATCGATAAACTACAGGAAAAAAATTCTGACATTTCAGGAAAACTGTCTACACATGATAAGCGATTTGGATCGATTGAAGATGCATTTTTTCAAATTCAAGAAGAAACAATTGATTCTCTATCCAGGATTGACTCTTTAGAGAAACAAACTCAAGAGCTAAAATTAAAACTTGATGATTTGGAAAATAGATCAAGGAGAAACAATCTCAGATTTATTAACATTCCAGAATCTTATCAGAATGACTCTTTATATGCTCTGATCTCTAAAACAATTCCTATCAAGCTTGGTCTCCCTCAAGAATGCTACAATTTTAAGATAGAAAGACTCCATAGAATTGGACCTCCTAAAATGTTACATCCCATGAGACCAAGGGCTGTGATTGTAAAATATCTGGACTACTGTGACAAGAACAGACTATTTCAAGCCTATAAAAACTACATACACTAGATGTGGAAGGAAATAAAATATTGATATTTCAAGATTTCTCGTTGCTTCTTTCCCAAAAACGAAGTGAATTTCCCAAACTTGCCAGTCTCTGGCCAATTTACATTTCAATTTTTCATTGATGTATCCTGCTAGACTTAAAATATTTTTAACTTCTGGAGCTAGAATCTTTAGTGATCCTAGAGAGGCATCTGCATTTACTTCTCAACTGGAAAAGAAAAACATTGGAAACCTTTCCCCCCAAGGATCAAAGGTGGAAGAGATATGAGAATCCTCGCCAAACCGAATTCTCTAATGACTCAATACCTTCTCAAATTCAGACCAAATCCAGGTCCAGATCTAGATCTCCGCTGCCTGCTAGAACAAGTCATCCTCCTCACTCCAGCGAAGAGGACATGATTTCTGACACTTGACTTTTAAAGGGATTTCTCATAAAAAAAAATGACCCTGTGGCGGGTGTTGTGCTCTCTGTTTAACTTTGAGTTTTCCATCCTTAGGGAAAAAAGGAAGTGTGATAAAACTAGATTTGTTATTTTAGTTCTACAAGTTACTTTTTCAGTTTAATATGCTTACATTGTCATATATTGCTTGCTTTGCTTTGTTCATACCAGTGGATTTAACTATTTATGTATTGTTCTATTTAAATCTGCCCGGACTCATTCTTCAGATTGATGTTCTCACCTAAAACAAATACTTTATCCATTGTCTCCTGGAATGTAAATGGGTTAAATCACTTTTCAAAGAGGAGCAGTATACTTAAAAGTTTGAAAAATACCAAATGCGACATAGCATTCCTACAAGAGACCCATCTTAATGGTTCAGAGAATGCTTGGTTGCAAAAAGACTGGGTAGGTGAGCTAGCCTTCTCTCCTGCTGTTAATAAAAAATGTGGGGTAGCTATATTATTTCATAGAAAATTGAATGTTGCTGTTATTAAGTCGACTAAAGATGACCTTGGCAGATTTATTTACACCGAAGTACTCAATGATGTTACTTGGCACTTATGTTCAGCTTATGCTCCAAATAGTTCCAAAAAAAACTATTTTACTTGGGTTAAAAAACAAATTTCTTCGCTTCCTGATAATTCTGGCAGGGGACTTGAATGAGTCCTTTCTCAGTTCATTGGATAGATCTGATTGGAAATTGAATAATCCCTGTACAAAGTCTACTTTCCTCCATGATTTCTGCAAAGACACTAATCTTACTGATGTTTGGAGGCTTTTTCATCCCGCTGAAAAAGATTTTACATTTTTTTCATCTGCTCATCACGTAGGAACAAGAATAGACTTTATTTTAATTTCCAATAATCTGATAAATAGAACTAGTGAAACAAATAACATTGATGTCTCAGACCATGCACCAGTTTCTCTTGTGCTTTCCAAGTTTCCTGCCCCTAAAAACTATGTTTCTTGGTCTTTTCCTGACTCACTTAGTGACTTTATTAAAATGCTACATAACAGATGGGATCTGTTTTAGATGAAAACAAAATACACTCTAATGACCCATCATTATTGTGGGAAACTTGGAAGGCAGTGGCTAGGGGGGAGATATCTTCATTTAAGTCTCCCTTCTTTAAAAAAGTCCACAAAAAGTTTTTTGAGCTAAGTAAAAGTCAGAGTGTCCTTTATCTTCGCTTTAAACAGCACCCCTCATTTGAAAATGCCCAAAAGTATAAGAATATTTTAGAGGAACTTAAAATTTGGATCAAAGTAAGACATAATTTTTTCGCAATCTTTCTCTCAGGCTAAAATCCATAATTTGAGTAACAAAGCAAATAATTTGCTTTTTAATCTCACTAAGGCGGAAAATAAGCGAGCTATAAAAATATGGGATACTCATAACCAATTAACAAATGACCCTAATAAAATTGTGGACATTTTCAAAAATTATTATAAAGTCTTAATAGTCCAATTTCCACTGAAGAAGTCTCCAATATTAAAAATAATTTGAAAACTTCTAAAGCAGGTGGTCCCGATGGCTTAACTCCATCTTTTTATAAAATAATGAAAGACAAGATCTCACCTTTTCTAACAAATTTATTTAATGACATGCTATTCTTTGGAAAACGTTTACCCTCTAGTGAACTCTCGAATCCCAAAAAAGGACAAAGACTTATCTCTTCCCTCTTCCTATAGACCAATTTCTTTATTAAATCAAGATATCAAGATGCTATCCAAGGTTCTTGCTGATAGGCTCTCTTTAATTCTTCCCTCTGTAATTTCAGAAACCCAAAATGGCTTTATTAAAAACTGATCTGGAGTTAAAAATATTAGGGCTTTGATCCATATTTTATTTTTTGCCAAAAAGCATAAAATTCCCAGTTCTATATTGATGCTGAGAAGGCATTTGATAATATAACATGGAAACATCTATTTATGTGCCTTCAAAAATTTGGTATCACATGCCCATTTTACCAATACAGATGAAGCCAGAAGGAATGGTACGTTTGGCGCGCTATAACAGATCCAGTTAAACGCGCTGGTCGTGTTAACTGCAGGGAATCGGGCTGTCCCGACGTGTACAAAAGATAAGCATTTAAATTAAAATAGGCGCAATTCCACTGATGGACACCAGGTGGCGCCTGACCAGATTTTCATTTCATAGCCGACTCCAGTACTGTAGATCTTCCGTGACACAGCAGGCTCAACAAAATAATAAGCTATAGATTTAAGATAAACTATACAATAAAGGAATGGCAAAAGGCTATCTCCAGAACACAACAGTTCACTAGATGTGTTACGCATCAAGAGTGCTATTACATATATATATTATATAACTGGTATCTAACCCCTTCAAGATTATCAAAAATATACTCTGGAGCTTCAAATTCCTGTTAGAGATGTGACAAGGACATAGGAGATATGCTCCATATTTGGTGGTCATGTGACAAAATACAGAGATTTTGGCTTAATGTGAGATCTTTGATCACAGAGATAACACAACAAAATATTCCACAGTCTCCGGAAGCTATGCTGCTGAATCTATATAGAAAACTTCCAAATAAAAATATAGAATTTCTGACTTTCCAAATACTGAATGCTTGCAGACTTTTGATTGCTAGAAATTGGAAAAAACAAGAAGTCCCTAGTATTACCCAAGTACAAAGAGAGGTGACCAACAATTTAGGATATGAAGAAGCAGTACCGAGGAATTTAAGGGGGAAAAAAACAGTTTTGGAAGCTCAAAAACTTTGGATGTCTAAGGTCAATATCTAGTTTATTTACAGCTTATATGTATTTTATGAATGGTAATTACCCTGAGAGTCATGCAGATATAATACAGGTTACACTACCCTTACCCTTTATTATTATTATTATTATTTTTTTCTGTTTGTTTGTTTGTTTGTTTAATTGTGTGTATATTATTTTGGCTAATGTAATAAGTATGCAATGTTTTGAACGATTATATGCCATATAATGATTGTATTGTTGAAAACTAATAAAAATTGTCAGGATAAAAAAAATAATAATAAGCTATTATTGAAAAAAAAACTATTTTAAATGTAACATTTTGGGACACACAACCAAACAGAAGTTTATATGTGCTTTACATTTTTAAATCTAGGCTACAGTAACCTGCAACTATTTTCTTCAAAAGATTAGGCTCTGTACCTAGAAAAAAAAAAAACTACAAACAATAAACAGCATGTTTGTCATTTTTTTTGTCAATGATATGATATTTATCCTAAATAAATTAATGAGATATTCTGTGTGAAAGATTTGATGCTAATGACTTGTGTATTTAGCTATGAGAAAACGTTTTTATCTCATAAACATAAGTTAGTCATTATAGTGTAGTGGTCTAGTTTTAGGTTTTTAGTGCAGAAGGTCAAGGATTCAAATCTCCAGTAGGAATTTTTTTTTTTTAATTTTTATTCGACATAATATTTGTTTTGTAGATTTGTATTAAAATAGGAGTTTATAGTTTCAAATCTATTTAATCTCTGATATTTAAATCAATCCTTTAATCAATATATAAGTGCTAATATCAATGTATAACCAGAAAACAAAGTTTGGAAATAAAAAAAGCTGTGACAGTGGTTCAATATTAACATTATACAAAATGCCACTTGATCCCAATGTTATTAATAGGGGAAAAAGATAAATATATAGGAAGGCCGGTGTTTTTTTCCTGAAAAGGTGGCAACCCTAAGTCTGGCCTATAACAGGTTCTGTTAAGCTAGTGAAAAGGCATCCTGTCATTTTAGGTGCTTGTATGCAGGGCATCTCAAAATTAGAAACGTTCAAGGCAAAGAATTGCGTCATTCCTTCACAGTGAACAGTCTCCATTAACAAACATTACCACAGCTAATTACATCTGAGCGATTCTACAGTTATATGGGGGGAGGGGTTGTATCAGCAGACGTCAGGGAGAGGTAATGTTTATAGCATTATAGTGTATGGTTCTAACCCCCCATAAGTCATATTGGTCGGGTGCATTCAGAGGCTATATTTTATAAAAGTGGAAAATTGGCATACCGAGGAAGCATAGGGAAATTTAGTGACCTATATATTGGTTGTCCTTTGCATTGTTTTAAAAGTGGAGAAGTTCAGGGGGCACAGCAGGGCTGGACTGGGATTCAAATAAGCCCTGGCATTTCAAGTACCCAGAGGCCCAAACAGTCCCCTCCAGCAGCCCAATAAATAGAGGGCATCTATGGCAACTTTCAGCAGCCCCTCTGGCATTTGTCAGAACCCACAGATTGCCAGTCCGGGCCTATAGCACAGCCACGCTTCTAGGGTTGCCACCTTTTCCGGAAAAAAATACCGGCCTTCCGATATATTTATCTTTGTTCCCTATTAATAACATAAAAGTCTTTTCTTTAGCCCTAGGAATGTGGTGCACTGCTTATTTTATCACCAGCAGTTGTCTGAATACAGCGACATGGGGCTGCAAACCCATGTAAGCAGGGCCTTTCTCCTTGATGCCTACACATGGCTTCCCAACTGTGAAATTTAGGAAGTGATTGATGAAGGGCCTGGGATGTCTCCTGACCTGCTTTATGGCAGCTGAGATTCTAGCTTTCTGTATAACAGAACATTCTGTCCCAGTGGCTGCACAGATCCTATCTGATCCCCATTGTAAGCAGCAGTCCTGTCCTGCTTTATGGCAGCTGAGATTCTAGCTATCTGTATAACAGAACATTCTGTCCCAGTGGCTGCACAGATCCGATCTGATCCCCATTCTAAGCAACAGTCCTGTCTTGCTTTATGGCAGCTGAGATTCTAGCTATCTGTATAATGGAACATTCTGTCCCAGTGGCTGCACAGATCCTATCTGATCCCCATTGTAAGCAGCAGTCCTGTCCTGCTTTATGGCAGCTGAGATTCTAGCTATCTGTATAACAGAACATTCTGTCCCAGTGGCTGCACAGACTCTATCTGATCCCCATTGTAAGCAGTTGTGTGTCAGAGAGCTCTCTCATGTCTGGAGCAAGCCCAGGCCCTGCTAGGGCTGGTCGGGCTTCCCGGAAAACTGAGGCCCAGGCTTTGGGGCCTAGCCATGTGGCTGAACTTTCAAGTCCAAGACTGAGATCCTCATCTGTTGGGACCCCAAGAACACCACGGGGAAAAACCAGCAGTGAGAGTGAGATGGAGGTGGAAAAGTTTGTGGCTGAGACCAGGAGGCAGAAGCAGAAAAATGCAGCAGCAGCTCATGCTCAGGAGGTGGAAGCCCGCAGAGGTGCCCCTAAAGGAAAGATCTCCCCTGGAGCTGCTAATGTTAACCCTGTGCTACTGGGGAAAGTGGAGGGAAAGCAAATATCGGATGAGGAAATAAATCAGCAGGAACACAAAGGTATGGAAATACAAACTGTGCCTTTAATTTCACCAGAAGTTAATATTGAGCTGCCAGTAATACATGTTAATGTACATGAAGATAAACATGTTTCTGTGAAAAAAAACTGACTTTAAAACAAATGTGCAAAGTGACTTATTAGTGAATATTTGCCAAAGTGCCTACCAGCAATGTGTGACTGTGGAGTGTGAGCAGCAGAAAGTCCAGCGCTGCAAAACCAAACAAACTGTTTCTCCATTGTGTGAGCTGGAATCAGTTGGCCAGGTGGGGGAGGAATCAGGTGCAGAAATTAACTCTCCAGTTTGTGTGTTACCATCACAGCCAGCTTGCCAGGAGAATGGGGCTACAGGTGCAGCTGCCAGACCTTGCACTCAAGCACCCACATCTTCACACCATGGAGCAGCCGGCACCACTAAAGTTCCCAGTGGAAAGGAGAGAAGGAGTAAAGTTTCCAGCATTGCACCAGTTCCCCATGGGTCAGAATGCAACAGCCCTGGTGTAAGCCCTGGAACCAGCATTGTTCATAACACCAGTAAAGGAGCTGCATTTAAAGGGGCAGAGCAGAAACATGCAAGTATTAAAGGCAAAGTTAAAGAGACAATTACTGCAGAAAAAGTAGCTCAAGCATTGAAAGAATTAGCTACATTACAAAACAGGAAAAAGTCTTTGGAAATATCAATAAAACATTTAACAAATGCAATGGTGTTTTCAGATGACAAATTTAAGGAATCCAACAAATGCAAACGAGATGAACTGGGGAATGAGCTTGCTGGTATAGAGCTTCGCATCTCTGAGCTGTATAAAGATTTTCGGACCCTGGAAGGAAGTTTATCAAAATAAACAGAGATTTGCAGCGATGGCATCCAGTGTCCGCACTCCAGCAGCAAAACCAGCTTTGGGAAAGTCATTTCAGACAAGCACATCTAACAGCCCTGCATCATCTGAGAGTGAGGCTGAATTCATAAAGCCTTTACCCCCCAGGCTGCAGAGGCGACGGGACAAGATAAACTGGCAGAACATGGCGTTTGATCAGCAGGATGCGGATGCCCAGGAAAAGAAGCAGAAGGAAGAAAAGGCCTTTAAAGCTACTGTTGGGAAGAAGCACCAGGCTTTTTAACAGTCATCAGATCAAGATTTTCCAGACCTGCCAAAAGTTAAAGGCAAAGTTACAGCAAATCCGGAACCCCAAAATACCAGTGGCAGTGGAAAAGAAGAGCAAGGAAGTGCCCAGGATCCAGCTAGAACTGTGTCAGTAGAAGAGGAAGAACTGCATGCAGAAGAGATGGACATTACACCAACAAAATCTGCTTCTTCCAGTGTGAAAGAGAGTGAGAGGGTGGAGAGTGGGGTGATTGAGGAGAATGAAGTGGAAACCTCTGTAGCTGTTGGGAATGACAGTGTGAGTGAGGCTGTGACAGGTGTTGGGGGAATGGAGGGTGAATGTGGGGGAGTGCAAGCTGGAGGGGTGGCTGGGAATGTGACTTTTTCTGCTGCTAATGTATTGGCAGAAGTTATCCAGGGACAGTTAGATCAAGGGCTTCCAGAAGCTGTAGAGGTAGTGTCAGTTCAGGTATGTGGCCAAGGAGAACAGGTCAATCCAGCAAGTTTCTGGGAGAGAAGGCGCCTTTTCGCAGTCCCTAATTTATCTGATAAGGACCCCTTTAAGAGAAAGAACTGGGTTAAGCTAAAGTGGGATGGCAATAAAGAGGATGCCCCTTCAAGGCAGTACTTTGTACACACCATGTTGTTAGATGGGATGGGTTTCTCACCAGATGACTTATCAGCTGTAATTGGACAAACAGCAATATATTACAACATCACCTTTAAGTTGCCTGAGGCTTTAGACCATTTCTGGTGGATTTATAATTTGCAGAAAAGAGCAGGACACCAAAACTGGGAGAACTTAGTTGTCATTCCAATGTCCAAGCCTGAGACTAAACTCATTACTATAGTAATGAAAAATGATGCGGTTCCCCAGGAGGATATCTTGGTTTGGTTGCAGTGCCAGTGTACAGTTTTGTCTGCATTGGTAAAGGTCTATGATGAGGATAATGTCTGGGGAGGTGTTTGGCGCACAAAAGTTAGGCTGGAGGTTAGGCAATGTACCCAACCATCTGCCCAATGCTTTTTTCATAGGGAAGGAAAAAGGTTCTTGTTTCTATGTAGGCCAGCCACGGCGATGCTTTAAGTGTGGGGCTAGAGATCATCTGGCAAAAGCTTGCGCTATACTGAAGTGTGCACTTTGCAATGCTGTGGGGCATGAGGCAAATAGCTGTGACCAGGTCAGGTGCAACCTGTGCAATGGAATGGGCCATTCCCACAGGAGGTGTCCGGAAGCATACCATAACATGGTCAGACTTTTCCCTGAGATAGACCAGGAGATGAGATAGGTAATGGAGCCGGCGGAAGGGGAAGGAGAGCAGGAGCAAGAGGAGGAGGTACCAGCAACACAGGAAAAAGTCATTCCTAAGCGGCAAAGGTTCAGGCAGCCAACAAAGGATCAGAAAAAAGGAAAGCAACAGCCAACAAAGGATCAGAAAAAAGGAAAGCAACCAGAGAAGGCAGCTAGAGGGAGTGAAGTTGAGGTACCAAATGATGTTAATGAAAAAGATGGCTGGGAAAAAGTTAAAGGACCAGTAACATCAAAATTTTTTTTTAAAAAATTCGTTAGTATACAACGAAAAATAAACACCAAGACAAATTAAATTTTTAAATTGCAAAGCCTTTATTAAGAAATAACTTACCGAAACTCCACTTCTCAGGTCACTTGCCGTGTAGCCGCTTCCTCCAGCCGCCGCAATCAAGGATACAGTGAGTGAATGTGCCGGCGGCTCCTCTTCCCCTTCTCAAGTCACTTGCCCGTGTAGCCGCTGCCGCCGCAATCGCAGCGGAGGATTCCTTTCCTGAATCCTTACCTTCTCCTGCAGCAGCGTGCAGCCTCCAGACTCGTGGACCTGTTGGATGTAATGCTGTGGGGGCTGCTGCTGGACATGCTGCTGCTGCTGTCCCGACTCTCTACCTTGAGCACAGCGCTGAGTGCTGGGAGACATGGACTGAGTAGGAGAATAGCTAGGGAGGAGAAATCAATCACTGCAGGAAGGATGGTCGCCCTTTCGCCGTTTCTGAAGAGGACAGGAAGTGGAGTTTCAGTAAGTTATTTCTTAATAAAGGCTTTGCAATTTAAAAATTTAATTTGTCTTGGTGTTTATTTTTCGTTGTATACTAACGAATTTTTTAAAAAAAAAATTTGATGTTACTGGTCCTTTAAAAACAAAAAGTCTAAAAAATACGCCCATCAGTTAGATCCAGGAGAAGGTCTCTCAGGAAAAAATACTTTCTCTCTTAGTACTGGGAATAAATTCTCAGTGCTGGATAATCATTCTGAGACCTGGGGTGACAGGGCAGAAAGAGAAGAGCAAGAGGAGCTGGAGAGGATAGAGATGGAACAAGCTGGGGAGAGGAACCCAAGGGATATGGAGGTTCAACTGGCTTCAAAGAAAAGAACTAGGGAAGGGGGTGAGCACCCGGTCAGTAAGAAAGGCGTAAGAGAAACTGCAAACAGCTCCCAGACTCCGGCCAGCAACCCAGTGAGTGAAAATGAAGAACAGCAGCTGCAGTCAGGGCTCCAAGTTAAGCGATATGGGGATGCAGTTGGTTTTTCAGCAAAGGGAAAGAAAGGCAAATCTATGACAAATATTCATGATGGCGTCGTCTCCAATTTGGTTTTTAACATCTAATGTGTGTAGTGTCAGAACTCAGCGAGCCAGATTTTTGGCTTTTGAAAGCCTAGGTAACTCCGACGCTGAGGTGTTTTTCCTTCAGGAAACCCGTCTTACTACTCAGGTAGAACTGTGAAAGGCAAAGGCTGACTGGCGACATGGGCCTTCATTCTGGTCCATAGCGGAGGAGCCATGTGGAGGTGTAGCGATATTATTTAGAGGTGGCCTCAATATAATCGTCTCCTCGAGATTCAAGTGGGGCGCTGTTTGACGTTTTTGTCTTATAAATGTTTATGGGCCACAGTCTATGTCAGGTAGGAGGGCTTTGCTAGCTGAAATCAGGCCCTATTTACATACATCGCTGTCTGTCATCCTGGCTGGCGATTTCAACAAAGTCCTTAGACCAGAAGATCGGACAGGAAGATCAGGTAGATCAGAAAGCTTTTTCTTTAAACAACTCATCCAACAAGCCAGATTGGTTGATGTTGCCACGTGGGGAGGCCGGAGAGCGATTCATACTTACAGGTGTGGGGCTAGGAGTAGCCATCTGGATATGGCTTTTGTCCAGATGGGTGAGGAGTTTGCTGATGTTAAGGAAATCGGGGTTGAGTACTCAGACCATATGACCTTTTCCTTTACATTGTGCACTTTGTCTACTCCAGAGAAGGGCAAGGGGCTGTGGCGGCTCAGTACAGATTCCCTGTAGGGTGAGGCAGTACAACAGTCTTTTGAGGCTCTTCTTCAGCACCAGTTTGGGAGAGTTGATTTTTATGACTCTGTGTCATTGTGGTGGGAGAGTGTTAAGCGCTCATTTCGGGCTTTCTTCCGAAATCTATCTGTACGAAGGGAGGGCAATAAGTATAAGAAGTATCTGACTCTTATAAAGAAGTTGGAGTCCTCTATTTTGGATGGGGTGGAGGGGTCAAAAATTGCCCAGCTGAAAGCCCAGATAAGAGAATGTCAGTACAGCCGGTACAAATCTCTTGTGCAGGAAAGGGATTATGGGAGTTTTCACTCACCGGACCCCTTTTTAAACTGAAAAGAGAATGTTGGGCGAAAACTTGTCACCAGTCTGATCGATCCCAAGGGTGAGTTACAAACATCAAGGGAGGGCTTCCTTGGGATTGTGAGAGACTTTTACACTTCTCTGTTCCGGGCTAAGGCTTTGGATAAGGGGAGGACTTCATCCTTCCTGGAGGCAACACCAGGGCCTGATGTAACAAATCTGGATTTTGAGCCTTTGACAGCTGAGATCACAGAGGACGAGGTCAAAGCTGCCATCGACTGCCTCGCTAAAAAGAAGACTCCAGGACCGGACGGCCTTACAGCCGAATTTTATAAGAAATTTAAAGATCAGCTGGCTCCGGTTCTTGTAGAGGTCTTTAGAGACTGCCTGGAAGGGGGTATCTTGCCCCCTCTACGAGAGAATCCTTCTTGATCTTGCTGTCAAAGGGTAAGGATCCAAAGCGGGTTGAGAATTGGAGGCCAATTGCCCTTCTCAACACTGATAGGAAGCTTCTCGCACGG